>NW_020950082.1:2338646-2456294 GCF_900497805.2 Vombatus ursinus
CATCATCATCATCATCATCATCATCATCATCATCATCATCATCATCATTGACATTTTATAATAGCTTGAAGTTTAAATTTTACACATATTATTTCATTTGGTCCTCATAACAACCCCAGAAGGTAATTGCTATAACTGTTATTAATTTATTTTATTGGTAAGGATACAAAGGCTCTGAGAAGTTAAAAGATTTTGCCCAGCAAATGTCTGAGGCATGCTTCAAACCTAGATCTTCCTGACCAAAGCCAAGCATTCTATTCTCTATAGCCCCCAAACTGAACCAAGTTCCTTTAGGCCAGATAAGATCTAGAATAACATTGAATATCCTATCATTTTACTTGCACCCAGAAGCCAGATAAAATAGGTAGAACTAACAAAGAGGTAAACTTCAGTTCAATATGGGGGGAGTGGGATTTCTAGCAATTAGAATTGTTCAAAAAGATGAATGGGCTTCCTGGGAAGAATAGTGAGGTGTCTACTACTAGAGATTTTCAAGCACAGATGGGACAATCACTTTCTGTGATACTGGAGGGAATTCCTATTAAATATATGAACTAAATTACCTTTGAGGCCCCTTCCAATCCTAAGATTATATGATTGCTCCGACCTGGAAAGGACCCCTTAAGCTTTGCCCAGTCCTGATGTAATTCTTGCCTCATTCAGGTATAGGATAGTTATTATTATAATAATAATATCTCAGACTAGATAGATAAATTGATGGATGGAGAGAGAGAGAGAGAGAGAGAGAGAGAGAGAGAGAGAGAGAGAGAGATCCAGAGAAAGAACTGTGGAGTTTGAACATGGATTGAAGCATACTATTTGCTCTTTTTTTTCCTTCTGTTTTGTTTTGTTTCTTCTTTCTTGTGGTTCCTCCTATTGGTTCTAATTCTTCCTTACAACATGACTAATGTGAAAATATGTTTAATAGGAATGTATATGAAGGCCTATATCAGATTTCACACCATCTTGGGGAGGGAGGTGGGGAGGGAGGGGGAGAAAAATTTAAAACTCCAAAGCTTATGGAAGTGATTGTTGAAAACTAAAAATTAATTAATTAATAAAAAAAGAAAGAGAAAGAAAGAAAGAAAGAAAGAAAGAAAGAAAGAAAGAAAGAAAGAAAGAAAGAAAGAAAGAAAGAAAGAAAGAAAGAAAGAAAGAAAGAAAAAGAACATGTATTAAGCATTTACATGTGCTAGGCACTGTAGTGATTGTTAGGGATATAAATATAAGCACACAAGATAGTCCCTATCTTCAAGAACCTTACGTTCTAATAAGGAAGACATCACATATAGGGGAGCTGGAAGGTGGGGGGGTTAAGGAGGGAGAATGAAGAGAAAGACGACCTGAGAGAAGGCAAGACAACAGATGAAGAGGAGTCCTGAGAGTAAGTCTAGGTGTAAGGGGAAGCATGATTAGTGTCCTTTCTAAAATTAATCTAGTGTTTTCTTGTCTTTTCAAAGAATCCTTAAATCCATCTTCTCATTTGATGCTAAAAACAATCCTGCTATGAGGTCGATAGAATAAGGATGACAGATAAAGAACCTGAATCACAGAGAAGATAAATGACTTGCTAAAGGTCACAAGATTATTAGTGCAGTTACTAGGACCCAGATCTCCTAATTCCCAGCTCTCTTTCATTGGATCACCTGCCTCTGGCTACAGCTGTGTCCCTAATCCTGTAAAGATTATTAGAATTTGCACTGCATTTTTCCACTGGGCAGGAACAGATTACCATATTTAATATAATTATGACTTTGAATAGTGAAAATTCTAATATATGCTTTCACTTCACAGGATTCATTACTCGCACTAACTGGGACCCAGTTCTATAACCTAGGCATAGCTGGCACAGACCTTTTATCAGCATCTTTCATTGCAAAGTTGACTTCCAGAGTCCTGTTGTCCCCGGGAAATGAGGTCCACACTGAGTTATCCTCCAGGTCGTCTCCTCAGGGATCCCAACATAAATGATTCCTCCTCAGTGACTTAATGAGGCCATCAGGTTGAGGCAGGAAGCTAGTGAGTCACTTCCAGCCAAAGGAAATGGCTTTATTTATGGTAGTATGCACAAACCAACTTAGTAGTGTTAAATTAAATGACTTCCTTCTGGCACTGGATAAATCCCAGGATAATTGAACCTGGTACCCTTTAAAACATCCCATTAAGTATTTGTAAGCTGTTAATTGCCTTTCCTAAATTTTCCCTCCTCCACTCTGATCATGATGAGTTTTCTTAACCTTCTCTTATAGGGGTTGCATTGTATGGAATCTCAAAGGCCCTCAGGTTCAGTTCTATTAAACCAATCTTGCCCTATCTTTAAAGGAACCTGTGTAAGTTTCCATTGAATTTAACAAATAGTTCAAGAGGTTGTGATTTTGTCCAAAGTCATACAGGTAGTAAATAGCAAAGCTGAGATCTGAATACAGGTCCCCTGGCTTCAGACCTAGCCTTGCTTTCTACCACATCATCCTGAACTATCAAGCGAATGAATGAAGATCATGTAATAAATAAAAGTTTGCAAAGTTCTGCCCCATCCCCAGCATCTGAAATACTTATTTAAAATGATTGTCATTAATTTTTTTTAATTGAATCAAAAGTCAGATCATTAATTTAGAGTTGGAAAGGACCTAAAAGGCCATCTAATCCAACCCACTCATTTTACCAATAAAGAAACTGTCTCAGGTACATTAAGTGACTTCCTCAACTTTCCATAGGTAAATGCAGAAACGTAGGATTTGAATTCAAGCCCTCTGGCTACAAAACCAGTACACACAGCTGCCATTATTCCTCAGCCATATTTAAAGAGTGTGTTTTTGTGATCAAGTCAACATGGAGTTCAGAGACCTGGTGTCTCTGGCTACAGCTGTGTCCCTAATCCTGTGAAGATTATTACACTTTGCACTGCATATTTCCATTGGGCAGGAAAAGATTACTATATTTAATATAATTATGACTTTGAATAGTGAAAATTCTAATATATACATTCACAGGATTCATTACTCGCACTAATAGTCAGAATGTGTTTGAGAGAGGATAAAGGCTTCAGTAAGACTAAGGGAGCACAGAAAACAGAAATAATGGAAGTGAGTATAATTGTGAGTCAGTTCTAGAGAATGAGGGCATATTTGGAAATTTAGGAACCTGAGCTATTTGCACATGAATCTGGAAATTTGGGAGCCCTAGAAGTTTGTATCTGTACCTCTTGATTGAGGGAATTTGGGGAAGTGGGTACTAGGGCTGAATGTGGAGATAGATACTTCTAAGGCTATATTTTTAACCAGAGAAATTTTTTATGGGCTCTGGATCCTGTACAGGGTGCCCTCTCATCCAGTGATATCACTTTGGGGAAGCCATAATGGGAAGTCCTGCTATATATCTGAATGTTACATTTCCAAACTTCAGAAAGTTTTACAAAGGAAAAGACCTAGATGTAAGGCAGGAAGAGGAATCAGATCCAGCATTCAAGGTATTAAAGAGCAATATAAGTATAAATGGGCCCAAACCACATGATAATAAGGGCTTGTATTCAGGTACTAACCATGGAGATAGTGGGAATATATGGAAGAGAAAACATGGAACTCATTGGACCTGAGCATGAATCCTGGTTCTGTGTGACATGGGGAAAGTCATTTAACCTCTCAAAAGACCTCAGTTGCCCATATATAAAATGAAAGGGTTAAACTAGAAGACCGCTAATATCCCTTCCTTCTCCAGAGCTCTGATTCTCTGATCCTATGTTAAATAGATGGATATGCACATCCAGAAAAAGAACTATGGAGTCTGAATGCAGATCACAGCATAAGATTTACTCTCTTTTCAGTCGCTGTTGTTGTCGCTTCCTTCTAATGGTTTCTCCCATTGGTTCCAATTCTTCTCTACAACATGACTAATGTGAAAATGTTTAATATGAATGTATGTGTCTAGCCTATATCAGATTGCACGTCTTCGTAGGGAGGGGGGAGGGAAGGAAGGGGGAGAAAATTTAGAACTCAAAATCTTATGGAACTGAATGTTGAAAACTAAAAATAAAAAAACAATTTAACACACAAAAAAAAGATAGACATAACTAAATAGGAATGAGAGGTGATTAAGAGGAGAGTCAAAGATAACCTCAATGTTACAATGAAAAGATGACCGTTTCTTTTGTTCTTAACCTAATACCACAGCAACTAAGTGTAACAATCTGATTGTCAATCACAGAGATAAGTGTTATTCAGCCAAGGCACATGTCACAAACTCAATAGACAACAGTTTTTATGCAAAAAAAAAAAAAAAGGATGCAAATGGGAACGAATATTACTTTTTGCCCCACAGTTGCCCTGGGGCTTCAGAATCACCCGTTTCTGAGATATGTCACATCTACCAAATGAGAAACATACCACAGGAAAGGGCGAAGGACCAACAGTCCTGCTAGGGAAACCCAAGGATGAATTGTAGGCAGGCCTTTTATGTAATGAGCAACAAGACTCAGCTAGAAAGAATGAAACCTCAAAAGCCATTGGCTCCACTCCACTCCCATTTTGTACATAAGGAAACTGAGGCCTGGGGAGATTAAGTAATTGGCCCAAAGTCACATAAATAGCAAGTATCCGAGTTGGGATATGAACCTAGTTTTTAATGTAAGCAGGAATTCATAACCTTTTTGTGTCATGGACCCCAGCAGGCATCTTGGAGAAGCCTATGGACCTATTTTCAGAATAATGTTTTTAAATGTATAAAATAAAATACATAGAATTGCAAAAGAAACCCATTATACTGAAATATAGTTTTAAAAATGTTTAAGGTTTAATTAGGTTAATAACACCTCTGTCATCTTCACCTCCTAAAATCACTAACCTCCTTCAAAACTCAGCTCAACTCTCACTTCCTACATGAGGCCTTGCCTGCTCCCTTTTCCCTAGTTACTAGTACCTCTTGCCACCACTAAACAACCTTGTGTTTACCTTGTTTATATGTCATATCTACTTATTGTCTATTAATTGTCCTTCCCACAGTGAACTCTTTAAAGGCAGGAACAATTCCATTTTTTTGTTTTTATATTCCCAGCACCAAGCAGAGACTAAACCATAATAGGTGCTTAATAAATGCTTATTGTTTGGTTAATCTATACATAATTGATAGATGCCTCCATCCAATTGTTATTCTATCAAAACCATACATAAGACAATGCCATTGTTAAAATGGCTATATTTTAAAACACATTTTGGGGAGAGGTTGAGGGGAAGAGGTCAGATCACACCAAATTTTCCTATTCACCATGTTCCTATGGACTACATGTATGATTTCATAGGTCTGAGGAATACCCAGGTGAGGAAACCCTCAAGCAATGAAGATCAGTACCTCTTCTTGAACATAGTCTTAGAGAATTGTCTGTAACACGAAGAAGTTAAATGATTTTCCCAGAGTCACACAGCCAATATGTGTCAGAAGGAGGATATGAATCTGGTCCTCCAATGCCAGCTCTCAACCAACCACACCATGCTGCCTCACATCGTGTTCTGATTGGCTTCAAAATGGAAATTCTTACAGAGCAAAATGTGAGAAGTAGGAATGTGACGCAAGATAAGAAGTGAGGCTTCCTTTAAAAATCCATTTTATGATAAGATTCTCCTACTGATGATCAAAGGAAGACAAAGGGAATACTCAGAAGGTTGAAGAGGGCTTGGACAGGACTAGAGAAAAGACAGAAGAGGAAAACAATTGTTTATGTGACTGGATAAGTCCTTTAACATCCCTTGGCCTCAGTTTCCTCATCTGTAAATTGAGGTGTTTGCGCTACAGAGTCTCTTCCTGCTCTAAATATATGATCTCATGATCTAGTCAGTCATCAATTAAGCTCTTACTATGTGCCAGGAACTGTGCTAAGTACTGAAGATTCAAAGAAACTAAAAAAAAAACAAAACAAAACAAAAAAAAAAAAAACCCAGCTCCTTCCATCAAGAAATATACATTCTAATGAAAGAGACAATATGTATATGGTAAGGTACATAAAATATACACGTATATAGGGTAGATGAAAATCATCTGAAAAGGAAAGGCATTAGCCAGCTAAAGGAACAGGAAAGGTTTCTTGCAGATTGGGTGTCTCTCCAAGTTGGCTGGAGCATATATTTTCTGTGGTTTGTAAGATGTTCCCATTCCTACATTAAAAAACACATTTCTTGGGGGTTTTGTGAAAGAGTCATTCCCCACCTGCAATTCCCTCACCTGCACTCAGAGAGCTGTCCCCCGCAGTAAACCAGAGAAGTAGAACTAACAGACTATCGGGAGAGAACTCAGGCTCATTAACTCTCCTCCTTGTCAAATGAAGTTAAGCTCCATGCAGCCCATTGGAAGGTGGGTAGGTAAGCAGCTGACAGCAGCAAAAGGTAACATTCATCCTCAAAAACAGAGAACTGCTAAGCAAAGAAGATCAAAAGTCTCAAGTGACAAGGCATGGTGCGACACTTATCAATTGTGAAGCCAGCACAGCAAACAAAGACCAGAGAGGGATGTGATCAGTTAAACTTTACAACCACAGGGAGTCTAACTGGAGCATTCTGAACACTGCATAATTTTATAATTAAAGTTCAGGGGTGGCCAAAATAAATAGAATTGCATTAATCAAGTCTTTAAAACAGCAGTGTGTAAATCAGGCTCTCTCTCATTTCAGGGAAACTTTGACAACTTCCAAAGGGCATCATCTCGTATAAATGACATGCTATATTATAGCTATGTAATTAGCTCAGGTATGAAAAGACAGATGTGGTTCCAACAGAAATCCCGATGTTACCTGTGACAAGCTGGGAGACTGTGACAGCTGCCTCGGCATCATGGTAATTACATTATCTAGATGACAGTTCCCCTCTCTGGGACACCTCATAAAGTCACTTTTATTCTCTGACTCAGTTTCCCCTTTTTATAAAATGATAACATTTCTCTTCACAAGAACCTTACAAAATTTGCCATGGTAATAATTGAAGTCTGAAGTTACAAGAAGCAAGTTCCATGTGACAGAACTGAACTGGGTTGGACATGATCCATTTATTCATTGATTTTAGTCTTCAAAGAAAAGCGTCCATGAGTCATATTTATGGAGTTATTTAAAATGAGGCATATTTGTAACATGTACAAAGCTTGTATGATAGAAGGAGAGGGAGAGGGGGAGAGGAAGAGGGAGGAGAGAGGGAAAGGGGAAGAGGAGAGAGGAAGATGGAGGAGACAGAGATGGAGAGAAAGTGAGAGGGAGAGAGAAAGAGGAGGGATGGAGAGGAAACGGAGAGAGAGGAAGAAAAAAAGGAGGAAATGGGAAAAGAGGAAGAGAGAGGAGAGAGAGAGAGAGGAAGAGAGGGTAAGAGAGAAAAAGATGGAGAGAGAGTTAAATGGAGAGAGAGTTAGAGGGAGAGAGGGGGGAGGGAGGGAGGGAGAGAAATGTATGTAGGAAAGAGAGAAGTAGAGGGTTTTTTCTTTCTCCATATATTTGCTTATCTGAGGGAAAGCACTGGCCCATGACTTTATGAATCATTCAAAAGTATTGTAACACTGAATAATATAGTCCTATTGGTGGGTTCCCTAAAATATCAATCCATAAAGTGTAAGCATCCATAGCCAGACAGAGCACAGAGATAGCAATTACCATCAGTGGCCACCCACACCCTCAGAAACATAAACATGGCATTGGATGGGGAAGTGAAATGGGTCATATTCTTTATTTCTATTGAAATCCTTACTCACATCCACTAAATAAGTTGTTTGGGTTGATTCTTTGTTTTTGACCTAAACTAATTTCAGGCACAGGGCTTTTAGCTGGTGCCAAGTCTCATTGAGCCTAGAGGTTTGTGATAATTACATAGACTCTGAGATTATGCTTGCCTGAAGTATAATCATCCCTGAAGATTCAGGGAAAAGGAGAAAATTTATTTTAAGGTACATGCACTCTTCCATCTTGAGGTTGATAAGATCTGGGGACCCTTCATCATGGAAACTACTAAAAAGCTCAATGTTTCATATTTTATCTATTCTCAGTTCTAGGATTTAAGCAACATGAAAGACACCTCAGAACCACCTTCCCATTCCTCTGTCCAAGCATTGTACCCAAGACAGTGCCATGAATCCTTACACACTTAAACCATATTCTGTAATAGTTGAAGATAAACACTAAACTCCCCAAGGGCCACCAGGGAATTCCTGAAGTGTAGGATAACAGCTTATTGATTCCCTCCTCTTTCTCACTACCCTCACATCTCACTATAAATTGGTCTGCATCAGAGGGGGCCAGGATATCCACATTGTACCACTTTGCCCTGTTGTTCTACAACCTCAGTTCTCACCAGGGAGGAGTTTTCTGATAATTATTGCTTTCCTCTTCTTTGGGCAGTGTGAGTCTTTGTTTGGTCACAGTTATCCCCGTAAGTGAGAGTTTTCTTAAATCCTTTTTTTTTTCTTACTCTATTCAGTCATTAGGTACCAGCCTCACTCACAAGACTAAGAAACGCTTCCTAAAGGAATTTGTCTCCTCTCTAGACTACCAGTTTCCACCTATATATTACCATTGGTTAAATGGCCTCAAGATTTATAAGTATCCTGCATAGAGTTTTTTTCCTCCCCTCTAAATTGCAGTATTATCTGTACAGTAGTTTTACTCAGGGATTGGTTAGGAAGTTCAGAAGGGTAGGCTAGACTTGTGGAAGATATGCCATGGCCCCTAAGAATGACGAAAACATTTCATGCTTTTTTATGTTTTTGTACATACAAGATAATCTTCCCTGCTCCCCCCACCCCAGAGAAGTTTATTCATGCTGAACCTTTTAACAAAACATGATGCTGTACCTTTTGGTGAATAAGTACAATGGAAGGCAATAGCCCCAAGGATGGGATCACTTTAGAGTGAGGCAGATCTGGATTGTAATTCTTTGCAGGATGCTTTGATACACACTATAGAGCTCCTATTAATAGAACAAAGAAAAATCAAAAGGAGAAAGTAAGGCAATAAGGTTGACTGTTTTGCACAGGGAATAGTTTTACATTATCTGTATCTACAGGATTCTGAACAAGATAGAAATTCAAATGTCACATATTTGGATATTTGGTCTACATAATGTCAAGTATTCAGATCTTGGGGGGAAAAAAGTAGTATAGTAGATAGAATGTTCAAATTACTATACAATTGCACTTACTTCACATACTAGCAAGGTTATGGTTAAGACTCTGCAAGCTAGGCTTCAGCAATACATGAACTGAGAATTCCCAGAAGAGCAGGCTGGTTTTCGAAGCAGCAGAGGAGCCAGAAACCAAATTGCCAACATTCGCTGGATTATGGAGAGAGCAACAGAGTTCCAGAAAAACATCTGCTTTTGCCTTATTGACTACACTAAAGTCTTTGACAGTGTGAATCACAACAAAATATATCAAGTCCTCAAAGAGATGGGAGTACTAGATCATCTTACTTGTCTGCTGAGGAATCTGTATGTGGGCCAACAAGCAACAGTTAGAAATGAACATGAAACAATTGATTGGTTTAAGATTGGGAAAGGAGTATGACAAGATTACATATTTTCACCTTACTTATTTAACTTATATGCAGAATACATCATGCGAAATGCCAGAATGGACAAATCAAAAGCTAGAATTAAAGTAGCTAGGAGAAATATCAACAATCCCAAATATGCAGACAAAACAACTCTAATGGCAGAAAGTGAAGAATTAAGAAGCCTGTTGATGAGGATGAAAGAGGAAAGTATAAAAGCTTATATAGAGGCTAGAAGCCTAACATTAAAAAAAAAAAAAAAAAAAAAAAAAAAAACCTAAGATCATGGCAACTGGTCCCATCATTTCCTGGCAAATAGAAAGAGAAGAAATGGAAACAGTGTCAGATTTCATATTCTTGGGTTCAAAGATCAATGCAGACAATGACTGCTGCCATGAAATTAAAAGACATTTGCTGCTTGGAAGGAAAACTATGGCAAATCTGGACAGCATACTAAAAAGCAGAGAAATCACCTTGCTGACAAAGGTCTGTATAGTCAAACTATGTTTATTTCTAGTAATAATGTATGGCTGTGAGAGTTGAGTTGGATTATAAGGAAAGCTGAGCACTGCAGAATCAAGTACAATTGTGGTTCTGGAGAAGACTTTTGAGAGTCCCTTGGATAGCAAGGAGATTAAATCAGTCAATACTTAAAGAAATTTATTCAGACTATTCATTGAAAGGACAAATACTAAAGCTAAAGTTTAAATACTTCAGGTTTTTTCTCATTTTATTTTATTTTTTAATTTAATATATTTTTTCCTCCAATTACATGTTAAAACAATTTTTAACATTTTTTTTTAAGTTTTGAGTTCCACATTTCTAAAATATATAGAGAACTGGGTCAAATTTATAAGAATACAAGTCATTGCCCAATTGATAAATGGTCAAAGGATATGAACAGACAGTATTCAGATGAAGAAATTAAAGCTATCTATAGTCATATGAAAAAATGCTCTAAATCACTATTGATTAGAGAATACAAATTAAAACAACTCTGAGGTACCATCTCACACCTATCAGATTGGTTAATATGACAAAAAAGGACAATGATAAATGTTGGAGAAGATGTGGGAAAATTGAAACACTAATACATTGTTGGTGGAGTTTTGAACTGATCCAGCCATTCTGGAGAGCAATTTGGAACTATACCCAAAGGGCTATAAAAATGTGCATACCCTTTGACCCAGCAATAGCACTTCTAGGGCTGTATCTCAAAAAGATCATATAAAGGGGGAAAGGACCTACACATAAAAAAAAATTATAGCAGCTCTTTTTGTGAAGGCAAAGAATTGGAAATTGAGGGGATGTCTATCAACTGAGTAATGATTGAACAAGTTGTGGTATATGAATGTAATGGAATATTATTGTTCTATAAGAAATGATGAGCAGGCATATTTCAGAAAAAACCTGGAAAGACTTACATGAACTGATGCTGAGTGAAGTAAGCAGAACCAGAAGAACATTATACATATTAATAGCAACACTGTGCAATGACCAACTTTGATAGACTTAGATCTTCTCAGCAATGCAATGATCTAAGACAATTCCAAAGACTCAAAATGGAAAATGCAATCCACATCTACAGAAAGAACTATGGAGTCTGAATGCAGATCAAAGTATACTATTTTCTCTTTTTTGTTGTTGTTGGTTTCTCTTTCTCATGGTTTTTCCCTTTTGTTCTTATTCTTCTTTCACAACATTACTAATGTGGAAATATGTTTAATATGTTTAATATGAAATGTGTATAGCCTACATCTGATTGCATGTTGTCTTGGGAAGGGGGAAGGGGGAGGAGGGAGAAAAAAATGGAACTAAAAATCTTATAAAAGTGAATGTTGAAAACTATCTTTATATGTAATTGGAAAAAAATAAAATACCATTAAAAAAAAGTTTTGAGTTTCAGATTCTATCCCCCCCTCCCTGAAATGGTAAGCAGATATATGTTGTACCTATGTAATCATGTAAAACATTTCCATATTAGTCATATTGTACTAGAAGACTCAAATAAAAGAAAAAAAGAAAGTAAAAAATATGAAGTTTAAATACTTTGACCACATAATGAGAAGCCAGGACTCAACTGAAAAAACAGTGATGTTGGGGAAGATTGAAGGCAAAAAGGAGGAGATGGCAGAAGATGAGAGGGATAAAGAGTGTCATGGAAGCAATAAACATGAGTTTGGATAGACTTTGGAAGATGATGGAGGATAGAAGAACAGGGCATACTATGGGCCATGGAGTCATGAAGAGTCAACATGAATGAACAACTAAACAACAACAAAACAATAGTAGATAAAATGTTAAACTTGGAATCAGGAAAAGCTGAATTTGAACACTGCCTCAGATGCTTACTAGTTATATGATCCTGGCAAAGTCACTTAATTTCTTCATACCTCAGTTTCCTCATCTGTAAATGAGGAAATTGGACTTGATGATCTCTAAGGTTTCTTTCATCTCTAAATCTGTGACCTACATCCTTCCATCCAGAATTGACTAAATTTGTCAGTTTATTTCTGAGTATGCAGTTTGTTTAGATATATCTGGGACTTATTTATTACTCTTATGTGTTTTCTCACATACTAATACTTCCAATAACTCAGAAGGGAATGTTTTGTGTTAGATTTGGAATCAAAGGACCTCAGTTCAAATTTTGGCTCTGCTACTTACTATTTCTATGACCTTGGGTAAGTCACAATCTCTCTGGGCCTCAGTTCTTCATTTGTAAAATGAAGGGCATGGACTAGATTACTTCTAAAGTCTCTTCCAACTTTAAATCTATGGTCCTTTAATAATTCCACTGGTCCTGTATGATTTTTTTTTAACCATACTTTTGGCCAAGTTTATGCAAAATTTAGAAGATTCACAGAATTATTTTAAAATTTCCAATATAAACTTCCAATCAATCAATAAATAAACATTTATTAAGTATTTACTATGTACCAGGCACTGTGCTAAGTGCTATTCTCAGACAATACAGGGCATTTATGGTGAGATATAAGAAAGATTTGAAGATTAAAAAGGACATTGCTGATGAATGAGTGTATTGCTTCACAGCCTAATTAAGATTTAATTATTTATACATTTGTCTTATCTCTCCTACTAGATTATAAGCAGCTTGAGGGCAGGAATCATGTTTTATACAGTTTTGTATCACCAATAGAGTAACATAGTACCTTGTACATAGTATATAATTAAAATGTATTAAATTGTGTTTTAAACCAAACATACTGCTCTGCACATCCTGACAGGATCTCAGCCCAATGCCATGAGCCTGCACTAGATGAAAGTAAATGATCTCAGGAGGTCATGTTGGGCATTCAGCTACAGCTGAGCCCAAGGCAACATCAAATGACTCCCTATTTGTGTTCAAAGTGCCAGGACCTCCACATAGAAGCACACATGTTCTCTTGGCTGCCTTCCTCATTTTTAGATGCACCAGAAGAGCACGAAGTCATAGGAAAAGATTAAGCAGCTACTGCATTCCAGACAATTGCTAAGTGATAAGGAATACAAAGAAAAAATCTAAACAGTCCCTACCCTCAAGGAACTTACATTCTAATGGAAGAGACAATATGCACATATGTAGATATATACAAGACATATAATCAATTACAAATGAACCTTGGAAGAAAAAGCACTAGCTGGGGGTGGGAGGGAGGTGAAGAGGAGAGGTAGAGGGACAACCAGAAAATGCCTCCTGTAATGGGCAGCAGCTGAGCTGAGTCTTGAAGAAAAGCAGGGATTCTAGGAGGCAGAGGTAAGGACAAAGGTCATTGCAGGCACCGAGGAATGGTTACTGAGCGTCATGTGTAAGAGACAGTTAGTAGGCCAAAATGGTTGAACCAAAGAGGTACTAGAGAGGAGTAGCATGTAGACTAGAAAGGTATTTAGGGGCAAGGTTGTGAGATTAAATGTCAAATAGAAGAATTTGTACTGCTAGAAGGAGTAGAAGGCTCTAGAATGTATGCAATAGAGGGATAAGATAGAAAGTCCTGTGTTTTAAGAAAATAACTTAGTGGTTGTGTGGAAGCTGGATTATTGTGGGGAGAGGTCTAAGCTAGGTAACAGAAAGCTATTGCAATAGCAGGTAATCAGTGAGGTGATCAGTGCCTGAACTAGGATGGAGGTTCTGTTAGGAAGGAGAAGGATACCTATCCAAATGATTGGATCCCTAGAAACAACAAAATTTGGCAATGATTATATGTGTAGAATGAATGAAAGTGAGGATTTGAAGATGACACCGAGAGTGTGAACCATGATTGTGAATTTAGAAGTGGGGTGGGTGGATTTGTGAGGAAGGGGGAAGTTAATGAATTCCATTTTAAATATGGTGAGTTTGAATACACAGAATTTTTTATCTTTCTTTTCTTTCTTTTTTTTTTTTTTTGGCTAGGCAATGGGGTTAAGTGACTTGCCCAGGGTCACACAACTAGTAAGTGTTATGTGTCTGAGGCCGGATTTGAACTCAGGTCCTCCTGAATCTAGGGTGGTTGCTCTATCCACTGCACCACCTAGCTGCCCTGAATATGCAGAATTTATATACATATATACAGAATATTGTATATATAATATGTATATAGTATACATACACACATGTATACATGTATGTGTGTAGATATATATAATATATAAAATATGAAATGAACTGATCACTGAAATCACATGTACTAATGAGGTAATCAAATGTTAAAATAGAGATAAAAAGAGGGCCCAGGATAAAGCCTTGAGGAGCACCCAGAGAATGGAAGCACAGATGTATGTGTGCATTATATCTGTGATGAATGAACAAAGGAAACTGAGAAGTAGTCAGGTTAAAGAAAAAAGAAAAACAGGGAAAGATTAGTGACACAAAAACTCATAAGGGAAAAAATATAAAGGAGGAGAAGGTGGTCAAAAGAGAGATTAAGAAGGATGAGAATTGGGAGCGGAGTCAAGATGGCAGAGTAAAGGCAGGAACTTGCCTGAGCTCTCTCCCAAACCCCTCCAAATACCTTAAAAAATGACTCTAAACAAATTCTAGAGCAGCAGACCCACAAAAAAGACAGAATGAAACAAATTTCCAGCCCAAGACAACCTGGAAAGTCAACAGGAAAGGTCTGTTATGCAAGGTTGAGAGAGGAACGCAGTCTAGTACGGGCTATGTCCATGCAGACTGGACCCCAGCAAACCCAAAGCAGTCCTCAGGGGACTGAATCACTGGCAGCAGTGGCGGTTTCCAGACTCCTCAGCTCACAAACGCCAAAGACAACTTAGAAGGTCAGTAGGAAACGTCTGTCAGACCTGAGTGAGAGAAGAGCGCAGTCTAGCCCTGGCCCCAGCACAGTCCTGGCCTCAGCAAACCAGTAGTGGCTGAATCAGCAGCAGCAGTGGCTACTTCTGGAGGTCTCAGCTCACAGATGGTAAAGGGATCAAACAATTGGTCAGAATGAGATTACAGGGGTCTCTTTGCTAGCCCTGAGGCAGGACTCTGTTGCTTTGCCCATACTTGGATCTGAGTGGCAGTCCTGGGATGAGGAGGAGCAATAGCATAGCAGAGATTGTGGCAGCAGTGGAGAAGGAACCCTCCTCACAGTCCCAGGGCAGAAAAGAGTGCTTGTGGTCACTCATAGATGAGAGCACAGGCCAAAAGAGAAGTAAACACTTCTCCTTAGATCATACCACTGAAAGAACTGAAAACTTACAAGTCCCTAGAAGGATCTCTGAAAACAACTGCACAAAACCCCTGAAGCTTGAGACAGTTTGCCCTCTACACTGGAAGCAAGCCCTACCTTAACAAAGAGTTAAAAAGTCAAGTAACTGGCTGGGGAAATGAGCAAAAAATGGGAAAGCTACTGCAATTCTGCTTTGCTCAAAGAACACAGTACCTTCTTTGATATGGACACACCATGCTGGGTGGTCCTTTGTCAGCATCTCCCATGTCACCCAATCAATCCCAAAGTTCTTTAGAGAGGCCCTGAGAGTCCTTGTATTGCTTCTTCCAACCAGCATATAGGAGTTTTCCCTGCTAAAGTTCTCCATAAAATAGTCTTTTTGGCACATGTACATTTGGCATTCAAACAATGTGGCCAACCCATCAGAGTTGTGCTCTCTTCCGTAGAGTTTGAATGCTTAGAAGTTTAGCTTGAGAAAGGACCTCAGTATCTGATATCTTATCTTGCCAGGTGATAATCTTCCTAAGACAATTCAAATGGAAGTGATTTAGCTTCCTGACATGGCACTAGTATACTATCCAGGTTTCACAGGCATACAACAATGAGGTTAGCGCAGTGGCACTGTAGACCCTCAGTTTGGTAGGCAGCCTAATACTTCTCTCCTACACTTTCTTTTGGAGCCTTCCAAACAGTGAGTTAGATGTGGCAATATGTGCATCAACCTCATTATCAATGTGTACATCCCTGGAAAGCATACCGAGTAAGTAAGCTTATCCGTAGTATTCAAAACTCTCTCATTTGCTGTAACTGATGGTTCCATGGATGGATGGTATGGTGCTGGCTGGTGGAGAACCTGTGTTTTCCTGGAGTTAACTGTTAGGCCAAAATTGGCACAAGCAGCAGAGAATCAATCCATACTTTGTTGCATCTCAGCTTCAGATGCTGCATTGAGCGCACAATCAAACACAAGCACAATTCACCAGCACATGGTAGAAGGTGAGGAAACGAATGGTTTAGGTAATCCAGGATTGACCTTTGGCAAAGAATGCAGGGAGATAGGACAAGAGAGCAAGGCATTTGAGAGTAGAAGAAAATTGATCTAGTTTACTAAGGGGTCAACATAAGGAAAAAGAGTGTAGCCAGAGTAGGTGATGGCCTGGGAAAGAACTGAGGGGCAAAAGTTTGGAGAGTCATGGTAAGAAATTAGAATAGGTTTAGGAGGAATAAGGCATATGAAGAGGTAGAATGTTAGGAGGTTATGATCACACAAATGGAGTTCAGAATCCTTGATCATGAAACTTATGGATTATATCAAGATCAGGGGTGTGACCATCCATGTCTGTAGTTAAGGTGAAATAGAGTAATAAGGCACAGAAACTGAGGACACTGAGGGGATATTAACATGTAAGTCCTCTAGTATGAGGGCAGAACTGGTGTGGAGAGGAATACTGTGAGCCAGGCCCTGAACTCATGAAGAAAGGAAAGAGAACGTGTTGGTAATCAGTACAGTCAGACCACTAACTTGCCAGGGCAAAGATTCAAAGTAACAAAAATAATAATGGAAAAAAAAATGAAGTACAATTGAAATAACTCAAACTTGAACTGTTTGAACAAGTAATCAGCAATGAGAAATGGGAAATGGTCATCATGAATGAAATTGACATCAATTGCAATCATTTTATACAGAAATTTAACCACTATAAATGAATTGCCACTACAAAAACACCAAGAGGGTGTAGAAAGCACCTTAATCAGAAACTATCGGAATGATTTGCTAAATGGAAAAAATTGTCAATGAAAGGTAGCACGAGTTTAGAACATAAACTCATTTATAAAATCTTAAGAGAAAGGATGATAGAGTAATGTGAATGGTATTGTCTCACAAAGTAGAGAGAAGTGGGGGGTAAAACTATTTTAAAGAAAACTTGGCAAGAGATACAACAAAACAAAGATATCCCAAGGATAAAAATGGAAAGAGGACAATAGGAAGAGTGGAATTACAGTATACAAACCCTAACATAACAGTTCCAGATGTGCTGATTAGAAGGAAGAATTGGCAATACATACATATACACATGAGCAAACAAACAAGTAAATAAATATTTAAAAGAGGGAGAAAGAGCAAAGACAGAAAAGTCATTCATATTAGACCTGGTATATTCAGACAAGGGGCAGCTAAGAGGCACAGCGAATAGAATACCTGGCCTGGGGTCAGGAAGACTCATCTTCCTAAATTCAAATCTGACATCAGATACTTACTGGCTATGTGACCCTTGGCAAGTCACTTAACCCTGTCTGCTTCAGTTCCTCATCTATTAAAATGAGTTGAAGAAGGAAATAGCAAACCATTTCAATATCTTTGCCCAGAAAACTCTAAATGGAGCCAAAGAGTAGGACAAACTGAACAACAGCAAATATTCAGAGAACATCCATTCTGGAGATACTAGTTGTACAAGATACCAGTTGGGGGGGGGGGGGGGGGAAGAAACTTATTAAAAGCACAAAGTGACTTGGAAAACCTTACTAACTGCTGATCTATATGCCTACTCTGTTAACTATACAAAATTTTTATTCAGTTTTCTTGAATTGAGGACATCCTAGCTCATATTACTAGGGAACACTTAGCCTTAGCCCAGTAAGCCTATCAATTCCTAGGGCAGTTTTGTCACCTTTATGGTAAAAACTAGTCTAACTCATGTGGCTGGGTTGGGCAGCTACGTGGTGCACTGGACAGAGTGTCATGTCTAAAGTCAGGAAGACTGATCTTCCTGAGTTCAAATATGACCTCAGACACTTACTAGCTGTGTGACCCTGGGCAAGTCACTTAACTCTGTTTGCCTCAGTTTCCTCATCTGTAAAATGAGCTGGAGAAGGAAATGGGCAAACCACTGCAATATCTTTGCTATGAAAACCCCCAAAATGGGTCATGAAGAGTTGGACACAACTGGGAACAATGAACAACCACAACAACAACAACAACAACAACAACGTGGCTGGGAAAGAGGGAACCCTGGTAAATAGTGGTCCTGTCACACCTGGGAATTATACCACAAAAGCAGTTGATTACTGTACCTACAAAAATGTTCACTTTATAGTATGGAATGCCTAGGGGCCACGAGTACTGTGTTTTAGTGTATTACTAAGACATTTCCTATAGCTGAGGCTGGTCTTGGAGAAGGGAAAAGGAAATAAGTAAAGAATTGCTCAAGGATGCATTCACTGGGGCCCTAAGATTCCAGGTGGAGGGGAGAGCACTGAAGTCTAAAGAAGACATACACTTTGAAGAGTAGGCAACTCCCAAGATTCACTAGTGGTGACGGATTTGCACTGAATCATCCACTCATTTTTCTGTATAGTCAACAGAATACATTCCCCAGAGAGTTGGGCTGGTTAAGGGTTATATAGTCTGTGGTCATGGAACAAAGCTCAACTGGGTGGCCATGGGTGGCAGGGGCAGGGGGAGGAGGGTAAAGATGGACCAACTGTGGCCTCAGAAAAATGTTCTAATTAACTGAACTAAGCAACAACAGGAGAGGCTTTCTGATTTTGACAGAATTGTTGTTTTCTTTTTTGTGGAAACATGTATTCTACTGTGTACAGTAAATAAACAGAAATATAGGAAAGTTCTTCTGATATAATGCAGTATAGGTCTATAAAAATTCAATTTAGAGATTTATGAGAACTGTGATTAAAAAACACAAGTCAAGCACGTCCAAAAGAAGAAAATTTGATATTTCCCTGCAGAAATTTAGCCCTTTTCTCTAAATGTAGGTCTCCATTCTTCTACTTAATATTTGCTATAATTGTCAATATTCAATGATGAGTGAAGTTTTTCACATCTGCATATTAACAAGTTGCAAATTCATAAATATTTAATAGATTATTGTATGTGATATATAATATTTCTCTCTCCATAAATTATAACAACATTTCTGAATTTGCAAAAAGAAAAAAAAAGCTGTTAAAAAACAAATGACCAAGAAAAAGCAAAAGATATGACTATCATCACTTGGAATGCTTAATCCTTTTCTCCAAAGTCGCCTCACTCTAGCCCCTTCATTTTAGAGAATGATCAAGAACCCATCAGCTCACAAGGTTATGCCGGAAATAGAGCGGCTTCAAATCAAGCATCCTATATTCAGTGATAGATTAAGACTCCTGGGGGCTCCAAGACTGTGGCCTATCTCCCATTCCTCTAGCCTATCCTGCTCTGGTTCCCACCCTGATGGCCCTGAGTTATCAAGCATAAAATGATCCAAGTCAGGATGTGAGAGAACCAGGCTAATAACTTTGATTTCCACTATTCTTGGGGAAGTCAGATAGTGAGATTAGAATTGAAAAAATTTATTCTAGGGGACAGATTCCAAATTGATTTTTCAAAAAATCCTACCCTTCATGTCCCCCAATGCCTCAAGAAAGGACTCGAGCATTTCAAAAACCCAATCCGACCTTGCTTTTATTTTTTCACCCCCTTTCATACATAAATAAAATTTAATTCTATGGGTCTCTATGCAACAATAACTAGACCACTTGGAAATGAATTGGTGATGATGACCTGAACTCAGATGCTTCTGTTTTATCATGCTCTTAATTGAGCTTCAACAAGAAGGACTCCTCCTTATTTCTTAGAAAACTACTAAAGGAAGGAAGGAAGGAAGGAAGGAAGGAAGGAAGGAAGGAAGGAAGGAAGGAAGGAAGGAAGGAAGGAAGAAAGGAAGGAAGGAAGGAAGAAGAAAGGAAGGAAGGAAGGAAGGAAGGAAGGAAGGAAGGAAGGAAGGAAGGGAAGGAAGGAGGGAGGGAAGGAAAGAAATAAAGAAGGAAGGAAGGACGGAAGGAAGGAAGGAAGCAAAGAAGGGGCAAAAACACAATTCAGACCCTCAGCCATTATTCAACCATAAAGTAATATTGCTAAATTTAAGTGTTTAAAAGGAAACTCTAAGCTTGTTGTTTCTAATTCTGTGATCTACAACTACGACACAGTCCACTGGTTCCCTTTCATTTCTCCTTCCTACCCAGTTCCATCCCATTCTCTGCTCTTTTTAATAAAATCAATGGTTCTCATTGTCATATAGCTGTGATTCTACATTATTGAAGATTATGTAAAGCTCAAGCTCTATCAAGTACTGCCAACCTGGCAAGACTGCAAGACCAGAACAGGAGATAGATTTGAATGTATATTATTCCAAGAGATTTATTACCAGGTTATCACAGGGTAATTAATTTTTTTTACCAAAGAAACCCTTAAAGACCATCTACTAAGTTATAAAGACTCTATCCACATGAATAGAAGTAGTATTCACAAATTTCATACCTGGGTTCTGATGCTTACTTGTGTGATGTTGGGCAAGTCATTTATACTCTATGGACCTCAGTTTCACTGAAGTATAAAATGAAGAGCTAGAAGACCTCTGAGTATCCTCTCAGCTCTAAATCTCTGCTGTATGACATGACTAATGAAATCATACAACTTTGATGTGTTGCAAAATAAATGTTTAGCATTGTTTGATGAGTCCCAAAATACTATCTACCATATACCAAAAGGACCGGTAAGCTAAAAGGATACTTAGATAGCATGGTCAATGAAATTCCTTCTCTTCAATCATGAGAGTCTAGGCTCTGCATCTGAACTCTAGACTTGCGCAGTAAGGTGTGCAGAGATCTCTACACGCATAAGCAACATCATGAGAGGACACTCTGGAAGCTACTGGAGCTAGGGGAATCCCCAATGTATTCTCCACCTTCTAAGGATCCCCCTCAGCTTTGCAGTCTACTGGGCCCAGAAAAGTTTCTTGAGATAGTGCTAGACTCAAAAAACCACATCAGGAACTGTCAGAGCAATATGCACTTACTTCCTATAGTTCCAAAGAATACAGTCAGTATTCTCCCCTCCACCTGGAAGCTTAGCGCCCCAGTGAATGCATCCCTGAGCAATCCTTTACTTATTTCCTTTTCCCTTCTCCAAGACTAGCCTCAACTACAGGAAATGTCATAGTAATACACTAAAACACAGTGCTCATGGCCCCTTTAGACTTGGCAGATGTCCCAAGATTGAACTAATAGCAGTACCCTTCTTTGCTAACCAGATACATTTCCAAATGGAGGTGATGGGGACCATGTCTACCTGAGGTAAATGCTGCTGCATCCTTGTTGAACATCCTTTCTGTGTTATAGCTAAGTAAATGTCCTTTTATTAACTGCTGAATGACCCTATGAGTGCCTCATTTTGTTCTAACACCAAACCTAAACTAAAACTTATCCAGCCTGAGTTCCAGCTTTTCATTAATCCAGGGAACTAGGAAGACACTTAATTCTCCTACCCAAGAAAATTATCCCTAATGGAGACTATGGTATCTATCATCAGATTTTCATCTTTATAGTTTAAGACTTTAATCTCAGATGGCCTGGAGTCAAATCCTGAGTTCAAATCCAGCCTCAGACACCAATTAGCTGTAAGACCTTGGGCAAGTCATTCAACTAGATCTGCCTCAGTTTCCTCATCTTTAAAATGGAGGTAATAGCACCTAGCTCCCAGTTTTGTTACAAGGATAAAACAAGTTAAAATTTGTAAAACATTTTGCAAATCTTAAAGCACTATACAAATACTAGTTATTATTATTCAGACTTCAGTATAATTCAAAACTTAAGAGGTTCTTAATGGGGGGGTAGAGGGAGAAAAACATGAGAGTATTAAGTACATGAAGCAGAAGAGGATGGTGCCAAATTCAGAAAACTGAAGACAAATTTAATTTACCTCAAAATTTTGCCTGGGACTTACTCTGTAAATTCTGTCTTAATGTTTTATTCTTTTAAAATAAGCCTATCCAAGAAAAAGAGGAGCCCTACAAATGCTTTGAACTTAATGTTCATTATAAATAAAATAGTCTATTTTCCAAAATATTGCTGTTCTTTTACAGTAGAATATATATCTAAACCCACTCCCTAAAATGTCATTGCTGATACCAGTGAATGGGAGTCATAGTGGGGCTTTGTTTTAAAATCATAGCAAATTCCAGTTCCAACACAGTTATCGAATTCCTATTTTGATAGAAACAGGGCCCTTTTCAAACCCATTATTTTGTTTTTATATACAGCCAGCATTTTACATGTTGACCATATAGCCCTTGAATCCATGTTTTGTATCTCTTCGCAATTAAATCTTTTTTTTTCAACTGATAACAGTTCAACAACAGCTAAAGGGAGAAAAAAAATCCACTTACTCGTAGGTGATAAAAATTCACAGTAAAGCCACAGATGTAGCAGAGTGAGAATTACCGTACCAGCAGGAACTGAAGATAAAAGAGGATTACACATGATGAAATGTAGTAATTGACCAGAAGTCACAGAAAAATACCAGATGGATGTCATGGCTTCATATAACTCTAATGTGCCCACTGACTTTATTGAGCATCACTTGAGCTTCACTTTTAGTATTTTCTTGAATGTAATTGAAGTTTATTGATATGCTATTACAGTCCAGTTTATATATGACCATAAAAATACAGTTTGATACACTTGTGTATCTATAGAAATCCTATATTACACCACTTAAAATCAAAGTGTCTCTGTAATGATTGCAATAATATTTATTCCTTCTCCTCCATTAGACCTTTGCATAGAATATGGACAGTAACAGCTCCAGAGAGTGTTGAAATTGCAGGGGTATTTCAGGGAGAGATTTGTGCATAAAAGATCAGACATGCAATTGTGGAAGCAACCAAGGGAGACTTGGGAAGGACTTTAACGTTGAAGGTAAAGGAAAACAAATCTATGCGCTGAAATGGCTTTCTAAAGACAGTTCAGTTTCCTTTTAGTTATCAAAAATTTATTTTCTATTTAGCTTTCAGCATGGGGGTGGGAGAGACATAACTGTCTATCCATGTCAGAATATTCACTCTCAAGAAATTGTCTCAGATCTTTATATTTCCTCTCTGAAGCCATGATAAGAAAAATTCTACCCAGCACAAGCAAAAGCCATTTCCTTCCATGACAAACATTTTAAATTAAGCTGGAAATAATGGGTGTGAAAACAATTGCTTCTCAACCCAGCAAAGCAGAAATTCTTCCATGGAATTTCAGGTAGAGATTGAATCTTACCCCTGACAAGATATTATAAACAGATAAGAAACTGTTGCAAGGCTTGAGTCAAAAGGCCATCCAATGTGATTATATTTACACAAACTGAAAATCTAAAACCATTACTAAAGAAAATAATTTCATTCTGAATTTCGATGAGCTGAGTTAGATAAAGTAAACCCTAGGCATGCATGACCTTGCCCATATTGCCCTGGCAAGGAGAGTGGGTTTGTAGCATGGGGTAGGGAGGATGGAGACAGGGAAGAAAGTCAGGAGTAGTTAGAGAGTTGCCCAATTCCCCTTCTCATATCTGTAAGATATCTGTGGAGTTGTCTGTCTATCTCTCTGCTCACTCTGGGATGCTGTGCCAAGGCAGAATGGTGTCCCAGATGTTAGATCCCTCTAACTTCTGAATATTGCTCATAGAGGATAGGATTTATAGCTGGAAGAAACCATAAGATCATAAGATCATAGGATTCTAGAGTTGCAGATGGAGGGAATCTTATAGATCATCTAATCCAAACTGCTCATATTATAGATGAGAAAACTGAGACCCAAGTCACCCAGGTAGTAAATAGTAGATCTGGGATTTAAAGCCAGGTCTTCTAACTTCAAATCATATGCTCTTCCAATTATTCTATATTGTCTGGCTTATTTGACACTATCCATATTCCTTTTGTTTCAAAATAAGGCACATTTTACCCTATAGCCTCTGAAAAATCCTCAACCATTGTTCAACCATAGATCACTATTGCCTAAAGGCTTAAAAGTCAGCTCTCTTCTCCAGTCAGGGTAGCTCTTTCTGAAGTTATACATGTAGTAGGTATGCCCAGAGGAGGCAAACAAACTCTGTCTAGTGTTTCTTTGACAAATTATGAATTATCTTTGCCTTAGTTCTGTGCCTTACTTTTGTTTTGGTACTAACTCAAGTTTATGGCTAATTCACCCATCCAATCTGTGACCTTGGGTTTAGTCTTGTCTTTGTGTGGCTATGCACAGATGGCTACTCAGTTCTGTGGAAGAGACCTACAACTGCCCAGGCCTCTTTCTAGGGAATTATGCACCACCTGCTGCAGCACCAACCTCAAAAGTGGCATATGGAGACAGACCAATGCAGATCAATATGAAGTCTGAAGGAAAGACCAAAAGGAGATGCAAAAGGGAAGAAGGATTATCAGAATAGTCAGCCACAACCAGAGAGAAAAATCTAGACCTTTTCCTGTATTAGCCAAGACACAGAGGATCAGCCCAGACCTATCTCAAAAATTCTGGAAAAAAAAAAGAAAGGATTCAAACACTGAACCATGTGCATGTTGTAGATTCCAAAAGGAATTTATCACTTACCACAGAAAGGGGGCTGCTTGTCCATCTAGCAAACAGAATTTCTTTCCTCACAAGGGTACCCATCCAGGGTAGTACTACAGCTGTGGATACCTGTATTGATCCCTGGGAATGACAAAAGTCCAGAGAGGAAAGAGAGGTTAATTTGACTTTTAATGGGTCATGTTTAAATGTTTTGTATTTTTAGTAAGTTAATTAAAGTTGGTCCTATATTCAAAGTCTTGTTAGTCTAAGTGCTTGCATGGGGTGGGGGGGGGGGGGGGTGCTGAGGGCCTTTTTTCTTTTTTAGAAGAGACCTGGACATTAGGCAAGTTCTGGTGTTTCCAGGAGAAAAACTAGAATGGGGACACAGACATGATTAAGTCTCCAAGACTGAATCCAGTCCTTCCATCTTTACTAAACATATCAGTTACATCAACATCAGGCAGGAGAACTGATTGGCTGGGGCCAGACTTAACAGGTTGAAGCAATAATCTCATTATACATTAAGAACAGAATATTATCCACTTATTCAAATCTATGTTACTTGAGTTCATCTGCAAATGCTTCTGAGGTAGATATATTTGTATAGCAATGCATAATAGCCTCATCATTACTTGTAATAATTGTTATAGTGATATATTTTTATATACATAAACACACAAATACATATGTAAAGTGCTTCATAAACCTTAAAATATTATATAGTTTCCTCAAAAGTCTTAGTGCAGCTTTATGTTGTTATTTTTTTTTCTTTTTGCAAGATAATGTGGGGGAGGGGAGGGTTAAGAGACTTGCCCAGGGTCTTACAACTAATAAGTATCAAGTGTCTGAGGCTGGATTTGAACTCAGGTCCTCCTGAATCCTGAGCCAGTGGTCTATCCATTGTGCCATCTAGCTGCCCCCAGTGCAACTTTATGTTATGAACTGCACTAAGACTTTTGGAACATCCTGTATCAGTGTTAGCTATTATTTTTATTTTATTAAGTGTTCTGGAAAATCAGAAAGTAGACTTCCAATAAATAAAGCAACATAAAAGATCCCAGTCAAACCCAATTAAAAAATCACTTCATGAACAATAAGAAACATCACCAAATTAAACAAAAGATCAATGAAGAAAGGAGATGAAAGAAAAGAATCTACAGGAAGGTGATTTTCCCACACATGTGGGGGAGGGATGTCTACGACAAAACAAGAAAGACCACCTATTGTTCCTAAAACACCACCAACCCTGCTATGAATCAGGGCTTTGAGGGAAGAGAACAAAGAAAGATAAATTGAAGGGCCTGGGTGTTTAAAAACAAGAGAGAGGGGGGAAAATAGAGACCTTGGGAGCATCTAGGAAGGAAGAGGAAGACACTATTCTGTAAAATTGGGCTGCCACAAGTGAAGATTATAAAAACATAGAGAATTGGGGGAGTGGGAAATCTCATGAGCCTCATTCTTATCTGAGCCAAGGAAGAAAAGTTTAAGGGTAAGGAGTGGGGAGAGAATGCTACAGAAATACAATGAACAGGGATCTGGACCAGAACAGTAAGAGCAATGATTTAGGTTTTTAAAAAGGGTAGAGCTGAGGAAGGAATTACTATGAGTAAAATAAATTTCAACTCTGATGCACTAAATAACAAAATGGGATTGGGAAGGAAAGGGAAGCAGGAAAAGGGTAAGACCCAGTAAACTGGAGAAGAAATGGAAGGTAGAGGATTGGATCCGACTATTCCATATAGATAACTAATAATGAATGTACTCTTTTTTTTTCTTTTAAAAAGTTTAATGTTAGACAAAGAGAAGAATCATTGTAAGAGACTATAATGTGGCGGCGGGGATGGGGGGAGGACTAACAATTATAATTGTAAATGTAAATAGAATGAACTCACCCATAAAAAGGAGAAGGGCTATAATTTGTTGAGTACAAGAAATGTACCTAAAATATTAAAAGGTGTACCAAGTTAAATGGAATAGGATTTATTATGCCTCAGTTGAATTTTTTAAAAATAGGGGAAGAGAGCAGTCATAACTACAGCAAAAAGTTAAAATAGACATGACTAAAAGAAATAAGCTGGAAATTATAATATATTTTAAATTTTCATGATGAAATAATATCTTAAATGTATATGTGCCAAATGGTACATCATTTAAGTACACAAAGGAAAAGTCAGGAAAACTTTAGGGAGAACTATGCAGAAAAATAATAATTGTTCAGAATTTCCACATGCCTCTTTTAGATCTAAACAATCTATTAGAAAAAAATGAAAAAGAAGTTAAGAATCTAAATAAAATATGAGGGGAAAGTAGATCTGATAACTAAATGGGAATTGTAAGAGTATATAACATGTGTGTGCATATATATGTATATATACATATACAAATATACAAAGTATATGTATACTTATATATTGTTGTTTGTCCTTTGTTTTTAAAGAGTACCAATAACATCATGGGTGATGTCTTGACTGTGTATGAATTGGATTTGAGTGAAGCAGAGTTGCACGAAGTCATCAGCCTCACACTCTTTTACTGAGTCATCAAAGTCCAGTGGCAGGACAAAAGTCAAGATGACAGGCAATGGTCTGGGATGTAGTGGATGACCTTGGTGTCTTCGACGCCTGACCAAGCTCTAAGTACTCAACAGTGTTTGTTTGAGCTGCCTTCATTGCCATTGGAACAAATTATTCTCATCCACCATTCCACCTGAGGTATGCTTGAGGTAGACATCCCCTTAACTCACCAACAGGTGAGTTAGTTACCCTGTCAGGTTACAGGTTACAGGCCTATCAGTTACCTTCAACTTAGGTTAGCCTGTCTGTCCAGATGGTTTACCAGAGTGTGGCTAGTACCCATGCTACAGCTTCTTGGAGCCACAGGTGAGAATTGGGTGAATCAGGTGGACACCAAAGATGGAAAGCAGCCTTGAAAAGGGCTTGGCAAGCCCTTACACCAGAGGTGCAAGTACTGCTGAACACTCCATACACCTCACTTGGATATATACAATATGTGTGTATTTCAACTTCAAACAGCACTGGAACAAAAACTGTTCATGTGCTAGGTCACAAAAAACCCATAAATAGAGAAATTGGAAATGAGTAAACATATACTTTAGAGAACATAACATGATTAAAAATGTAATCAAAATGGAAATTTGAATCACAGAAATTATAAATAATTAAATCAAAGAAAATAGCAGTCAGGCAATATATTAAAAAATCTTTGGAATGCAGTCAAATCAAATTAAGAGAAATTTTATATTTTTCACTAATGTTAAGAAAAGATAAAAAGATGAGATCAATAAAGAGCATTCAATTTAAAAACCAGATGAACAAATAACCCCTAAATAAACACAGAAATAAAAATTCTGAAAATCAAAGTTAAAAATAAAAATAATTACAACAATGAATCAGTGAAATGCTTTTTAAAAGAACAATACAACAGGTAACTCCCTAGCTAATTTTATTTTTAAAATAGAATAAAGAAATCCAAATTATGAAAATCAAAGATAAAGGAAAGAATAGCAATAAAGAAATTGTCAAAAATGATTAAACTCAATTATCTGCCAAAAAATTGAAAACTTACATGAAATGAACAAATATTTACAAAAATATAAAATATGTACAAGAAAGAAACAGTCTAAACAACACAAACTCAGAAACAGAAATTGGACATACTATAATGAACTACCAGAAGGGAAAGGAGTGGAGTCCAAAAGGACTCATAAGCAAACAAAGATTTGAAGAAAAATTAACCCCTATATTATATAAATTGTTTACAAAGATGGGACTGAAAGCACCTTACTAAATTACTTCTCTGAGACAAATCTGGTCCTGATACCCAAACCAGAGAAAGATAAACCAAAGAAAGAAGACTGTAGACCAGTATCATTAATGAATGCAACAATATTAGCACTACATTAGCAATTACTATTACTATATTAGCAAAGAGACCACAATGGTATTTTTTGTTGTTTTGACTACAATACATTTATAATAGGAATAGAAAAATAGTTAACCTTGGTAAAATTATAAACATAAAGTTCATATTAAGAACAAAAACAAAAAGCATATTGTATCAATAGATGCGGAAAAGCCTTTGATTAAAAAAATATAGTTCTCATTTATGTTTTTAAAAAATACAAAAGCATAGCATAAGCATATTCAGCAAAGAGGACAAAGACAGAGGGTAAAGTCCTACACCTACCTATACACATATAGCAGTTCTTTTTAGGATAGCAAAAAAATAAAAAAATAAAACTGAAAAAAGTGAGTGCTTATCAACTGGGAAATGGATGAACATAAGATGGTATATAAATGTAATGAAATATTTATTATATCATCAGAGACAATGAATATGAAGCGTTAGAGAAACTTGGAAAGATTTGGATAGAATGACAAAGCTGGAAATTAAAAAGCATCAGAACGCTGATGAGTGCAGAGACCAATATTGACTAAAGAGCAATGATGTAATAAGCTATACCTCCATTCTCTCACCAGGGGCAGCAGTCTAAAGATTAAGGACATTTGCTGTTGGTCATGGCTAACGTGTTATTTGTTTTTTGTTTAGATATACCTCATTATTACTGGTTGTTGTTCAAACTCTTTCATAATCTAGCTCTATCTCTACTTTTTTCAGTCTTATACGGTACGCTCCCAACCCCCTATAATTCTGTGATCCAGTGACACTCAACCTCATTGCTGTTCTTTGAACAAGACACTCCATCTCTCTGCTCTGGGCATTTTCACTGGCTACCTCCCAACTGTAGAATGCTCTCTCTCTCTTCATCTTCCTCTCCTGGCTTCCTTTCCTCAAGGTCCACCAAAATCCTACCTTCTACAGAAAGCCTTTCCTCTTAATTCTAGCGACTTCCCTCTGTTGATTATTTCCCATTTATCCTGCACAAAGCTTGTTTGTACATAGTATTTGCATATTATCTCCCCCATTAGATTTTGAGCTGCTCAAGGGAAGGGACTGCCTTTGTCTTTTGCCCAGACACTTAGCACAGTACTTATCATATAATAAGCCCTTAATAAATAAATGCCTGACTGACTGGTTTGGGGGAGGAGTGAAGTCATGGGGAAATTACAATGATTTTTTTAAAACAAATAAAGCATGTATAAATGAAGTTCAATAATTGCCATCCTTTTTCTGCTTTACAAATACAAAACAACACAAAGCCATTACCTTGTGCTCATTTTATCCACTATAAATTTATGGCATAAAACCTCCCCTAGACCTTTCCAGTCACATTCCTTCTTACCCTACTTTTATTGGCTCCCTATGTTACTCTGCCCACCAAAAGTTCCAAAACTACTTCCTCTCTCCTTAAACTCTCAACCAGTCTTACCCCTCAGAAATACAGCAGGTAACCTAATGTAGCATTACAAATTCTGAGGCTACCATCCAAACACATTCAGACTAGTGGGCCAGGTCCCCAAAGCAGGGATATTACTCCATCTCCTCTCAGGGTTCTTCTGATCCTATTCGCTTGAGTCCCTATCTCATGTGTTCCCCCACTCCCACCATTTCAATTGCCAGTTAATTTCTCCTCAGTATTATTAATACTAACAATTAATGCTTCAATATGATTTGCCAATGCCAATTATTGTCTCCCCATTATCATTGTACCATTTGATATAGTCTTAATATCATTGATATTGAAGTTACTCTGTAAACATAAATTAATTTTTACAAATTTTTTGAGAAACTGAGGCAAATACTGAAGCCCAAACCAATCCCCCCAAACTGGAGCACACTCTCCCTCTGCCACCTCGGTTTCTCTGGGAGAGTGGGTTTGAAATTAAAATAGGTGCTACAAATATCACTCCCACAAATGCATTTCTGGGCATGGCATAGCCAACGAGTAAGTCACTGCCTTGCTAATAGGGAGTGTCTCAATGGCCAGTTTGATTCACTTTTGGGTGGGTCAAGAAGGTCACTTGTCAAGCTTGGCCCTCACTGGGAGCTGCTGGCAAAGTCAATTCAAGAACCTTGGGTTGTTCTTTAACAGAGTTAGTAGGAGCTTAATAAATGTTTACTGATTGATGGATTATTGATTGATTGATTGATTGATTGATTTGGGACTTCTATCTTTTCTGACATTTCAAAACTCTCAAGATTGTAACCTAATCCATTCTGTCTTTTACACTCACTCACCTCAAATTAGGAAAGCACGAAATACATCCAAGACAGAAGAAACAAAAATGTCATCTTGTAATAGGGCTAATATTCACCAGAGTTTCCTCTACTTTCCCTCTCATAAAGTTAGGCTCACATGAATGTGTTATGAGTCTTCATCCTTTCATGCTTCAATCTTCAAATGGATCTTTGAGCTCATCATTTGGAGGTTCCTTACAATGATGCAGATAATACTTGCTTGTCTATTAAGTATGACTCTTGTTCATGTCCTCCCATAAATTCAACAAAAGAGGTAAATCAAAGATCCTCAATGAATCAATAAAAACTTATTAAATGCCTATTATGTGCCAGGCACTGTGCTAAGCACATTTCTCATTTTCTGCTGACTCTGTGAGGATAGCAATGGAGTACTCTAGCTATCCACCTCTCATCCCTGATTTTTAACCTGTGACCAACCCCATCTTTTCTTACTATATATTTCCCCAATATGAGTTAGGCTCACACCTGCCTTGATACAGCTTCCTGGTCACCTAAGGGCATTAAAAAGTCCCACTCATGTGGAATCTGGCCTCTCAGATTTGGTGGGTGCCCAAGATCCACACAAATCACCATACCTTCCCTGCTGTTCACATACATTTCCATTAAGAGGTGGGGAAGGCCTAAAGCTAAGTGCTACTGTATCTCTGCTGACATCTTTTCCTATGATATAGCTAAATAAAATGTGTTGTTGTTTTTTTTAACTGGACCTATTAGTGTCTCATTTTATCACATCCAACCTGAACTAACAGGGTGAGACATCAGGCCCATATGTGTTCAAGACCATGTACTCAAACCCTCCTCCCTACACACACACACACACACACACACACACACACACACACACACACACACACACTCATTTCTAGCTCAGCAACCAGTTGAAAGGCTCTTCTTTGCTATGCATTAAGCAGAAAGGAAACAGTCACAGAATACCTGTGCATACTCAGAATCTGGGGCAGGACCTCTCCATAACACTTCTTCACACTTTTCCAGAAGCACAATCACAAAACCCACCACTTGGATTGGCAACCAGGCAGAGCACACTCCACATACTCTAAAGATTGCCCCATCACCTCCGGTCAATTCTCCCCTCTCCCCATTACATGTATTTCCTATTTAACTGATAAGAGTGAAGCCATCATACATAAGAATCCTCAACTCCTTTCTCCCACTGCTGAAAACCTCCTTACATCATCAATCATCCTCTCCTCTGTCAGACTTAAAGGATTTAGTATTTTGACTTCCTGCTAGGACTCAGTGAAAACCTGTGCCCTTGCTCCTACTTCCTCTCTATTTCAACAGTCATCTTCTCTTTCTCAGGCATTTTCAATCTAGCCTCATCCATTTACAAACATATTCAGATCTCTGCAATCTTTAAAAAAAAAAAAACTTCATACAACCCTTCCAACTACCATCCTATATCTTTCTTCCCCTTTACTGACAGGCTTCTTTTTTAAAAAGTGTCTATACAGAACAATAATAGTTCACGTTTTAAATAGTCTGACTATGTGCCAAGTGCTTTTCAAATATTTTCTCATTTTATTCTCACAATAACCATAGGAGGTAAATGCTATTACTAATCCATTTTATAGTTGAAGAAACTGAGGCAGACATAGGTAAAGTGATGTACCCAGGGTCACACAGCCAGTAAGTGTCTAAGATAAGGGATGAATTTGGGTCTTCCCGACTCCAGGCCCAGAGCGCTATCCACTGAACCACCTATCTGCCTATAGCATACAGAATGCTGTTACTTTCTCACTATCTCCTCTCTTCTCAACCACTTGCCATGTCATCTAGCTTCTTTCAAGTCTCAGCTTAAGTGTCACTTGCTACATCAAACCTTTTTAGATGCCCTTGATTATCAGTTCTCTTTTCCTCCTGAAACTACCAGTGTGGGTTTTTGGATGGAGGTGGGGGGCAAAAATGGGAGGACATGAGGCAGCTCCCACAAAGGAATATTATAATCAAGGTCAAGTGGAGGATAAGATGATACCATAGCTTTTCCTTACCAGGACCAGATGTTCAATCTACTCATCCTATTCTGTGATGGACTGGCTGGGGCCAGAAGAGGTCAAAGTCCCTGTAAGCCAGCCCCCAGGGAGAGCCAAAAACCCAAGTCTACTTGATTATGGGCAAGTCACTTAGAAAATGAGTGGGTTGGGTTCAGTAGCCTCTCAGAATCCTTCCAGGTTTAAATATTTGGTCCTAGGATTCTATGAATCTGTATGTCCTCCTATGTCCCCCCTGCCATGCTATGAGCCCCCAAATCAGTTTATTTAGTTCCTGCCTCTTCATCTAAAAAGGTGAGTAGTGACCTGGCAATCCTTGGCAACCACATTTGAGAACTAAATAAATTCAAACTGTACATTTACCAGAAATCTTAGGTCCAGATCATCCTGTGTCTGAGGGATTTCTAGGGTCTAGGAGATTGGCAAGCTTCAAGTCATTCATTGGATGTTGTTTTATTATGTATTATTTTCCAGTAATTATGTACTGTTTATATGCTTATAATATCCAATTAGTTACCAAGTCCTGTTCATTCTACCACCATAATATCTCTCACATCTGTCCCCTCTTTTCCATTCATGCTGTCACTACCAAAGTTCAAGGCCTTGTTACCATTCACCACCTGTCTCGACAATTTTAACAGCATCCTAATAGGACTTCCAACTCCTAATCATTGTCCCCTCTCTAAACCATCTTTCAAACTGCTGAAGACTAATCTTCCTTATATATAAATCTGATAATGTCCCTAATCTGCTCAAAGCCCTGCAATAGGTCTTAATTGCCTACAGGATTAAGTTCACATACCTTACCATGCCTTTCAGGGCCATTTACACACTCTTCACTACAGCCAGACTTTTCTACATGCCACACTTATCCACACTCTATGCTTTCTTGACTCCATGTCTTTATTCATGCTGCTCACTAGGATTGGAATGCATACCTTTTCCTTCATTTTACTTGTTAAATATTCAGTCTTCGTCTTTTCATGCTTCAATCTTCAAATGGATCTTTGAGCTCATCATTTGGAGGTTCCTTACAATGATGCAGATAATACATGCTTGTCTATTAAGTATGACTCTTGTTCATGTCCTCCCATAAATTCAACAAAAGAGGTAAATCAAAGATCCTCAATGAATCAATAAAAACTTATTAAATGCCTATTATGTGCCAGGCACTGTGCTAAGCACATTTCTCATTTTCTGCTGACTCTGTGAGGATAGCAATGGAGTACTCTAGCTATCCACCTCTCATCCCTGATTTTTAACCTGTGACCAACCCCATCTTTTCTTACTATATATTTCCCCAATGATATCTTTTCCTTCTGTTTTTCTTATAAAGGACTATTCACAACACCATCCGCTTCTCCATTGTTTTCTGTGTGAAATTAATTTTATGTTCTTCAGAGACTGTTGTATTTTCTGTCTTCCATCCATAGCAGCAAAAATAGTAGAATGTTGGTATTTAAACAATGGACCTTTGTTTGAAAGGGTAGCTTGAGGTCACAAAAGGAGCTTCGCAATTTCCTGAAGGCAATACAACCTACTCTCCTTCTCTTGTTCAATTCTGGGCCCAACTCTCTTTTGATTTGTACTGTCTGTTCCAGATGAACATACTGATGAACAAACATAATCTGGGCAATAGTCATTCTTTATCCACTTGGCTTTTCTATGTAAAAGGTCAGGTGAAATTCTTTTCAGCAGTTACAGATCTCTTCCAAAAGGTTTTATAATGTTCTGGAACTTGATGCAAACACTATAACATCATTTCTCTTTTGTATTTATTTTATTCTGAATTTAAGAAAAAAAAAACAAGCATTTCCTTAACATAGCCAAAGACGAATACCTGTAGAGCCATGCCATTTTCAGGGAATCTCTCTTCAACTTGGACTCTACATTGACTCTCCATCACCCCAGTAAACATCTTTGGAAGGTCTGCATCTCCCTGTTTTGTGCATTACCTCATCTTTAAGAACAGAGGTTAAGGAAGGATTATTTCTGTTACACCATTCAAAGAATCTTCCCTGACTTCCTTTAAGTTCTCATATCTTTTATAAAAAGTCTTTCCTTATCCCTCTAAATTCTAGTTCCTTCTCTATGTAAAGCTCCTTCAGATACCTTGTGAACTGATCTCTCCATGCCTTCAAAGCTATGTTGCCAGCAGCACAAATATTTGGTCGAACACAACTCCTTTTTACATCTTCATTCTTTGCAGTTCCATTTGTATATCTCTTGTAAGGATATTGAAGGCTACATTGTTAGGGTCCAAGTTAAAATTGGTTTAACTCTCCATTGTTTCTCTATGTTTTATGATACAATGCTGCAAATAATAACCCATCATCATTCTTTGTAAGATTCCTCTTCTCCAAGGAGGCAAGTAACTCATGTCTGCTTATTAAGGTATTTTCTTGGTTCTTTTGGTCTTTTTTTGTGTGGAAAATATTAAAATCAATTAAATATGTATATAAAGTTATTATACTTGGTGTTAATGTTACATCTGTTGTCCATTACTCATTTTTACTTAGGGCAGCTAGGTGGCACAGTAGATAGAGTGCCAGGCCTGGTGTTAGGAACACCTGAGTTTAAATCTGGCCTCAAACACTTACTAGTATGTGACCTTGGCCAAGTCACTTAATTCTGTTTGCCTCAGTTTCCTCATCTGAAAAATGAGTTGAGGAAGGAAATGGAAAACCATTCCAGTATCTTTGCCAAGAGAGCCCCAAATGTGATCATGAACAATTGATCATGACTGAACAGCATCAACATTCTTACTTATCATTTATTTGTTTACACAATTCAGGATTTAATTAAATAGTGTGATGTTTTTTTCTCCTTCTTTCTTTAAGCCATTTACTTAATTCTGGTCTATTCTCTGACAAGTCTACAGTCTGAATGTACCCAGGCTTATTGGAAAGCATGATTCATGGAAAGTAAATGAGAGAGGTCAAACACTTGTAGACTACACATCAATAATAAGTGTTTCCTGTCTATTAAAATGTAATCTATTTTATTTTATTATGTTATTTGTTGATCACAATATCCAGACACTACTATTTTCTCAAAGAAAGTATTTATTCTAAAAAGGACATTAGACTCTTTTGTAGTCTACAAGTCTTGATCTCTCTTATTCCCTTTTCTTGAACTATGCTTTCTGATATTTCTTGCCATCCACACCTATTCCCATCCAAACACAGATGTATAAATAGCAAAGTGTATGTTGATTTAATTTGGAGGGTGTTACAGACATTATGTCTTCATTCTCTGTAACCAACATTGGTACATAAGCAGGAAATATTTTCTTAACAATCTTGTTACACATACTTACACTCATTGATGAAATATGACATGATCAAATACCCCCATGAAATACCATTGCTTTTTGCCTTTAGGGGCATGAGAAAACCACCTCAGCTTATGCCTCTCCAAGGAGTACAGTGAGCATTCCTTCCATTTAGAGGAAAATGTCCTTCTTCTTCAGATTTTATTTAAAGTCAGAATGTCAAAATTTATATGACTGGACTGGGATCTCAGATTTACACAGTTAAAATTTATACAGTATAAAAACTATATGATTCTTAACCCCATTGTCTCCTTTTCTTCTATTTTGACAATATCGCTACATAAACCAAAGAAGATTGCTCAAGATTATTTAGTAAATTTCCTTGTTTCATACATTGTCAGGGTCAAAGAATCATCAACTGGCCAACCACCTAATAATATACCTCTTCATAAACTGGTCCTTGAAAAACAGACATGGTCTATTGTCAGAGCCATATTCAGAATCTTTCTAGCATGGTATAGAGTCTGCTGACATAATCTTCAAGAATTCAAGGTCATCTCCATGCATCATTGAGACATCAGACTAAGTCTCTGTATAGTCCATTAAATCTTTTAAAGTACAATTTGGATACTAGCAGTCCTCCATGAAATTTCTCTTCATTCTCCAGTCCCCACCCCCAGCCCAGTATATGATAATTATGACCTGCTCATACTTCATGCAACACTTTGCTTACACCTCTTTTATATACTTTTTATATGCTATATATTATATATATGTGTGTATAGATATAGGAATGTATATATTTGTTGCCATGGTTATTTTTTGTCATCTTTGGCCCCCTGTGAAAAACTGGTAGAAGGACATGGACAAAAATCATATAGGATGGGCAGTTATGAATGGATGGCAATCTAAATTATTAGAAGAACCATTTCAATAATCAATAAGCCTATAGAGCTAGAAAAAATAAGAACAAGATTCATCTGGAAGAACAAAAGATCCAGAATATCAAGGGAACTAATGAAAAGAAATGCTAGGGAAGGTGACCTAGCCATACCAGATCTTAAATTGTATAAAAAGCAGCAATCATTAAAACTACTTGGTACTGGCTAAGAAATGGAGTGGTGGATCAGTCTAATAGGTTAGGTACACAAGACACAGTAGTCAGTGACTATAGTAATCTACTGTTTGATAAACTCAAAGACCCCAGCTTCTGGGAGAAGAACTCATTATTTGACAAAAACTGCTGAGAAAACTGGAAAAGAGTATGGAAGAAACTGGGCATAGACCAAAATCTTACACAATATACCAAAATAAAATCAAAATGGGTACACAAGTTAGATATAAAGGCTGATACTAAGAGAGCAAAGAATAGTTTACCTCTCAGATTTATGGAAAACAGAAGAATTTATGACCAAAAGGAGATAGAGAACATTATGAAATGCAAAATGGATAATTTTTATTACATTAAATTGAAAAGGTTTTGCACAAAGTCAATGCAACCAAGATTAGGAGGGAAGCAGAAAACTGGGAAAGAATTTTTGCAACCAATGTCTCTGATAAGGGCCTCATTTCTAAAATATATAGAGAACTAAATTAAATTTATAAGAATACAAGTCATTCCCCAATTGATAAATGGTCAAAGGATATGATCAGGCAACTTTCAGATGAAGAAATTAAAGCTATCTATAGTCAAATGAAAAAATGCTCTAAATCACTATATATTAGAGAAATGCAAATTAGAATGACTCTGACATACTATATCACACCAACAGATTGGCTAACATGACAAAACAGGAAAATGACCAATGTTGGAGAAGATGTGGGAAAATTGGAACATTAATGCATTGTTGGTGGAGTTGTGAACTGATCCAACCATTCTGGAGAACAATTTGGAAGTATGCCCAAAGGGCTATAAAACTACTTACCCTTTGACCCAGCAATAGCACTTCTAGGCCTGTATTCCAAAGAGATCATAAAAAAAGGAGAAGGACTCACATGTACAAAAAATATTTAGCTCTTTCTGTGGTGGCAAAGAATTGGAAATTGAGATAATGCCCCATCAATTGGGGAATGTCTGAAGAAGTTGTGGTATATGAATGTAATGGAATACTATTGTACTTTAAGAAATGATGAGCAAGCAGACTTCAGAAAAATCTGGAAAGACTTGTATAGATTGATGCTGAGTGAAGTGAGCAGAACCAGGAGAACGTCGTGCACAGTAACAGCCACATTGAGTGATGACTAACTTTGATAGACTTAGCCTTTCTCAGAAATGCAAGGATCTAAGACATCTCCAAAAGTCTCATAATGGAAAATGCTATCCACATCTAGAGAAAGAACTATGGAGTCTGAACATAGATCCCATTTGCTCTTTTTTTTTTCTTCTGTTTTGTTTTGTTTCATCTTTCTTGTGGTTCTTCCTATTGGTTCCAATTCTTCTTTAAAACATGACTAACGTGAAAATATGTTTAATAGGAATGTATATGTAGAGCCTATATCAGATTGCATGCCTTCTTGGAGAGGGAGATGGGAAGGGAGGGAGAGAAAATTTTAAACTCAAAAGCTAATGGAAGTGAATGTTGAATAAGTTAATTAATTTTTAAAAATAATCAATAATCCATTTGAGTGTTTAGGTATGTTCATAAACTCCAGGAGAATAAGGATGGTTTCATAACTCAACTTTGTATCCTCTCCAGCATCTTCAATGCTGCTCTGTACATAGTAGATGATTAATAAATGTTTTTTAAATTAATTAAGTGACATGTTTATGGCCATTATTATTATGAACAAAATTAGTATTTACATTATTAAGTTGCAGCCTATTTTTCCTGCTGAGTCCTTCAGACAATGATAAGGCACTTTCCAAAGTTGTATGGAAAATAGTCCACTCATTGTTTTCATTTGAGGGTGAATAAAAGGCTGAATTCTCCCATTTTTGCCCTGCATAAATTCAAAAAGGGCTTTCCTGCAGAGATTTATACTACTACTACTACTACTACTAATAATAATAATAATAATAATCATAGCTAGCATTTATATAGCACTTTAAAGTTCACAAAGAACTCTACAAATTTTATCCTCACAATAACCCTGTTAGATAGATGCTATTATTAGTTCATTTTATAAATGAAGAAAATTAAGTAGATACAGATTAACTGACTTGCCCAAGGTCACATAGCTAGTGAGTACCTGAGACCCAATTTGAATTCAGGTCTTCCTGACTCCAGGTCCAGCACTTTTCCCACTGCACCATCTAGCTGTTATCTTCTACAACCTCTAAGCAGAAGGCTGGAGTATCAACTGTCTATTTGTAACTTAGTAGTCATAACAATAATTACATTAACATATATGAGCTTTAATGTGTTTTTTTTTTAAATTCATGGCTTTTTTAAGTGTTTTTACATCTATTACCTCTTTGGGTCCTCACAAAGACCCCTCAGATAGACATTTTAGTTCTTACTATCCCAATTTTACAGATGAATAAACTGAAGTTTTGGGAACTCACACATGATCCCACGTCTAAGAAATTTCACTGACTATCTTCTTGCCATCCATTATGCCTCACTGCGTCCTTCCATAGTGTTTTTTAATCAAAGATTCTAAACATACATGCTGCTATGTATCTTTTTTTTTGTAATGGAGGGTAGAAATCATTTAAATTTCACAAACTACTTGTTGTGCACATAATGCATGACCACAAGATATTCAAACAACTCCTTCACAGCAAGCTGAAATGAGGCAGATAGTGTAGTACACATTAGTAGGCACTTAATATTTATTGAACAAATAAACTGAGTAGACAAAAGGAAAGCTATAATGGTGCACTGAAGCAGAGCTTCAAATCACACAACACAATAACGGAAAGTGGGGAAGCCCCGGAGGCAGACAGCAACTTAAAGGCATGTCCTATGTATATCCTTTGCTTCTATGCAGAATTTCTAGCACAGACCTCTGCACACAGTAGACACTCATTAAATGCTGTCAATGGGTTAGAATCTAAATGGAGTAGTCCTTTTGGACCAAAGGGAAAGAAAGACAGAAAGCTAAGAGTAAAAAAAAAAAATGAACAGTAGCACTCTACAAATTGTGACTGTTGTACTACTCTGGCCTGAGTGGGAAAGACTACTGCCTACATATTAGTCTTTACAACCCCACCAAAGATAGCAACACAGATAGCAACTACCACCAGGAGCATTATTTTTGATTATGGAAGGAAGGACAATGATAACTGTGTCTGCAGATTCAAACTTAGCAAACACGGTGCGGTTAAGAAAGTGAAATCAACAACAAAAAACAAAGCCATATGGCTCTTATTCTCATGGACCAGAATACCTTTCTCCATCTGGCATGTCTGTCTCCTCTGCTTTCTCTTGCTCATCATTCCCTTTATGAATTCCTCTTTCCCCTTCAAATATGTCACATTGAATGTGAAATCTAACCTTGAGAGTGGAGATTATGTATAACAATGCTTCTTAATTCACTATTTCAAGGATCTCTGAGTATAATGGTGTGTGGCTCCCTTCAGCTACGTCTCTCCTCACAGCCCTTCTATCTTCAAGAGTTGCTGATTGTCTTCTTACTGTCCATTATGTCCCACTGTGTCCTGCTATGGTATTTTTTTTTAATCAAAGGTTCTGAACACACATGCTTCTATGCATCATCACTTAGCACGTAATAAATTCTTTTTCATTCATCCATTCATCTCTCCATTCCTCATCCTTTAGTCTTCCTGGTGATGCGCCTCAGCTTGGAGTCTCTGTCAAAAGTGATTTTTTAAAAACCAACCTTTCAAGGTGACATAGCAATGGCAACTGCCATTATTTTGGTCTAAATGGGATAACAGATTTAGAGCAAGTTAGAAGAAACCTTAGACATCACCAGTCCAAACCACTCCCCTCTTCTCCTTTTATGAGATATCTAAAGATCGGAAAGGTTGAATGACTTTCCCAGAGTCACACAGATACCAAGGCTGGATTTGAAACAAGTCTTCCAGACTTCAAGTACAACCTTTTATCCACTATAACACACTGCCTATCATAGAGTTCACCCAATAACACGTATGCTGTCACTGTATGCACTCACTGTATTAGCATCTTTTTATATCAATCTTGAATTCACAAAATTATTAACTGAATAATCACAAATTGCAAGCCATCGTGAAAAGAAACCTAGTTAGTGAAAACTGAAATTAATACTGCTAGACCATAAGATCATGGGACTTGGATTTGGAAGGGACCTTAAAGTCCAAATTCTTCATGTTATAGATGAGTTAACTAAAACCAAGAGAGATTAAGAGACTTTCCTAATGTCACATTGGTGCTAGAAGAGCCAAAATTCAAACCTAGGTTCTCTGACTCCAAATCCAGTTTGAGGTGTCAGAACAGTTTACTACTTCAGTAGAGAGGATAAGCCAGCTCTAGCTGATAGTGCAGCAAAAGACATAGATACATCCTTGATGAAGAAGGAAGGTAGACCACCACCATTGGCAGCTATGGCTGCCATTTGCCAGGAAACATATTAGCTGATGCTCCCTCTGTGAAAGCTTGTCACTTTCATTTTTCTGGAAGTAGAGTTGACAGACTGATCAGTTACATAGCAACAACCTCTCTGCCTTCATACACTTCTCTTCCAACTCTGCCTCATTGAGAGTGCTTGAAGTTTCCTCTTGTGGTTACCGGAATATTCGAACAAGAGGGTCAATAATGAAAAGTCATCAAAGTTACTTTGGTGTAAAAAGGCAGCTAGTTGGTGTGGTAGATGGAATCTTGGACCTGGAACCTGGAAGACTTTTGTTCAAATCCAGCCTTGGACACTTAATAACTATGTGACCCTAGGCAAATCATTTAACCTATCTGCCTCTGTTTCATCACCTGTAAAATGGGGATAATAATAGCACCTACTTCCTAGGGGTGTTGTGAAGATCAAATGAGATAAGATTGGTAAAGTGCTTAGCACAGTGCCTGGCACATAGTAGGCACTATATAAATGCTAGCTATTATTATTTTATTGTCATTATTACATATTGATATAGTTAAGTAGGGAATCAAAAGACAATGAAATCAGAATATGAAACTATAATGGTTTTTAAAGTCTGTCATTGTTAAGCTTCCTTCTTGTACCTTCTGGAGATTCATGAGTTTTATAAGAACAATTCATCAATGTGAATATATGTGGAGACAACTGCCAAGATTGAATTTTAGCAGGGCTTACATCAGGAGTTCTTAAAAGTGGTCCACAACTCCCAAGGGGTTCATGGATGGATTTCAGGCAGTCTGTAAACTTGGATGGTAAAAAAATCCAGTTTTATTTTTTCACTTTATTTTTGCTCTCCTTTGAAATCCTGTATATTTTTCATGCATTTAAAAACTATTCTGAGAAGGGTTCTATAAGCTCACCAGACTACTAAAAACATCCATGACAAAAAAAAAAGTTTAAAATCCCTGGCTTACACCCTAGTCATGAAATGAATTCAAAATAGTAACTAATATTTAAAGTAACTTTTATCTGTGAAATTTACTCAGTAAAGGTTTCCAACTGAAAATACATAGGAACAGAGATAGTAGCTGGAAAGTAGGATTTACTAGTGGAAGTACAGATCAAATACAGAATCTATGGAGCAAAAAAGTATGGGGGAGGGGGTCACTGTGAAGAGAGCACTTAACACAGATGGCTTGCTCAAAAAGTAGATCAAAAATTGCATATTCGTTCATCTGGTTAATAAACACTTATTAAGTACCTACTGTGTGCAGAGGTCAGTGGAGTTCCAGTAACAAGACAAGTCCAAGACAGCACAGGTTAAAGTATAGCAGTTCTGAGACAATTAGATGATGAGTATAGATACCTATGAACAGAACTGAAGCCTTCTAATGGCATGTTACAGTCCTCAATTGCCAGGCTCCTTCCAGTCCCCACAAGAGCACATTCATATATTTTGCCAAGCTTGGATACACTGAAGATAGTGGACAGTATTTGCAGGACAATCTGAAGCCTATAAGAGGAATTTTGGGGTGTCAGATTGGGAATTGCCTTCCAAAAGTAAGTACCCTACATCCAGAGATGAGAATCAAAATCAGAGACAACTAAATGTAGGACTGTTGAGGTTTAGGGGGTGCTGGACCCCAAAATCACAACACACAGGTCCTGCCTGAATGAATTTGATCCAAGCCTTCTTTTAGCCAAAGACAAGGTTTAGTAGAACATCCGCCATATTGGCTAGACTCTTAAGGAACATTTGTGAGCTATTGGCTAGATTTTAAGAATCTGAGCTATTGGCCAGATTGTAAGAATCTGAGCAGTGGCTAGATTTTAAGAATCTCAGCATTGGCTAGATTATAAGAATCTGAGCACCTTAATGGAGATAAGATGGACCTTATACACAGAAAGACTGGAAAGGACTGAGGTGGCCAAGTAGTTTGGGATAACTGGAGAAGGGGTCTAAGGAGGCTCTGGATGGGAATGGACAGTAAACTGGGGTGAACAGAATGCCAGGGACCTGGCCATGTGGCCAAGGGAGAATGGGGTCTAGATAGGATAAAGGGTGGGAAGTGGCATGGGACAATTGGGAGGTAACAGAATAGAATTGGGAGGCTGCACATAGCCACAATGAAAGGCCAGTTAAGTGGATTAGAGCCTCAGGCAAATGCCAGAGATTTGGGGAAATCCAGGGATTTTCCTTTTTGAGGTCTAGATCCCAAAGACACGGTCTTTTCCTTTTAGGGGTTCAGATCCCATCCCCATCAGGAGAGGCCTCCAGATTCATTCAATCCAGCCCCCTCATAAACTGAAAGTAATTACTGACTACTTATTATGTTCTTCACATAAAATATGCCCTCAGAGCCCATATCCAAGGATTACATAAAAGGATGCAAATCATCTCCAACCCTTCTTTGATATAAAGCATAAAGATCAGAGTTCAACCTGTTTAAAGTGGTTTCAATTTTGTTGTTCATTATGCAAATTGGAACACTTATTGCTATTTGCAATATCTGTAGAGTCATTTTGAATTTTCAATAGGGCTATTAAATTATATTTGTTTCCAAGTAAAACTGGTAAAGCAAAGAATGATTCATCTGCAGGACAAAGCTAGGCTTCTACTAAATGTATGAAAAAGATAGTCAAAGAAAGTGTTGCATTACTATGTAGTGTAGAGGTTAGAAGTTGGGGAGGGGCAGAGCCAAGGAGTAAGCTAGCTATAGCACCTTCTTCCTTCTAATGGCAAAGATGTAAAAATGCTTTTTCTGGAGCAGCTAGATAGTGCAGTGGATAGAGCAATGGCCCTGGAGTCAGGAGGACCTGAGTTCAAATCCGGCCTCAGATACATAACACTCACTAGCTATGTGATGCTGGGCAAGTCACTTAACCCCAATTGCCTCATCAAAAAAAAAAAAAAAAAGAATGCTTTTTCATTGAAATTTCTTGGGACAAAAAAAAAACACTCCCTTTTCTAGTATCTCATTTAGTTTTGGCAGCATGTTTCCTTGTGGAAGGCGTAATATTATAACCCAAAGCAATCGTAACTCTAAGATAATTCTTCCTTAAAAGTTACTGAGACTATATCCTCAAGTCTTGATTGGTTCAAGAGACTAAAGGTTCAGGTTGTTGATGTCACTGTTGAAGTTTAGAGGTTAGGGGTCTGGGATTCTGAAATCATGACAGGCGGGTTTTGCTTGAAAGAATTCAACCCAAACCTTCCTTCAGGCAAAGACAAGGTTTATTAAAGATGAGCCATGTAGGCCAAACTCTTAAGGAATCTGAACATCTATGACAATTATAAGGACAAGCAGGCATGAGGAAGTCTCAGTCCCTAAATGGCACCCAGATGGATCTTATATACAGAAAGACTATGGAGGGATCTAGGAGTGGCCAAGTAACTTGGTGTCACCAGAGGAGGGGCTGGAAGAAGGGGTATCTTGATAGGGAGTGGCCAGTAAGCTGGGGTGACTGGAGGAGGAATTTAGGGAGGATCTTGAAGCCAGGGTGACTGGAGCAGAGTGCTGGGAGATTGAATGGGATCAAGGATGGGAAGTATAATAGGGAGCTATCAGTCCAGTAATAGGCAATGGAGGGCTAGACTTTAATTAAGTTAACAAAGATTTGGGAGATTGGGCTAGGTGATAAAGGGTTCAAGTAAAGTTCAAGGAAGGGGTTTTTGGGGGCCCATCTTGAGCCCATACCCTATCATCACCTCCTGGTCACCTGAGTACAAAAAGGCCACAAGGTGCTCCATGGACCCTGTGATGTTTGGCTGGGAGATTACAGTAGGTAACTCAAATAAGAGTTTCCCTCTGCTGAATCAATTAGAGATATCCTCAGTATCTATCCTTGTTGAACATCCCTCTCTCACTATGGCTTTTTGTTAACTATTAAACGACCTCTGAAATTTTCATTTTTGCTCCAGTATCGAGCTTATACCATCAGGTGACTGAACTGAGTAAGCCCAAGTCCAGAACTTTCCTCCTCCCCAGGATATCCATGAGGGCTTTCTCTCCTTCACACTTTTTAATTTATCAGCCTATCAGTTGTAAAATGCAAGTATTTGAGACAATACCTTATTAAACTAGTACCTGCAGATATATAAACCTCAAACCTCACTTAGCTCTTCATTTATGCTTCTCTGATGCATATAATATGCATAATTCTTTGACTATATTTCTACATAGGCAGCTAGGTGGTGAAGTGGATAGACCACCAGGCCTGGAGTCAGGAAGATCTGAGTTCAAATCCACCTTCAGACACTTACTAGCTATGTGACCTTGGGCAAGTCACTTAATCTTTACTTGCCTCAGTTCCTCATCTATAAAATGAGGACACACTGGAGAAGGAAATAGCAAACCACTCCAGTTACATGGAGTCGGATACAACTGAATGGCTGAACAACAAAAAATACTTACATGTATCTGGGTCCAACTTCCCTATTAGATTATAAGTTCCATGAAAACAGGGACTGCATGACACCTAACCTTGTATCTTCTCCAGAGATGGATACTATGCACTGTCTTTAGTAGGTTCTTAACAAATGTTTATTGAATTAAATCATGTCCATGTCCCAGATCATCATTTTTCCAAACTAAAGATACCTGCTTCAACTGATTCTGTGTGTGTGTGTGTGTGTGTGTGTGTGTGCTGTTGAGTCCCCATAACATACTATGTAATACTGAATCCCCTCAACTATAAACATACTCAAATCTGTCAATGCCCTTAACTGAAATGTGATTCTCAGAACTTGAAACGATGTTTTAATAAGGTATCCTGAGATTAGCTTCTTTGCTATTCCAAAATACTGGCCCCTGTTGAATTTACAATTCACAAAAATAGAAACTGCTTTGTAGCCATGTCACCACTATCTTATACCATACAAATAAATTTTTTTAACCCAAATGCAGGACTTTATGTTTATTCCTATTAAATACCATCTTATTAAACATGAGCCTTCATCCCAATTTGTCATTTCAATTCTATAATCCAACATATTAGGTATGCTTTGAAGCTCATAAAAATCCTTTAAATGATCCATTTTTAAATTTTACCAAGAATTGTTATTAAATTCATGAGTCTGCCGTTTGAAAGATCCTTTCTGAAAATCAATATACTTTACATTCCAGCAAGAAAGACAACAGGTACATGTAATCAACAGGTGTCCTTGACTGGCAAAATTTGGAAGTTTAAGGTAAAAAGTGAAAGCAAAAGCAAAAGGGAGAGTAGTACATCGTCCTTCCTCTGGTCCCTACCTTTAGAATTTGGGGCATATCCTTTCTTCCCAGAATTTGCATTACTCCTTCCTCCTACCACTGAATGAATCTACTCCTCATTCAGCTAGGTTGCACAGAAGATAAAGTGCTAGGCCTGGAGTAAGGAAGGCCTGAGTTCAAATGTTACCTCAGACATTTACTAGCTGTTGTGAACCTGGGTAAGTCAGTTAAACTCAATTTGTCTCAGTTTCCTTAACTATAAAATAGGCATAATAATAGTACCTACCTCACAGAGTTGTTGTGAAGATAAAATGAGATATTTATAAAGAATTTAGCACAGTGCCTGACACATAGTAGGCATTTAGTAAATGTTCGTTTTCTTCCTTTCCTTAGTTCCTCTCTCCACCTGGCATGCTTGTGAGGGATTAGGAAGGAAATTAAGCGGTTCATGCATACCCAACTCCTTCACCAGATCACCATGGCTACCCAGCTCATGTTTTATTGTTGTTTTGTTTTTCAAACTTCATGATCAGACAACAACCCCCGAATCTAGTTTAAATTCTGCTTCTGGGAAATTCATCAAAAGTTTTTAATAATCAATATCATAAAAATTTCTATCATAGCTCAGAGCCCCCAAGATAGGATTTTAAATACCTTTGATATTTTAGAGAAAGGAGTGAGGCTTCTGTCTTTCTCAGCACCAATTCATCGCCATCCACCAGCTGCATCAGCTGCAATACCATGTATGCAATTAAGAATAAATACAGATCACATAACAGTTATGCTTGGTCATCATTTGATATCTAAACAAAAAAAACGGGAATTAGAGAAGTCACATAGGCAGCGCTTCTTAAACTCTGGGTCAGGTTGCAAAAAAATTGGCAACAGTAAAAGGTTTCGGAATTTACAACAACCAAAAATTATTTAAAAATCAAGCAGGTAATGAATCTGAGGTGTTTCTGGCAGTGCTTGCCTGTGCTGCATCACACAACTTCACTGTAGCCTTGGTTCTAAACACAAAGCCTGTGCACTTTACACCAACCATGCCTAACCTTGAGAAAGGGGTCCCCAGTGGAAGAAATTTAAGAAGCCCTGAGTCATAGAGAATGCCCACAAGCGTAGAAGGAGGGGAGAAAGTTAACTTTTCCCATCTTTCCCCTAATCTCAGCCCTAGTCCATTCTAGCTAATCCTCCCTTCTCAGAGACTTCAAAACACAGGTGGAGAAATGGAAAAGATCAAGCTACATCATAACCTCAATCAAGTCCCCATTCATAATACCCAGTAAAATGTCCCAGCTCTATTTTTCCTCTGAATTCCTTGAAATTTACTTCTCCAAAGTCTACTACACACATAGACCATGTCCCACAGTCTTCTCTTCACTTCTAACATAGAAATTAGAAGCAACCCCTACTGGTAATCAGAGGGGTTAAGGGTACTTGTCCCTCTCTTCTCTTGTAGTTGTGAATCTGATTCACCACTAGGGGAACTTGACCTCTTCTCACATTCATTCACTGCCTTATTACTCCCACCCTGGCTATTCTAAAGATAATTCTATTGTTGAATCTAGCCTAGGGTTTCCCTCCAAGGAGAAAGTAAAACAGGTATTCAAAAAACAAAAAAATTATTTGGATGAATTGGATAGGACAGGTAATTTATTTCTACTCAAAGAAATCCATGATAAGCATAAGATAATTATAACATGCATCACAAAATGACCAGAACAGAATTCAGTTGCTTGCCTATCTCTACTAGCTAAGACAGTTTTTTCAAGATTGCTAATTAATTATGTTACATTTCACCTCCATTGGCACTATCCAATCAATCAGCCATGCTTGATGTTTCCCAGGGTCTCTCTGTATTGCTGACTCTTCCCGTGGCACCAATGTGCTCTTACTACTGTATTAGGAACTGTCTCCTGGTAATGGTGAAAATGCCCAATAAAACTGCTTCTCCATGCTGTTGACCATTGCCATTGTCATTGCTACCACAGACCTCTAAGTCTTTCAATTTCTTATAAGGTCCAAAGTCAAAGGAAATAAGAGAAAAAAGAGAGGCATAGCCCTCCATATATATCTAAGTAAGACATACAATCATAGTTGTATAGGGCCAGGTAGAGGAAAAGGCAGCCATCATCCCCCTGCTCCCTTGCAACATACTAACATATCAAACTCTCCATATGTAACTCAGAATAGTCCTCACATTTCAAAACCAGAAAGAGAATAGCAGAAGAGTGAATTGTCTCTTTTGTATATAATTAAGTTTCAGTCCAGTAACCAACTATGCAACTCTCAGCAAATGAGTAATATATGATCAAAAACCAGCCCCATCCCCATCCTCCCACGCCCCTCACCCCCACCAAAGTCTCTCATAGTGAATGGGAATGACTACTCTATATACTCGGGGTGGGGGGCAGGGGGAAAAGGAGTGGGGCATGGAATCTATTATATCTCTAAAATTCTAAGATGTAATGGTGACTTTCTCCCAACATTTTTACTTTACCAATCAGTTCCCGCAAAAGTTATTGAACATTGGAATAAGTTCCCTTCACCAATTCCTTTGTCTTTTAAATTATTTTATTTACTTTTTTATTTTTTAAGTATATTTAATTGATATCTTCATTCTTTATCTTACAGTCACTTCCCATTGGAATATCCTTTTTTCCTTTTTAATAGTATTTTATTTTTTCCCAATTACATATCAAGACAATTTTTAGCATTCATTTTTACGAGATTTTGAGTTCCAAATTTTCTCCCTCTCCTCCTCTCCCCTCCCCGCTTCCTAAAATAGTAAGCAATTTGATATAGGTTATACATGTGCTATCATGTAAAACATATTTCCATATTAGTCACAATTGTGAAAGAAGAAACAGATTAAATAGAAAAAAGTATGAAAAAAGAATAAAGAAAGTGAAAAAATGTGCTTCAATCTGCATTCAGAGTCCATCAGTTCTTTATCTGGATGTGAATTGCATTTTCTTTTGTGAGTCCTTCGTACTTGTCTTTTATCATTGCATTGCTGAAAAGAGCTAAGTCATTCATACTTGATCATGACAGAATGTCACTGATAACTGTGTACAATATTTTCCTGGTTCTGCTCATTTCACTTTGAATAAGTTCATACAAGTCTTTCCAGTTTTTTCTGAAGTCCACCTGCTCATCATTTCTTATTGCACAATAGTATTCCATTACATTCATATACCACATATTGTTCAGTCATTCCTCAGTTGATGGGCATCCCCTCAATTTCCAACATTTTGCCACCATGAAAACAGCTGCTGTAAATATTTTTGCACATATATGTTCTTTTCCCTTTTTTATGATCTCTTTGGGATACAGCCCTAGAAGTGCTATTGCTGGATCAAAGAGTACACACAGTTTGGTTGCCCTTTGGCCATAGTTCCAGACTGCTCTTCAGAATGATTAGATCAGTTCACAATTCCACCAACAGTGCATTAGCGTCCCAATTTTCTCACATCCTCTCCAATATTTATCATTTTCCTTTTTTGTCATATTAGTCAATCTGATAGGTGTGAGGTGGTACCTCAGAGTTGTTTTAATTTGCATTTCTCTAATCAAAAGTGATTTAGAACACTTCTTCATATGTCTATAGATAGCTTTGATTACTTCATCTGAAAACTGCCCATTCATATCCTTTGACCGTTTATCAACTGGGGAATGGCTTGGGAATACTCTCTTACAACAAAGTAAAACAATAAAGCAAAAATATCCAAATCTGAAATCCTGGCATCGCACAAAAATATTCTGTCCTCATAGTCCTACACCTTTCTTTTGAAGAGAAAAAAAAAAGTTTTATTATCTCTGCTTCAAGTCCTTCCTTTGTTTCTCCATTATTCAGTGTTCAACTTCCTTTTAGTGATCTCACTTACATTGTGATAATCACTGTCTATTATTATTATTCTATTCTTTTGGTTCTGTTTATTTCACTCTGAATCAGTTCATACAAATTCATCCACATTTCTCTAAATTCTTTTTTTTGTTTTTGTTTTTTATGGTAATTTTTAATTTATTCTTTTGCTTTCAACATTTACTTCCACATGATTTTGAGTTCCAAATTTTCACCCCATCTCGCCCCTCCCCCCACCCCAAGATGGCATGCATTCTAAATACCCCTTCCCCTAGTCTTCCTTCCCTTCTATCTCCCTCCCCCTTCTTTTATCCCCTTCCCCTTCTATTTTCCTGTAGGGTAGGATGGATTTCTGTACCCCATTTCCTGTGTTTCTTATTTCCCAGTTGCATGTGAAAATATTTTTTTAAACATGTGTTTTTAAAACTTTGGGTTCCAAATTTTCTCCCTTCCTCTCTCCCCACCCACCCTCATTGATAAGGGAAGCAACTAAATATAGGTTATATATGTGCAGTTGTGCAAAACACTTCCATAGTAGACATGCTGTGAAAAACTAATTCTATTTCCCTTAACCCTATCCCGCCCACCTATTTATTCTGTTCTTTCTTTTGACCCTGTCCCTCCTCAGACGTATTTGCTTCTGATTACTCCCTTTCCCAATCTGCCCTCCTCTCTATCATTCCCCTACTCTCTTGTCTCCTTCCCCCACTATTTTCCTGTAGGGTAAGACAGATTTCCACACCCAAGTGAGTGTGCATGTTATTCCTTCCTTAAGTCAAATCCTATGAGAATAAGATTCACTCATTCCCTCTCACCTTTCCCCATTTCCCCTCCACTATAAGAGCCTTTTCTTTTCTGTTGGGTTTTTTTTTTTGTGAGATAATTTACCCCATTCTACTTCTCCCTTTCTCTTTTTCCTAGTATATTCCTCTCTCACCCCTTAATTTTATTCTCCAGATATGACCCCTTCATTTCAACCCACCCTGTGCCCTCTATCTCTCTATCTATATCTACATATATGTACATATAATTTTTTCCCCTCCAACTACCCTAATACTGACAAAGGTCTCATGAGTTACAAATATTATCTTTCCATGCAGGAATGTAAACAGTTCAACCTTAATAAGCCTCTTATGATTTTCTCTTTCCTGTTTACCTCTTCATGTTCCGCTCGAGTCTTGTATTTGAAAATCAAATTTTCTATTCAACTCTGGTCTTTTCATCAAGAATGCTTGAAAGTCCTCTATTTCACTGAATGACTATTTTTTTCCCCTGCAGGATTATACTCAGTTTTGCTGGGTAGATGATTCTTGGTTGTAATCCTATCTCCTTTGCTCTCCAGAATCTTATATTCCATGCCCTGAGGTCCCTTAATGTAGAAGCAGCTAATGTAGAACACAATGTATTGTGTTATCCTGATTGTGTTTCCACAATACTTGAATTGTTTCTTTATGGCTGCTTGTAATATTTTCTCCTTGACCTGGGAACTCTAGAATTTGGCTACAATATTCCTAGGAGTTTTCCTTTGGGGATCTCTTTCAGGAGGAGATCAGTAGATTCTTTCAATTTCTATTTTGCCCTCTGGTTCTAAAATATCAGGACAGTTTTCCTTGATAATTTCTTGAAAGATGATGTCTAGGCTCTTTTTTTGATCACGGCTTTTAGATAGTCCAATAATTTTTAAATTCTCTCTCCTGGATTTATTTTCCAGGTCAGTTGTTTTCCCAATGAGATATTTCACATTGTTTTCTAATTTTTCATTCTTTTGGATTTGTTTTACAGTGTCTTGATTTCTCATAAAGTCACTAGCTTCCAATTGCTCTATTCTGATTTTTAAGGAAGTATTTTATTCAGTAAGCTTTTGGACTTTCTTTTCCATTTGGCCAATTTTGCTTTTTAAGGCATTCTTCCCCTCATTGGCTTTTTTGGACCTCTTTTGCCATTTGGGTTAGGCTATTTTTTAAGGTGTTATTTTCTTCAGTATTTTTTGGGGGTCTCCTTTAGCAAGCTGTTGACTTGTTTTTCATGATTTTCTTGCATCACTCTCATTTCTCTTCCCAGTTTTTCCTCTACTTTTCTTACTTGCTTCTCAAAATCCCTTTTGAGCTTTTCCAAGGCCTGGAACTGATTCATATTTTTCTTGGAGGCTTTGGATGTAGGAGCTTTGGCTTTGTTGTCTTCTTTGGGTTGTATGTTCTGATCTTCTTTATCACCAAAGTAAGATAATATAGTCTGACTCTTTTTGCACTGCTTACTCATAATCTTGGCCAATTACTTGAGTTTTAAACTCTTTGTTAAGGTAAAAGTCTGCTTCCAATGTGAAGAGTGTACTGTCCCAAGCTTCGGGGGTTCATGTTTTCAGAGGTACTTCTAGGGACCTGTAAATTTTCAGTTCTTCCAAGGTGGTATGATAAGGGGCGAAGTGTTTCCTCTCCACAGCCACAACAAGCTTCCCCACATCAGCATTCCTCGTAGCCCCAGGACCACCCCTCAGAACTGTGACCCAGATCCAAGCACTGGTAAAGCAAGAGATTCCTGCCTCAGCACTGGCAAAGAGATCTTTACAATCCCCCTCTGATCAGCCACTCGATTCCCCCTCATTCTGTGGGCCGGAAGCTCAGGAAACAGTTGCTGCCCCAGACAGTGCTTGAGACTTGAGGCTGAGACCTAGCTCCTCTCTCATGGTCACAGACTTTTCCCACTGACCTTCCACGTTGTCTTTGGTGTTCATGAGTTGAGAAGTCTGGAAACTGCCACAGCTGCCAGCGATTCAGTCCTCTGAGGCCTGCTACAGGGTCACTGCAGCCTGCATGCCCACGCCAAACAGTGCTCCTCTCCCTGCCCGGCGTGATATACCTTTCCGATCAACCATCCAGGCTGTCTTTGGCTAGAAATTTGTTTCACTCTGTCTTTCTGAGGGTTCTGCTGCTTTCGAATTTGTTTAGAGCCATTTTTTTAGATATTTGGAGGGCTTTGGGAGAGAGCTCAAGAGAGTCACTGCTTTCCCTCTAAATTCTTTTTTTCATCATCTTACTGCACATTCTTCTATTACATTAATATACCATAGTTTTTACAAGTATTTTCAACAAATACTTTGTTTTCAGTGAAACATAGAATCATTAGGAAAATAAGTCAAGAATTACGAGATGCTCTGATTCTGATAAACAAACCTTCAGCAAATATCTAAATGATTGAAACCTTCTATTACAACTGTACCTTATTTCTATGCCAGCTTTGTGGTCTGCATTAGGAATTCATCAACCAATTCTTCCTAATAACCAGGTGGTCCATATTATATTCTCACTATGCTAACTCCTATGTCTCTCCCTTTTATTCTCACCTTTGCATTCTCTCTCATGCTTCCTCCCTCCAGTTTGCAGATTTCCTCACAGGAATATATTTTCTTGATATACAATTTTCCTTTTTTCTAATCTATTGCATTTGCAGAAAGTATACCTTTCTGTTGCTATACTCTGATTATATGCCTCATTATACTATATTTCAGTGATACTATTAGGTCATGTGTACATTTTGTAAGATCTCTAGCATACTTTCTTTTTTATAATTTTTACATCTTTCTCCACTTGTTTATTCATAACTGCTAGCATTGCAAAATCTTAGAAAACCTAAAAGATGAGAGGCAGCTTCACATAGTGCATTGTCTTAAATTGAGGTCAAGCCCTATCTCTGTAAGTCAACTGACTCCATAGGTATTCCAGGCAATTCTCTAAAACTATGTTGCAGAGAATGTACCAGTCTGCATTGACAGAAGGAGTTTCCTTATGCTGGCATTCACAACACCAATGAAATCACAGATATAACCCCTACCCCTTAAAAATGAGGGAGGAAAAAAGAAAGAAAACTTAAAAGAGGAAAGGAAAGGCAGAGAACAAGTATTTGTTGAGCACCTACTACTTGCAAGGCATTGTGTTAAGCTCTTTACAAATAATATCTTCTTTGATCTTAAGGACGGTTCTGGGCTAATTTCAGAGATCACACATCTATATTTCTTTCCATAGAGCAAAAGCAAAGATAGACATTGTGTTATCAATGAGAGACCTAAGGGTAAGAGATATGCTCAAAGATAAAAGGAAAAAAAGGAGAAAAGAATCCTAGAACCATAGACTTAGAGCTGAACAGGACTTCAGAGTTCATGTAGTTCAAACTCCATAATTTACAAATTAGGAAACTGAGACCCTGAAAAGTTAAGTGACTTATCCAAGATCACAAAACATTAAGTAGCAGTCAGTCTTCTGACTACAACTACTCTTTCTCCTACACCATGCTGTATCTTAGGGAGTCTAACACTTAACAACAGGTTCTCCTGTGGATCCACAATGGTATTTGGGTCCCTTCACAATTTGGATCTAACTTTCTTTTATAGCTTTATTTCCTACTGCCTCGTCTCCAGTTAGACTGGACTACTCACTGTTTCTAGAAGAGATTTTGTACTCTCCTACCTCTAAACTTTTGCTCATACTGTTTACTTCACTTAAAATGTTCTTCTCTGCCTATCAAAATCCTGCCTATGCTTCAAGACTGGACTTAAGGGCTCCATAAAGTCCACTTGTGCCCCCCTCTAGCCTCACCTCCACTCATCCTCCATTGAAGTCCCCCTCTTCTTTACTTCCAAAGCACCATGATTGTGTCTTTTATAACATTTATCCAGTTCTGCCTGATACTAAGATTTTTTTATTTGCCTTACTCTCACACTCTATCCACCAACTAACACCATAGACTATTAAGCTCTTTGGGTAAAGGACCCAGTTATATTACTTTGCATCTCTCCAAACACTTAATGTGGTCAGTAAATGGTTGTTAAATAGAACTTTTCTCCCATAAAAGACTGAATTGAAAAAAAAAATCCCTTCTTCAAAAACAAAAAACAGTAAGTGTTGGTAGAGGGGGATAAAGTGCCAAAAGTGAATCTGAATTCTCCCAAGCCTGTTACTGAGTTGATTATTTCTTCATATATCTTCTACACTGATGGAAGAGGAAGAAGCCAGGCATGAAATTTAAGTCATGTTCATATCATATGAATAGACTTTAGGTAGTATGTTGAGAGGGAGGGGGTTGCTTCTTTGATGATGCTCCTATTGTTCCTATTTTAATGTTATTTTGTCTTGATGATATTGGTTAGCACAGTCTAACTACAGAGTTGTTTTTTTGGAGGGAAAGGAAATTTTTGGATGTACTCTAGAACAATCATGTCTTTTTATTTTATCCTGCATCTTGGATCAGATAACAATCTTTGTTTTGATTGTTCACTGTGAATTCATGTCATAATAGCAATAATTAAAACTTCACAGTTCACAGTTGTGGCTTTTCTACTTATACAGCTTTTAAATGTTCACAGTTTCTGAAAGTTCTTGGGAAATGGCTAGAGAAATCACAGAGAGTGATTTCAGAGCAACAAAATGGGCTATTCAAAAGGAAATAATTGAGTTTAAGACAATGAGACAGAGTAGAAATTTTTAAAATTATGAGAATAATTGATGTCACCTCTGTAACTTTGAGTACATCATTGGACCTCGTTTTCATAACTATAAAATGACTTGATTGGCTGTAAGCTGTAAAACTAACCTTACCATTGTGAGAACCAGCTCTTCCATCACTGTATTCCTAGAGACTTCATTGTTCCTAATGACTTCTAAATTCTAAGACCTTCCTTTCTAGAAGTCAATGAGACCATCATGCTAAGAGCCAAACATAGAGATGAAAGGCTTTATAATCTACACCAGTTTTAGTCCTTCCCTTCCTTCAAGACTTAACACAAGTTCAACCTCTTCCATGGAGCCCACCATGACAGCTCCTCCCCCTTCCCATGCAGTCACAGGAAAGGATTTCTCCTTTCTCAGAGAGTTCTAAACATTTTCTGACTCAATCCTTTGTACTCATATCATACAGTGGTAATTTATTAATATGGCCTTCTTGCTCCCCTTCCCCATCAAATTATAAGTACCTTGAGAACAAGGCCTATGTTATATCTATCTTTGTATTTCCACTGACCAGCACAGTGTTTCACACATAGGATAGAGATAAGGACTGAACTCATTATTTCATTGGTAAAGGAAATTACCCGACGGAGAAAATTCCCTCTACCAATGTAGGTCAGCCCCTTCTTTGAAACTTAGTGTTTGAGAGCACTGAGACCATAAGTGACTTATTCTGGGTCATATAGATAGTATACGTCTGAAGTAGGACATGAACTCAGCCTTCCTGGATCTAATACTGGCACTCTATCCATTATTGCACACTGCCTCTTGTCTTGTACATAAGTGATGCTTAATAAGTTATTTGCTGAATTAAATAATTATCAATAAACTCTTATTCTAATCTGACAGTTTTCATTTATTAAAAGAATATTGACAAGCATGCTATCCATTATTCTACACTGAATCTTTTCTTACACATAAGTGGCACTTAACAAGTTCTTTGCTGAATCAAATAATTAATAATAAACTCTGATTCCTATGCAATAGTTTACACTTATGAAAAGAATATTGATATGTATTATCTTCCTCTATCTGCTAACTTGTGTGGACATCTACATATTTTTTATCTCGTATCCATATGCATAGAAATCACCAAGTTCCTGCTACATTTCCTTGGTCCTTAATGTCCTACAGACCCTGTCAGACAAATGACTGGTTAGGCTATATCTAGAAATGCCCAGTCTCAACTGTAGCACTGATGTTAATGAAAGAAAAATGACTGGATCAATATACTTCAGATATATAACAAGATGCACAGTAGTGAATACATCCTTCCCACAACATCAAACCCTAATGTTTCTCGTTTGTATCAGTCCTGAGTGGTTCCAGTTAACAGCCTTTTCAAAAAAGATGTGCATTGTGGCATCCACATTGATAAGTGTGGAAAATGATCATTTTTGTTTTACCCAGCCTCAATCGTGAACTTTGAAATGCCCATAATGTAGACAAAGATCAAAATGGAAAAGGCTAATAAGCCAGCAATGCTCAAACTTCTCAGGCAGTATTCAGAATTAGTCCACTGATTTCTTTTAAAGGTCTAGAGGCCTTTAGAAATGAGTGCCATTTCCTTTCCATTTGTAATTCTGGCTTTGTTATGCTTTAGAGTCCTGTCCTAAGCTAACTATGCTAGGTCAGAATTGGGCCTTGACAAGACTCTGCATAAATCAAAGATGATGAGAGCATCCTCAGAAGATGAGACAGTTCCTGTGGCCCTGGAAGGCTGGCTGGCACAGTATCTGCTTACTAAAAGGCATGGGATCATAGATCCCAAATGCCTTGATTTGTAAGAACAGCTTGACATCTGAAGCAAGTAGCTAACATAGAAAACAGGATAAAACCATTCAATTAAATTAAAAGTATACAGATCAGCAGTACAATTATTATTATGAGTGCATTTGTATGGTTGTTTGCATTCATTATGGGTGTATAAATTAATATGCAAAATACAAGGTGCTCTCAGATTCTTAAGGGGTCCTACTATCCATCCATTTTCAGACATGTGAATTACATACAGCATGGCTTTTAAATTAGAAATGAAATTCACCTTTAGGACTCTTTTTTCAATCTCACTGTATTGGCACATTTTATCTTAGAAGAAGAGTCTTTCATTAAGAGAACTCACCCCTTTCTGAAGACCCTAGGGACAACAGAGTGAAGGCAAAGCATTATTAAAGGCTTCTAGTTTCTCTTTATTTTGCGTAGAGCGCTTCTAATCTGGGAATTCAGTTCCCCATTCAATCTAGTGAGGACCCCATAAATATTGTCCTAATTTTCAAAATGTCTCAGTTTTCCATAAGGAGAAAAGGGAAGAATCCAGAAATTATAGACAAGTATATTTGGCAAGGGTCCCTGACAAAAACCTAGAGTCTTGGACTCTAAAAGTTGGTCATTAGAAGCCAACTAGTCTAACCCCTGCCTTGAATACATATTCTCTCTACAACATCCTGAGAAATGGTCATTCAAGAGGGAGATTTCTAGTAGTGTGGCCCAAGGACCTATTCTTAGTCTTCTTCTGTTTAACATTTTTATCAGTGATTACATCCACAATATAGACAATCAAGAAGGTAGCTGAAACCTTTAGTCCAGCAACATCAGGGCCCAGTAGGTGGGGAAGGGTTGGAAGGATGGAGTCAGCCATGTTTCTCCTAGTGGCCTCTCTCAAATTGGTACTCCAATACTCTGTAAAGCTCTTATCAACGCACCTAGCTGATGGATAGGACCTCTGGATTCTTCACTCCTCCACACCAAGACAAGCTAGTCATATAGGGAAAGATCACTGGTTTTATATATAATGGAACAGGTTCACATTCAGGTGTATCTGGTTCCATATCTCTGACGTTATGAGGAAAGAGCTAGGAATTTGTTGACGAGGCCCTGCAGCTTACAAAAGTACTCCAGAATACAACGTACTCTCTCCCCAAAAAAAGAGGAGGAGGAAGGGACTTGCCTAGAATAAAAGCAATCTGGTGTGGACAGGTCTTATGAATCTCAGGGAGGCCAAAAAAGCCAGAGAGGCTTTATGGACTATCACAGTTGCAAATATGGGGAGGATAACTAACATATTGAATTACAAATCAGAATCCAAAAAGATCTGACAAACTGGAATAGACTAAATCTACTGAGATGAAATTTAGTAGGGGTGAATATACAGACAGGATTTAGGTTTAAATATATATGTGTATATATATATATACATATATATATATGTATATATCTCAATACAGAATTGGGAAGACTTGGCTTAATAACAAACAGTTTGTGAGGAAAACTCCAGGCATTTTTCTGATCACAAGTTATACTATAGAAATACAGTGGTCATTTCAAAGGAGGTGATCATTTCACTGTATGAGTCAGACTATATCTTGATATCACATATAAGTTAAGTAAAAGGGACGTTGACAAACTGTAGTGCGTCAAGAGCAATATAATAAAAATGATAAAGGATCTCAAAACCATGTCATAAGAAGAAAAGTTAAAGGAATTGAGAATGCCTAGGATAGAGAACAGAGGACTTAGAGGGAATATGTCTGTCTGAGAGAAAGTACAGCATAGTGGAACAAGAGCCATTCTTGGAGTCAGGAACACCTGGGTTCAAGTCTGGCCTCTGACACATACTGATTATATAACTCTGGATAAGTCATCTTATTGCTCGGTTGCTCAGACAACTCTCTAAGACTGTCATTTACAAAGAATAAACCAAAGTGCACTGAGTAAAGGGAGTTTCTTTGCCAGGAGATCATTATAGCAATATATGAGAGCTAGGTAGCACAGTGGACAGAGTGCAGGACCTGGAGTCAGGAAGACTCATTTTCCTGAGTTCAAATATGACCTCAGACACTTATTAGCTATGTGACCCTGGGCAAGTCACTTAACCCTGTTTGCCAAAGTTCCTCATCTGTAAAATGAGCTAGAGAAGGAAATGGCAAACCGCTCCAGTAGGTTTGCCAAGAAAACCCCAAAATAGAGTCACATTGAAAAAAAATGACTCAACAACAACATCATACCAAAGAAAGAAAAAATGAGGATCTCCCCCCCAAAAAAATCCCCCCAAGGCCACACAATTTCTGGATGTCATGAATTAAGTAATAGAAACATTGAAAAACTGAAGTGTCTCAAAGGCAGGATGGTTAAGGGGTCTCAAAAAGCTAAAGGAACCAAGAATAGTTACCAGGAAAACAGAAGACTTAACAGTGATGTTTATCTTTAAATATTGAAGAACAGTTATATAAAAGAAGCAGAGACATGTTGCTACAAAAGGCAAAACTAGAACTATTGAGTCAGTGCAGCAAGGAGATAGATTTAAAATCAAAATCAGGAAGAAGTTTCTAATAACCACAAAGTGGACTGCTTTTAGCTATCCACCCACAAAATGAGTTTCTCATCATTAAAAGTGATCAGACAAAGACAACAACATCAGTCATTTTTCAGTTGTGTCCGACTCTTCATAACCCCATTTGAGGTTGTCTTGGTAAAGATACTGTAATGGTTTGCCATTTCCTTCTCTAGGTCATTTTACAGATGAGGAAACTGAGGCAAATAAGGTTAAGTGACTTGCTCAGGGTCACACAGATAGTAAGTATCTGAAGCCAGATTTGAATTCAGAAAGATAAGTCTTCCAGACTCCAGGCTTGGTACTCTATCCACTGCACCACCTAGCTGCCCAAAGACAACATAGCAGAGTGGAAAGCTTGGGTTTTAATCTTAACTCTGCTCTTTACTTTACCAATTACAAGTCACTTCAGTAACCCACTTCAATGGACCTCAGTTTTCTCATTTAAAATGAGGGGATTAGATTCTAAGGTCCCTTCCAGTCCTAAATCTTTATTACTTTGATGATCCCACTAATGCCCATTTAATAGGAATATCCCAAAGTCCCACATGAAGTGGGGAATTGGTTTAGATAATATCACTTCAAACTCTTAGATGCTATGATTCTATGGTTTTCAGGTGCTTGATAAAGTTGTATAATTTTCACCAAGTTAGGTCTGACCTTATCAGCAAATACTGGGGATACATTCTTTCTAGGAGCCATGCACACATTCAGGGAGGTCCACAGGTACCCTTCTCAAATTACGTAATGTATACAAAGTGCTTTGCAAACATTAAAGGACTATCACAGTTTTTAACCTGGGGTCTATGAATTTTTTTTAATATTTTAATAAAAATATTTCAATATAATTGGTTTCCTTTCTCATGGGCTCTACAAAAAAAAATGAAATGAAGGAACTGAGCTTTGTTAAGCACATATTATATTACATGCCCTGATAAGCACTTCACACTTATCTTGTTTGATCCTCACAACAACTCTATGAAGAATGTGCTATTCTGATCCCCATTTTACAGAGGAGGAAACTGAAGCAGGCAGAAGTTAAGCGACTTGCTCAGACTCTCACAATTAGTGCCTGAGGCTAAGTTTGAACTCAGGTCTTCCTGACTCTAAGCCCAGTGTTCTATCTACTGCACTACCTACCTGCCTCCAAAAAGTGCTCACTGAATAAAAAAGAATGTCTTTGTTGTGTTCCTCACATATACAGCATGCCATCTTCTATCTTATTGCTTTGCACTAGCTGTCCCCATCCACTGAATGTATTTCTTCCTCATCTCTATCTCTTATAATCCCTACTTTCCTTCAAAATTCAGCTCAAGTGCCACCTCTTGTATAAGGCCTTTCCTAACTCCTGGAGTTGCTAACATTTCCCTTCTACCCCCAAATTACCTAGTATTCCTTTTGCATAGACTTATATGAATATTTGTTGTATCATAAAATACAACGTAATCTCCTCAGGGCAGAGAATGTTCCATTTTTTACTTTGTATTCCTAAGCGCAAAGCCTGGAAAGCCTGGCACATAGTAGGTGTTTAATAAAAGCTTGATTAAGCTACTTGTTTATATGTGTGTGTGTGTATGTGTATATATATATATATATACATATATATGTGTATGTATATATATATATACATTTGCTTTTTGGTGAGGCAATCAGGGCTAAGTGACTTGCCCGTAGTCACACAGCTAATAAGTGTCAAGTGTCTGAGGCCATATCTGAACTCAGGTCCTCCTGACTCTAAGGCCAGAGCTCTATCCACTGCACCACCTATCTGCCCTGGCTACAAATATTTCTATTCTGATTTCAAAGACTTTCAAAGAAAAGGGTATCCTAATTTCTCCTAGTACTCTATACCAGCACTTAGTAATTTATACAATCAAGAAGTTAGGGGATGTGTATATGCATATGTTTATATGCAGGTGTTTTACCCACTCCTCTTCAATCTAATTTCTGTTTGTTCTTGTTTAAATCCATTTCCTCTTATTTGGTTCTTAGTACACAAGGACAACTGGTCCTCAACTTTCATATATTAAATTAACCATCTCTGTTCTGAAACAAATAGTCTCAATTCCTTTTATATTTTCTCATACAGAAATTATTACTTCCCAACCTTTTCAACCTTATCACTTCAAGACCGTTTTCAAACATTACATGTGCCTTAAAACCCCAAATGGCCCACATAATTCTAATAAAAAATCTAACTCTTCCCCTCCACCATTGGTATTTTCATTGGCATTCCCCTCTCTGAGTTAGAGTCTAATGTCACTGTACCCCATTTGGCCACCTAGTTCTTTTAACAGTTCTGTCCTTTACCTCATATCACCTCCTAATTTCTTCTACCTTCTTGCTATAATCAGTCCTCTTGGTTTGCCAAGTCTTGGGTCCATGTTTCTGATAGAAGATGAGATATCAGAATAAGAAAAGGAATATGATAATTCTAGAATTACCTGCCAGATAAAAGGTGAAGGGATCCATCCCAATATGTCTTTTTTTTCAGCAAATGTATTGAAACTTCTTCTCTTTAATCAAGGGGTCATTTCCACCTAAATTTCTTATTCTACAACAAAATCCCTTATAATGCACTATACTAATGACTCTAAGTACTAGGGGTCCCTTGGTGGGAGGACATGCATTTAGCATTCTCTTATATTAGGGATAGAAACTGAAACCTATGATTTCATAGGTATGGTGAACTCCCAAGTGAAAATGACCCTTTATCATTGCAGGTCAGTAACTTCCCAGGGCCACTGAGAGGTTAACTGACTTGCCCAGTGTTGCTCAGGTATGTGTCAGAAGCAAGACTTGACCCTGGATTTGTGACCAGCTAGCTCTCTGCCCACTATCCCACTTGCCTCTCCTATCAACTAAAAGGGACAAATTCATGCAAATACACATAAATGTTCTCGATCAAATTCTGTGACCTGAAGTGGGGAGTGTTATCCACTGTCATGGACCACAATGAAACAACATGAACATCACACTTTGACCTTGTTAGCGACACACTACTTGGATGAACTGGGTTTGGTGCCTACAGTGTTAGCAAAACAGGGAAAACTGTTCAGCTGAAATGTGAGTCCAGGGATAAGCAGGTGCAGCTGGGTCAGGAAGTTTCCTGGTGCTTCCATTTCCATGATGGCTGCAATCATCCAGCATATTTAAGCTGCAGGAAACAATTCGCTTCACTAGTGTTGATCCTTCGGTCATGAGACTAGCCTCCCATAATTCTGCACCCGTCACAGAATCAACAATGGCTTAGGAGAAAATTAAAGACCTGGATAAAACACTAATGTAGCAAGACTGCGATACAGCAGCAGACTGGAAATTCTCCTATGTTCTTCCTTTTGTATACATCCCCAAACTCCTCTGCTACTTACTTTGTGAGTAAATCACTTGGATAAATCACTTAATCAACCAATTAACCAACTTGGATTAAATAGCTCCCATGTGGCAGACCCTATGCCAAGCATTGGGGATACAAATACCAAGAATGGTATAATTACTACTCTCAAGAACCTTACATTCTAATGGAATATACACTTAACCCCCTGGGCCTCAGTTTCTGTAAAATGTAATATGATAGTGTTATACTAGATGGCCTCTAAGGTTCATTCCACCTCTCAATCTATGAATCCTATGATCTGTCCATTTTGTACCATGCCCAAATCTCTTATCCTGTGGAGGAAGGGAAGAAGCATTGCCTACTATGTACTATACACTATGATAAACACTTTGCAATTATCTCCTTTGATCTTCACAATATCCCTGTAAAGTAGGTGCTATTATTATATCCCCATTTTAAAGATGAGGAAACTGAGGCAGACAGAGGTCTTGCCCAGGGTCACACCATAAGTAAATGTCTGAGGCCAGGTTTTTCAATTTTTTAATTAATTTATTTAATTTTAGTTTTCAACATTCACTTCCATAAGCTTTTGAGTTTTACCTTTTCTCCCCCTCCCTTCCCACCTCCCTTCCCAAGACATCTGATATAGGCTCTACATATACATTCCTATTAAACATGTTTTCACATTGTTCATGTTGTAAAGAAGAATTAGAACCAATAGGAAGAACCACAAGAAAGAAGAAACAAAATGAAATAAGAAAAAGAGAGCAAATAGTATGCTTCGATCTGCATTCAAACTCCATAGTTCTTTCTCTGAATGTGGATAGCATTTTCCATTATGGAACACTGGAGATTTCTTAGATCCTTGCATTGCTGAGAAGAGCTAAGTCTATCAGAGTTAGTCATCACACAACGTGGCTGTTGCTGTGTGCACTGTTCTCCTGGTTCTGCTCACTTCACTCAGCATCAGTTCATACAAATCTTTCCAGGTTTTTCCAAATTCCACTTGCTCACCCTTTCTTCTAGAACAACAGTATCCCATTACATTCACATACCACTTGTTCAGCCATTCCCCAATTGATGGGCACCCCCTCAATTTCCAATCCTTTGCTACCACAGAAAGAGCTGCGATAAATATTTTTGTACAAGTGGGTCTTTTCCCATTTTTATGATCTCTTTGGGATATAGACCTAGAACTGCTATTGCTGGATCAAATGAGGCCAGGCTTGAACTCAGATCTTCATGATCCAGCATGTCTATCCATTACATTACCTAATTGCTCCCATGTGTATTCCTTCCCAGTAAAGTTTCATGTTTCCATTCTCTTATTGTTAGAGGAGCTCAGGACGTTGGACATGGGGTTACCCTAATGGCATTGACCATGATGAATCTGTGTCACACGGTCTACATCACCAGAGACCCTCTTCAGAAATGTCAGTAAGGGTTAGTGTGATATACCATCTTACTGTGTCCTGGTAATTTTTAATTTAACTAATTTAATTGAACATAACTATTTATGTTATATTTACTATTTCAAAATAACAAATGTGTGACTACAATTATGTTAAATTTTGATAGCCTGGTAAAATAAATGTTGAGAGACTGCATAAGAGTATAGCTACAAAACACCAGTCACTCAGAAGATAAAGAAAAAATCATTTTCATGTAGAGAAAACACATGAATGATTGACTGCAATTTTCATCTAGTTTCTCATACAGAGGCACAGCCTAAATGCTATTAGCTGACTACCAGGAGCACCACCAGTGGTATTTCTGAGAAGTAAACGTTATATATAGTTTGGTAAGAAACTCAAGTGTAACATTTAAAATGCGTTTCAGGCTCCATGCACAAATGCTAGAGAGCTTCTTTACCAATTCAGAAGCTTAACATGTGTTACAAAAAAATCTCTATACACCATACCCCCTTCCTCCTCAGGCCTCTCTTGAAAATGCTAGATCTTTGGAACAAAAGATAATTTAAGAAGTAATTAACTATTTATCAGGCAGCAACAGGGGTTGTTACAGAGCCCCAGCGCCATGGTCTGCATGCATATGAGCTCCCTACAATCCCTGTGTGCAGCAAACATAAAAGCAGGGCCAGAGGTCAGAAGCAAAGAGCTGCTGTATATCACCAAGGACAGAATGTCACCAGGTATAATGCCGAATGAAGTGGAAAGGAATTAATGGAAACTTACACTGTTCTGACAGTTTACTCTACTGAAGCAATGCCTATGCCTGCTGCCCAGTAATAATCAAGACAGAGTCTCTGAAATGAGAAATAATCACTGGCATACTTGATAATGCCGACTGATTTGTTAACCATGCTGGACATCAACTGTGAAACATAAAAATCTAAGGATCTTTCTATAAGATTTCATAACATCCACTGAGATAACATGTGAGAAAGCAATTGTTAAATTACAAAAAAATACCATACTGATGTAAGATATTATTATCAACATTAGTATTTCAGAATCTATTTTTCTAGTTGCAATTAACTGTCAGTCAACCAGGCACGAATAATTAAGGGCACGGAGGAAAGCATAGATAATTCAAAATTATGAATAAAACAAATACCTCTTACGTTGGCTTTGCAATAACAACAACAAGAGTAGTTAACATTTATATAGTGTTTACTATGTGCCGGACATTGTGCTAAGTGTTTTGCATTTGATCCTCACAACAATCCTGGAAGGTAGGTGCTATTCTTATCCCCATTTTACAGATTAGGAAACTGAAGCAAACAAGAAGTTAAGTGACTTGCACAGGGTCACATAGCTAGTAAGTATCTGTGGCCTGAACTTGGGTCTTCCTCACTCCAGACCCAGCGCCTATCCACTGCACCACCTAGCTCCAAGAGGATATAGTCTACTATCATTGTATATCCATATGTGCAGACAGACAAGACACAAGTGTGTGCCTTGATATAGAGACATAACTTAGCCCAGGATATCAGCGTGACTGAGGAAGTAGGAGGCCCAAGACCACCACAACAGAGACAATGAAAATGAGATGATGATGATGAAGGAGAAATTCAGTTAGTCAATAAACATCTAATAAGCAGCTACTATGTGCCAGTGCTTTAACACAGTGCTTGGGGAAAGCAAAAGGAAGAAGAAGAGGAGAAGGGAGAGGAGGTGGTGGAGAAAAAGAGTGGCAATGGTACCTCTCATATAGTGTTTTACAGTTTAAAAAGAATTTATACTCCTATTTATTCAGTCATGCCTGGACTCTCTCCAGAATCCTCCTTCTTGTTTGCCATATTGTCACTTTGAAAAAACCCCACACTGGGGCCCCTGCTTCTGGGTGGTCCCTGAGACCACCATTTTAGAAAGGATTCAAGTCATACTTCACCTCCTTCATACCTAGACTCTCGAATTTTCCTTACCTGCTGCATCACTCCTCTGGGTGCCCTTTCTTCCCCTTTCCCACCCTTAACCATCTTTCCAGATCCCTTTTATGTGTGGTCTACCCCCATTAGAATAGTCCTGCTTGTTTTTTATTTGTATTTTATTTGTATCACCAACACTATATACCAGGCACATAGTAAGCACTTAATAAAGGCTTTATCTATTTATTCTTTAATCATTACATCAACACCTGTAAGGTAGGTAAGTAGGACAAGTATCATTTTACAAATGAGAAATATGAGATTCAAAGAGTTGTGAACCCAGATCTAGTAAGTGACAAAGCCAGGACTCAAATAGAGTCTCAATCTCGGGTTCTTTCAACTACTCCTCAACTGCCCCAAATCTCATTCACAATTAGAGATTTGCCAAGTGACGTTGTTTGTTTGTTTGTTTGTTTATGATGACATCTCAACTTTAGGAAACTGATTTTATAAAATATATCCCAGAGTCTTCCTCTAAAGTCCGGCTCCAATGACTCATCATGACAAGGTAATAACAGTCTTAGTTTTCAAAGACTGTGCCAATAGAAGACAAGCTTTGCCAGGACCTACTGAGCTGGAAAGTAGGTCCTTGGGAAGGACCCTCTGATGAACTGATCCAACAGCCAGCTGAGCTGAGTTCAGAGAAGTTCCTCACAAGAAGGTTGGTCTCTACATGGTGATTGAGGGGTGGAGGTTGGAGAGTTATATCAATTCAAGAAACCATCAAATTCAGGCAGGAAAGGGCTTGGATAAGTACTAGTGGAGAGAATATCACACTAACAAAAGAGAGTTGGAACATTGAAGTGCATGTTTCAGAGTGCCATTAATGAGCACTTTAAATCACTGATTTGCTTCTGGGAGTCTCCATTGTCAATTCTTGAGACAGGATTGCATACTGGTATTACCCAGCCTCCTAGTCATATTTTCTAGACCTGTGTACCACCTCTACCATATTGTTGCTTTAGGGTATTTCCTTTGATATGCAATAGCTTTTTCAGTAAAACTGAAATACATAACTACACTAGATATATCTTAATCCTTTTTAATTTTTTTTATTTTCAAGTAATAGTTGTTTAAAAATTAATCTGACCTTTCCAGTATACCCCATTGAATAAATTAAGAAAAAATCTCTCAGTTTCTATAGAATCCAGAAAAACAAAATCCCACTTTTTCCTCCATTACGAGTTCACCACTTTTCTGTCAGGAGGTGAATGGTATGCTTTATCTTCATGCTTTTGGACTTATGGTTTATCATTGCATTGATTAGAGTTCTAAAGTCTTTCAAAGCAGTTTTTCTTCTATAATAATGTTATCATTGTCTAAATTGTTCTTTTTGTTCTGTTCACTTTGTTCTGCATCAATTTACAAATCTTCTCAGTTTCCTCTGACATTGTCCACTTCATAATTTTTCATGGCACAATAACATCCCTTTTAATTTGTTCTGTCCTGAACAGAAAGCTGGCACCATCTTCTTTGTGACAACCCTACACATATTTGAAAAATATTATTGTATCTTTTTGCCTTGTCTTGTGATCCATCCAAACTCTTTCCTCAAAAGTCTTGTTTTTCAAATTCTTAATCATGTTTTATTATTTTGTCTTTCCCTTTCCATGTATAGCTAAATCAATCTCCAAAATTCTTTAAAGTAATTTAAATAATCTCAATGATTCCAACTAGACTGTAAACTCCACAGATTTAGGGGTAATATTTATTTCACCCCCGCCCCACCTTGTAGAGCCTAGCATTGTATTTCCACATGTAACATGTGCTCAGCAAAGGACCCTAGAAGGGCAGGAGTGTGTGGCACACACAGAGTTAAATTTTTCCTCATGCTTCTAATCTGAAGCCACAGCTCAGTAATTTAAAATGGCAACTCTGCCTGTGAGGGAGGGGCGAACTTTTCTTCACATACTAGACTTACAATTTTAGCCAAAATAATACTTGAGGGAGAGTGGTTATTGTTAGCTAATTTTTACCTTGGGAAAAAAGAGCCCCTCTTTTCTCAGTATCCTGCAGCGCCCCAAAGATATAATTATCTTACTGTAGCCAATGAAAGTCTAGTATATTCCTCAGCCCATCTTCAAAACCTTGGAGTTAATTTGAAAGCAGATTTCTATAATAAAATAGTCTATGTATATAACTGGCATATTTATGAAAGTATTGTGAACAGCTTACCTCAGACAATATATTTATTACTTGGGAAACCACTATAACAATTCATAGTTTGGATAGATTACAGTCAGTTATAAATCTTGATTTTTAGGTATTTGCCAGCTGATTTCCCTACTAACAATCCCATTTGACCTAGACAGTGAGAAAGGTAATTTCCAAGTAAACTGTCCTGCTTTATATTGATACTGATTGTCATCCATATTATTCATATCAATGTTATAAAATTGATTCTGAAAGAATTTTTAGTACCCAATCAAAGCTAAAGTAAGCTGTCTCCCCTCACCATCTACTTTACTCTATTCCTAGCTAAGCTCCTCGCTCAACTAGAGTGTGAAAGCAAAGCCTTTTCAATCAGCTGGAAAATAATTAGTAATTATTACCTGTCTACTCTGCCAAAAAGGCTGACCAGGAGATTTCATGTTCATATCCCATTTTCAAACCAAACCACATGAGAGTCAGCTATTTTTCAGAGGATTTTGAGGAAGTTCTATGACATTTTAGTTTCTCATACTAAAAATCAGAGGTTTTACAGTTATATTTCCTAAATAAAAAATATAATATCTGTATATATAGAAAACAGTATATTAGATAATGTATACCCTCTAGCATACAATTACAGAGATAATTGTTTGTATGCATATATATACATACTTATAACATGTCCAAATGTGTCCTGTTGTTTAAAAAGCTCAATACACAAAACTCAAAACATCATACTCATTGACAAAGGATTATTCACTTTACTAAAGTATTCCTACATGGTTTCTCTAAATAGCAACTCTTTCTTCTCCTTTCCTCTTACTTCTCTCCACTATTCTTTAATCAAGAGCATTAGAATTAATGAGTCAAGTTACAAAAATTCAATTTACATACAACTTTTTAGATCTACTCAATATGTTGAGTAAAGTGAGATCCAGCTGAACAGCATAACACAGTATTTCCAGTTCAGAAACAAAGGTGGATTGCTTCTTAGAGATGACCAAGTAAAATATGAATATTAGCATTAGAGTGTGTTTACTACACCATATTATCATAGATTTAGATTCAAAGTAAAGTAATCAGTCATCAAGTCCAACCTTTTCATTTACACAGGAGGAAACTGTAGCCCAGAGAAGTTAAATAACTTGCCCAGAGTCACACAGATATTAAGTAGTGGTGACAGAATTAGAACTCACTTTCTCTAACTCCAAATCCACCACTCTTTTCTCTGCCCAGTAAAAAAGGAATCTTGTATAATTAGCATAGCTGCCCCAGTGTGGATAGTAAGACAAAAAAAAATTAATAAAGCTGTACAAATAATAAAGCAAGCCAGAGTTATCATTGAATGTTAAACTATGCTGTGTAGAGTGCAAACGCCTTTGAAATTCAGAACATGAAGTTGTCAGGGAAGACTTCATGGAGAGGATATACTTGACCTGAGCCTTGAAAGATGGTTGATATTTGGATAATCAGAAGAGAGATAACCCAGAGAGACAACATGAGGAAGGCCAAAAGACTAAAATGGACAAGTTATATTTATACAACAATTCATAAACCCCAACCCCACTCCAATGTAAAGTGTTATCTAGATCACACAAAAAAAACTCAGCTTCTTAATTTATCTCTTTCTTCCTTTCTTTCCTTTTCTTTTAATCCAACCCTGGCTCTGGAGTCAAAGCACTGGATTCAGATCCTACCTCTAACACCCACAGGACCTTGGGCCATTCACTTAACCTGTATTCTCTTAACCTGTAAAACTGATCTGTAAAATGAAAGGGTTGAATAGCGTCTGAGGTCTTTACCAGCTTTGAATCTGTGATCATGGATTCACAAACATTACACTGTGAATTCCTCAAGAGCAGGCACTGGATTTTTGTCTTTGCAATCCCCCAGGCTTAGAACATAAGAGGCACTTAGGATCCTATTAGTTTGGGGAAGTTCTGGTATAGACAACTGATGAAGACCTGGTGTACAACTTAACCTGCCTGGGACTCTAAAAGATTAAGTGATTTGCCCAGAGTCACATAGTCAGTCCTGTCAGAGGCAGGACATCAAACCGAGATGGCATTTGCCCAGTCTTTGCAACATTGCCTTTCTAGTTTAGGCCAGTTCTATAAGCCAACTCTCATTCATAACACGCAAAATTACATACGCCTGAAAACAAGATATAGGTAGGAAGAAAGGATATTTTACTAACTAGTACAGGTGGTGAAGTGGATAGAGTACAGGGCTTGGAGTCAGGAAGACTCTTCTCCTAGCCTCAAATGCTTACTAGCTGTGTGACCCTAAAAAAGTCACTCCACCCTGTTTGCCTCAGTTTTCTCATCTGTCAAATGAGCTGGAGAAGGAAATGGCAAACCACTCCTGAAACTGGTTGACCTTGGAGGGATTGTTTGGGGTGGCTCTCAATTTTTATTTCATCTGTACGTTGTTGTTGTTGTTGAGTCATTTTTTCAGCCTTGTCTGACTCTTTATGACCCCATTTGAGGTTTTCTTGGCAAAGATACCGGAGTGGTTTGACATTTCCTTCTCCAGTTCATTTGACAGATAAGAAAGCTGAGGCAAATAAGGAGAAGTGACTTTTTTAGAATCACAGGACTGAAAAATGACTGAACAAACTAACAATGGATAGGGGGTATTTTAAAAGGGTTGAGGATTCATTTTAAATACAAAATGTTATTGTTTTATACTGGTCTCTAATTATTTCATGTGTTTATGCTTCACTTCCCTAACAAGATCATTATTTGTTGTTGTCATAAATTCTTTGGAATCTCCCTTTTTTCTGTATGAAATAGAACTCTTAACAGTGTCATACACATAAGTATAAAAAAGATTACATGTTGATGAAGTCCTGAAGGGCTGGGGCTTCCATAGGTGTGGCTCCTGTCCTACTCATCCTTTCCTTGGAACTATGGAAAGCAGTGGGATGAGGAAGCTATTCTCTATCTGCTCATTAGCCCCAGAAAACACATCCCTGGAGGCTAATTAGTGGCTCTGAGTGCCGACATTCATCCTCATGTTCTCCCTCCCCAAACTCTCTATTCCAGAAGTTTGATCCTGACACAAAGTGGAAAATGAGAACTCTAATTGGAACTACAGAGTGGAAGAAAAGAGGAAAAGACCAAAAAATTTTTCACTAAAAATTATATGTACACACACACACACATATATATATATACACATATATTATATGTACCTATATATATATATATATATATATATATATGCTTATCTGGTTGTACATCTATTTATTTTACTCTCTATGGGATGGTGTTAGAAACTGCACCTACAAGTTTATTGGTACAGGGAACTCCAGGTAAGGAAACTTCTTCTACCAGTGTAGGTTGTTTGCAATTTAGAGACTTAGAGATTTGCCTTGAGCACTGGGGGGTTAAGTGATTTGTTTGTATGTATGAAATTCAAAACTTGAAAGAATCTAAAATATTCCTTAGATGTTTCATTTTGTTGTTGTTCTGTCATTTCAGTAGTGTCTGACTCTTCATAACCTCATTTGGGCTTTTCTTGGCAAAAATACTAGAATGGTTTGCATTTCCTTCTCCAGCTCATTTTATAGATGAAGAAACTGAGCAACGTTAAGTGACTTTTTGAGGGCCCCCGAGTTCATCTGAGGCCATATTTGAACTCAAGAAGACAAGTCTTCCTGACTCAAGGCCCAGGACTCTGTCCATCACACCCCCTAGCTGCCCTGGATGTTTCATTTAAGCTATAACAATTAAAACATTCTATATAAAATGCAACTCCCAATGGTATGGTGTAATGGAAAGGGCTAGGAGGCAGAAAAATTAGATACTTGTCTCCACATTGCCACAAATTAGCTTTGTAACATCAAACAAATCAACCTATGACTCTCTCTGCCTTAGTTTCTTCATGAGAGTTTTAGGTTATCTCTAAGGTCCCTTCCAGAGCAAAGATTATATATTCTATTAGGGCCATTGTTTACTAGCCACTCTCAGGAATAAAATTGTAATTTACTGACAGCTGCCTGTCTGAACAGCATAAGTAACTATGGAAAAGTAAATGCCAGCCAGAATTGGACCTCCGAGGACCTCACCTTTCCTCAGGACCCTGAAGCTCTTCAGTCTTCTCCTTTCTTGGGGAGGTGAGCAGGTTTAGAAGCCTAAAGCTGGCCAAGAGGATCAATAGACCCCACCAGTCCCCATAAACACATCTTGACTGGAGTCTAGCACTAGACACTGAAATAGGGGAATTTTGTTTCTGTTGCTCTCCCAAATTCATTTTTTTAAAAATTCCCTTCATTCTCCACCTTTTTCCATCTCTATTCCACCTCTAATATCGAAAGTGTTTCCCCGCTTCAAGAAGTCTCACTCTTAAATAATTGTCAAATCATTTTCATATAGATATTAGGTGATGACTTAAAGTGTTACCCCTCCCAAATGGGTATTTGTAAGATTCAGAAACCAGAAGCCTTTGTAACCAAAATAAATTAATCTTTGAAAGAAGAATTTCAAGAATCATGACCGGTTGGTGGAAGAATTAAGAAAGAAGCCATTGCCTGGTTCTCCTTAATTTACTCTATGTAGACTATAACCTAAACCACCTAATCTAAAGATGAATTCTTCCTTCACCAACTAGAGTCACTTAGATTATTGCTTTTTTTTCTTTTGGGATCGGGGGTTAGGTAGTTGGATTAAGTGACGTGCCAAGGGTCACACAGCTAGTAAGTGTTATGTGTCTGAGGCCAGATTTGAACTCAGGTTCTTCTGAGTCCAGGGTCGGTGCTCTATCCACTGCACCACCTAGCTGCCCCTAGATTACTGCTTTTTAAGCAGGATGCTCTATACCACTGAATACTTTAGCAATGAAGAATCAAACCCTGCCTCAGAGTAATGTTCCCCCATTGAGGTAATCCCAAAAAATATCAATTCAAACCACAGCTTCCCTTCACTGATACTTACAATAAGTTTGCCTCCCAATGGAAAAGGGTAAGTTACATAGTCCTAGAAACTCTGGGGACAAAAAGAATATCTTCTTCCCAACAGTTTCAAGGTAAACCAAAATGGAATCATGTCATATACAGATGAAGGCAGCTATGTGGTGCAGTGAGGGCCTGAAGTCAAGAAGACAGTTCAAATCTGGCTTCAGATACTAGTTGTATGACTCTGGGCAAGTCATTTAACCCTGTTTGCCTTAGTTTCCTCATTCGTAAAAGAGAAAGAAATGGTAAAGCACTCTAGTATCTCTATCAAGAAAATCCTAATGGGGTCACAAAGAGTTGGACACAACTGAAATGACTGAACAACAACAATAACATATATAGATCAGTTAAAGGAACTAGAGATATTTAATCCAGAGAAGATTTAGTGGGGAATCACAATGGTTGTCAAGTATCTGGAAGGTTGTGGTGTGAAGGGATAAGACTGGTTTTGTGTGGCCCCTGAAGTCAGACTACAGGATCATGGGTAGAAATTAGAGAGAGGAAGATTTCAGTTCAGTAAAAGGAAAAGTTCCTAATAATTAGAGTTGTTCCAAAAAGGACTGAATGCCTTGAGAAGTAATACATTCCAGACCACTGAAAGTCTTCCAACAGAGGCTGGTTAACCACTTTCCTGGGGTGTTGTAGAAAAAATTCCTGTTCAGACATGGGTTGGGTTGGACAAGATGAGGTCATTTCTAGCTCTGAGATTCTATTCTTCTTCCATTCTCAACTAAGAATATAGCTCTATTTTTAGAACCATAGTAATTTCCTATATGAATCAATAGTTATTTCGCACGTATTTTTAGTCTAAAATCTGTTTTGATACTAAGTCAATTATGACTAAATTAGCAGAATAATATTTAATTTGCACTAAGCAGTTCATACTAGTATATTCAACTCTAGGTTGTCCAGACAGATGGAGGAAAATGAAGGAATGAATAATCCAAAATGTCAGGTATCACTTACAGTTGTGTTGGAATTGAGGGTTCTTTTTAATGTATTTATATTTGCCTATTTAAAAGAGTGTGGTATAGGAGCTACACTATAGATAATAGTGAGTCAGCCTCACAGCCAGGAAGACATACATTCAAGTCTCACCTGACACATACTGACTGTGTAACCCTGGTCAAGTCACTTGAACACAATTAAAATGAGCTACCCAAAACAGACCACAATACTCTCTATGAGGTTTAGCAAGGGCATTTAGCAAGGACAGAGGATTCCTAGTCCTGGAAGTTATGCCTCTCTTAATGTAGTCCGAAGTTGTGTCAGCTCTTTTGAGTGTGACAACATACTTGCCAACTCAAAGTGAGCTTACAATTGACTAAAATTCCTATTTCTTTTCCAGATAAATTACTGCTTAACCATATCTCCTCTATCTTGTACCAATGAAGTTGATTTTTTTTGTACCAAAGTATAAGATTTTAGATGCATTCTTACTGAATTTCATTTTATTAGATTCTGCCCAATTCTCTAACCTGTCAAGATCTTTTTGTATCCTGACTCTGTTATCCAATGTGCTATCTCTCCCAGCTTTGTGTCATCTACTAATTGGATGAGCATGTCATCTATGCCTTTATTTAAGTGACTGATAAAAAATGTTGAATAGCAAGGAATTAAGCACAGATCTCCAGGAAATTCTACTCTAGACTTCCCTCAACATTAACATTGAATCATGAACAATTACTCTTTGAGTCTGACCATTCAACAAATTCTGAATCTAATTGTAATATCATATAATCCAGAGGTGTCAAATATGCACAACACTTCCAATTGTGGCCCAAACCAGATAAAATGTAATTGGGAAATATTTAATAAAATAAACAAAAAATACAACAAAGCATAGATAATATTACATTTTAAAATTAAGTCAATATAGATATTAGTTGATGACTTAAAGTGTTACCCCTCCCAAATGGGTAGTTGACACCACTGATCTGGTTCCCTTCTCTCTATATTCTCCACAAGATTAGAATAAGATATTTTTTTTTAAATTCTTTGAGCAAATCTAAGTAAACTGTATGTATAACAATCCCCTCATCTACTAATTGTATATCCCTATCAGGAAAAGGAAATAAGGATTGTTTGGCAAGACGTGTTTTCACAAAGCCATATTGGCTCTTTATATAATCATAACTCCCCTTTCTAGATATTCACCAACCATGCCTTAAATCATCCAACCTAGTATTTTCCCAGTACTGAAAATCAAGCTCACTGCCTTATATTTTGTATAATATTATGTTTTCTTCTCTTTCTTGAAAATCAGGATAACTTTTGCCCTTCTCTAATCTTTTGATGCCTCTTTCACTGTCCATGGTCTTTCAAATATCACTTAAACACTAGCTGAGCTATCATCTCTGCCAGTTCTTTTAGGACCCAAGAATGTAGTTTATATGACTCAGGGTACTTGAGTGCATCTAGGGGAAGTAGGTATCCTCTTACTATCTCCTTAGTTACTTATCTTGAACATCAAGCCCCTGTGAGAAGTTTCTATTTTGTTATTTCCTGTACAAATGTCATTACTCTTAACATAGAATCACAGAATCATTTTTAGATTTAAAGATGGGAGGGGGCTTAGAGACCATCAAGTTCAACTCTCCCATTTTACAGATGAAGAAACTAGGGCACAGAGAGCTTAAGTGATTTGCCCAGACTGACATAACTCCTGGCCTCTCTGAGGTAGGATTTAAACTCAGGTCTTCCTGACTTCAAGTGCAGCATTGCATCCACCATTCCACCTAACTGCCAAAAAGAAGAGCAATATTTGATATTCAATATTCAATAAACATTTATTCAGTGCTTACTATGTGCCAGGCAGCTAGATGGCACAGGGATAGAGCATTGTGTTGGGAATCAGGAAGACTCATCCTCCTGAGTTCAAATTACTAGCTGTGTGACCCTGGGCAAATCACTTAACCCTGTTTGCCTCAGTTTCCTCATCTGTAAAATGATCTGGAGAAGGGAATGACAAACCACTCCACTATTTTTGCCAAGAAAACTCCAAATGCAATCACAAAGAGTTGGACATGACTGAAAAATGCCTGAACAACAACAATGTACCAGGCACTGTGCTAAACAGTGGGGATATAAATATGATAAAGATGGTCTTTATCCTCAAGGAGCTTACAATGTAATGGCGAAGACAAAACCCAAAAGGAAACTAGGAAAGGATGGAGTACATATGAGGCACCTTGTTCTGTGGAGTTCAAACCAAGTAGAAATGCAGATGGAAAGTGGAAAGTGAACTGGAAAATCCAGAAAACTATTTCTATAAAGGAAAGCTTTGGGAGGAGTTTAGTGCTCTACCTTCCAGTCCTCCAATCATAGGGGAGCAGAGGCTGAAAGACTTGGGAAAGTATCTGAGTATGTAAGACTGAGTTAGCTGCATGGTAATGAGATTTCTAGTGATCAGCTTATCCTGGGAAGGGCATCTGATTCGGGAGAGTTCAAATCAAGCCAAGCTGTAGAGAGTCGAGAATTGAGCAGCTCTGCCTTCTTTCTGTTGTTGGAGAAACAGAGTTTGGACCCAGGGTCTGCAATTTACTACATGTGTGACCCTAGACAAGCTTCTCTGGACCTAGGTGTCCTCATTGGTGATTGAGCCAGATGATCTCTAAGAATCCTTCTAGTTTTAAATCTTATGACCCTACTTGTTTTCTTTGGATCAAACTCTGTAAATAATCTTAAATATGCATTATAGTAGAAACCACTATAGGTACTTGTTACCCCATAATACTAGAGAGGAAATATTCTTACAGGTCCATGTAGTAATAAACAAATGTGCAGATGGATGCTACATGAGATGACTAAGCAAACACTAGGAATTAACATCTAAATGGATGGATTTGTGGGGAATCTCTTCTCATATCACCTGCTTTCCCAGTAGTAGAAAGGCTAACAAAAAATAATGAGTCCAGAGGGAAGAGAAAATGTAAGATCTTGTTCCACACCCTGGATAATATAGATTTATTTTCTTCATTTCTTCATTCCTTCAGCAAACATTTAATAAATGACTGCTCTGTGTAAGGCATTGGGCTGGATACCACGAATGTCATTATAGATAGGACAAAGACCCCCATTCTCATGGAGTTTACAATTTAATAGAGGCCATGAAAAGCACACAAATAACCATGACAAAATACAAACTAAGATGAGTGCAAAGAACATGTCCATACAAAATGTCACAAGAAAGTTGAGGAGGGAGACAACATTTTCAGTTGGGGAAGGGGAGTAGAGAAGAGGCTTAGAGAGGAGGTATGTCATCTAATCTAGACCTTGAAGAAAAAGCTATGGGAGGAGAGTCCATAACAGGCATAGGGTAGATTATAAACAAAGACACAGGAACAGGAAAGGTCAGGAAAAGGATGTAGGATGAAGTATATAAAAGGAATAGGAGGGCAGCTAGGTGATGCAGTGTATAGAGCACCAATCCTGGAGTAAGGAAGACTCATCCTCATGAGTTCAAATCTAACCTCAGACACTTACTAGCTGTGTGACCCTGGGCAAGTCTCTTAACCCTATTTGCCTCAGTTTCTTCATCTATAAAATAAGCTGGAGAAGGAAATGGCAAACCTCTCCAGTATCTTTGTGAAGAAAACCCCAAATGGGGTCACAAAGAGTCAGACACGACTGAACAACAAACAAAAAAAAAAAGGAATAGAATGAGATAAGAATGGAAAAGTAAGTTATGGATGCCCTTGGATGTCAGAATCGAGAATTTATAATTTTTCAGTTGGCAAGCCATCTGTAGCTGTTTAAAATCACAAACACATTAACCCTATACTGTCTTACATTCTGTTCCTTCCGTTAAATTGAGTGCTTCATATTTTATGACTTTTACGTTCAGCCTTAAGTCATAATTCTCCATTCTACGTGTGTAAGTCAACAAACCAATAAGCAATTATTACTATGTACCAGGTACTGTGCCAAGCATTGGTATATATGGAAAGGCAAAAGACAGTCCCTTTTGACAAGTGGTTCATAGACTAATAGGGAAGAGAACATGTAAACAAGTATGTACAAACTAGATACATATAGGAAAAATTGGAAGTAATCTCAGAAGAAAGGCATTAAGATTAAGGAGGACTGGGAAACACTTGTTGCAGAAGCTTGGACTTTAGCTGAGACTTGAAGGAAATCAGGGGACCCATGAAGGAGAGATAAGGAAGAAGAGAGTTTCAGGAATGTGAGACAGCCAGTGAAAATGCCCAGAGGAGAATAAGGTATAAAGAAAGGTAAGAAGGGGCCAAGTTATATCTAAAAACCAAACAGAGACTTTTTATTTGATTTTGCAGGTAATAAAGAGACACTGGGCTCAATGAACAAAGGAGTAACATGGTCAGACCTGCACCTCAGGAATGTCAATTTGGCAGCTGAGTAGAGGATGGATGGAAGGGAGGCTAAGTGGCAGGTAATTGCAATGGTCAGGTGAAATTTCAGGTGAAAGGTGATAAGGGCCTGTACCAAGATGGTGGCAGTGTCAGAGGAACCCTTTCTGCAAGAGGGATTATGAAGGTAGAATCAAAGGAACTTGGCAACTGATTGGATCTAGGGACAAAGTGGCAGGGGGGTGGCACACTGAAAAAGAGTAAGAAGTTGAGGATGACTCCTGAGTTGCAAGCCTAGGTGACTTGGAGGTTAGTATTGACAGCAAAGAGGAAGTTAGAAAGAGGGGAGAATTTGGGAGGGAAAAATAATGAGTTCAATTTTGAAAATGTTGAGCTTAAGATATTTACAAGATGTCCAGTTCAAGATATCCAATAAGTAGTTAGAGATTCTAGACTGGAGGCCAAGAGAAGGGTTAGATGATCTAAGAATCATCAGCATAGAGATGATAGATAGATCTGAGAATCATCAGAATAAAGATGATAATTGAACCTATGGAACCTGATGAGATCACCAATCAAAATAGTATAAAGGGAGAAAAAAACAGGACCCAGGACAGTGCCTTTGGCAACATGCAGAGTTGACATGCATGACCTGAATGATGATTCAGCAAAGAGGGATAAGAAGGAATGGTCAGATAGGTAAAAGGAGTACCAGGATAGAGTAGTGTCACAAAAACCTAGAGAAAAGCAGTTATCAGGGAGAAGAGAGTGATCAACAGAGTCAAAGGCTTCAGTGAGGTCAACAAGAATGAGGACTGAGGAAAGGCCATCAGATTTGGCAATTAAGAGATCATTGGCGACTTTGAAGGGAGAGGTTTCAGTTGAATGATGAGGTCAGAAGCAGGACTGCAGAGAGTTAAGAAAAGAGTAAGAGGACAGCAAATGGAGACACCAAGGGTAGACAACTTTCTCTAGGAGTTTGGCCACAAAATAGAGGAGAGACAATAGCTAGTGGGGATGGACAGATCAAGTGAGGGTTTCTGAGGAGGGAAGAGATATGAACATAAGCAGCCAGCAGAGAGGAGAGATTGAAGGTGAGAATGGGGATGATAGAGGGGACAATCTGCTGGAGAAGATGAGATAGAATGGGATCACTTGTGCATGTAGAGAGGTTTGCCATGGCAAAGACAAAAGCCACTTCTTCCTTTTTAAAAATTTTTAAATTTTATTTTTAATTTATTAAATAAAACAAGCACTTCCATAATGCAATAGAATAAAAAAAAGATGATTGCACTTGAAACTGCAAATCTATTATGCCCAACTTGCTATTCTTTTTAAATATATAATAGAGTAATCATGTAAATTTCTTTTTTCTTTTTTTCTTCCCTACTGCCCCCTCACCCAGCTTTAGAGATGACTACCATTAGACACAAATGTATGTGTGTGTGTGTGTGTATACATACATATTTCAGAGAAGAAAAAAGGGAATAAAGAAACTTACATGATAATTTTGTTGTATATTTGAAAAGAATAGTAAGTTGTACATAATAGATTTGCAGTTTCATGTGCAATCATCTTTTTTATTGTACTATGTTATAGAAATGCTCATTTCATTCCATAAATTAAAAATAAAATAAATTGAAATTTTAAAATGTATGTATATATATACACACACACACATATATATATAATATGTAAAATCATTCTATACATCTATTCATCAATTCTTTCTCTGGATGCAAATAGCATCTTCCTTCCTAGGTCCTCTGTAATTAATTTGGGTATTTATAATAGTCAAAATGACTTAGTCACTCAGTAATTCTTAAAATAATATTGCTGTTACTGTATAGAACGTTCTCTTGGTTCTGTTGATTTTGCTCATTATTTCATCATTTCATAAGAGTCACTTCTTATGAAACAGAGATGAAGGAGTTGAAGGCATCTGACTGGTGTAAGATAAGGAAAAAGGGAGAAGATGGAACTCTTGGCAAATGGCTTCAATTTTTTCAGTAAAATATGAAGAAAATTTTTCAGCTGAGAGGGTAGGGGAGGTAAAGCCATGGGAGGTTTGTGGAGAAATGAACAGGTTCAGAAAAGCTACTGTGGTAAGTGAGATAATAAGTTGATTTGTTGTTGTTCAGTCATTTTAGTCCAACTCTTCGTGACCCCATTTGTGGTTTTCTTGGCAAAGATACTGGAGTAATTTGCCATTTCTTTTTCCAGCTCATTTGACAGATGAGGAAACTGAAGCTTAACTGAGGGTTAAATGACTTGCCCAAGGACACACAGCTAGTAAATGTCTGATGCCACATTTGAACTCAGGTCTTCCTAACTCCAGGCCTGGCATTCTATCCACTGTGCCACCTTTCTGCTCCAAGCAAGTTGATTAGGGAAAGAGCGTTACTTTGTCACAATGACGGCCCAGTTGAGATTATATAAAAATTTGCAGTGGACCAAGGCTCTTCTCTCCATTCAAGCAAGATTATTCCCCAGACAGCAAGGCCCTTTCTCCCTTCCAACATTAATCTTCAATTTGTGCTTCTCACATACACTTACAACAGACTATTTTTTGCTCTAGTTATCTACACATGTTCCAACTGTGTGTATCATTCTCTATTTAGCATAGTCCTCTTCGCACAGTAGGTGCTCAATAAATCTTTGTCAAATTGAGTTGAATTCATTAGTTACAGTAAAAATCATTCAAATTGAGACGTAATTTGGAGATGTAGTGATTCCAACTGGCCTAAACTGAAGTTTAATGTTCCACTCTCTCTGAAGACAAAATTTTACAAAGCAAATTAATAGCATAAATAACATGGAGATGGGGGGGGTGGGTGTTTAACCTAAATAATAGAACAAACTACTTTCAAGTACTTTAGTAACATCACGAGCCTTCAAACTCTTCTAATCACCAATGAGTCTTAAAGCAGACTTAAGAGGACTTCTATCTGTCAAGACTGTGTTAGCAGTTAGTTTCGATTAGTGTATGTAGTTGAATGTAACCTTGGGCAAGTAATTTAGTTTCACTAGCCCTCAGATTTCTGATCTATAAAATTAGAGAATTGATATAAACTGCCTCTGAGGTCCCTTCTAGTTCTAAAATTTATATTGTCAAAGTAAATAGATACCATATGTCAAATAACCAGGTGGTGAAACAGAGTAGTTGCTATTAATAAATTTAAAAGCAACAGATGAGGAGAAATTAGAATGATCTCCAATAGAGAAAAGTAGAAAATATCATGAAGGATAAAAATGTGACTCTAGGGATCTAAAAATATCACAAAATGAATGAAAAGGGAGGTTTTAAAAAGTTGTGTTGGGTGTATAAGAGAAAGAACTAAGGGTAGGAACCACTGCTTGGAATTGATAGCATTCTGATAGCAGATAATGGAAGGCATAACTATATAAATGATGTTTGGCTTCTGTTTGTCTAATAAAAAGAATACTCAGGGCAGTGGATAGAGCACTGGCCCTGGAATCAGGAAGACCTGAGTTCAAATCCAGCCTCAGACATACAACACTTACTAGCTGTGTGACCCTGGACAAGTCACTTAACCCCAATTGCCTCACAAAAAAAAGATAAAAAAAGATTATTAAATTTTTTTTTAAAAAAGAATACTGTCTGAGAAAAATTGAACAAAAATAGTTAACCAGGAGTTGAAACCCAAGATGAGTAGTAGTAACCCAGCTCCTCTCAGTGAGTTGAAGTCATCAGACACAAACTATATTTTTGAACACTGAATTAATTTTGGAGTATAGTTGCTGAATTATTGTCAATAATTTTGAATCATTAAGAGCAAGGGATTTGCCACAGAAATGAAAATGAACATCATACGTCCCAGTTTTCGCAAAGGTGAATCAAGTTTATTCTTTGAATTTACAGAGCTGTGAGCTTGACTTTGGTTCCTGGCAGAATTCTAGATTGTATTATCAAAAGGATGATTTGTGAGCACTCAGAAAGGAAAACAGCCATCACTAAAAGCCTACATTTGTTCATTAAAAATGAGACATGCCAGAATAAACTAATTTCCTTTCTTGACAGGGTTACTAGACCCCTGTTTCAGAGGAATGCCATAAACATAGTACACCTTCATTTCTGAAAACCATTTTTTGTGGAAAAGAAAAAGGGTCTAATGGAATGGCTAATGGCTAATGGAAGTTAGGTGTACTCAGAGCTGATTGACCAGAAAAAAAGTGTGATGATTATTGATAATAATAATTAACACGCAAATAGTGATTTAAGGTTTGAAAAACACTTTACATACACATTTCATCTGATTCTCACAATATCCCTATTAGATAAGTGCTATTATTATCCCCATTCTACAGATAAGAAAACTGGTGATGAGAAAAGTCAAGGGATTCACCTAGAGTCACACACCTAAGAAGTGTTACAGGAAGGATTTAAACTCAAATCTCACCGACTTAAAGGCCATAGTGCTTCAGATTAATGAATCAGTATTAAACTAGAAAGAAGTCTCTAATAGAATACTCCTAAGGGCTTTGTCGTTGGCCACATTCTGTCCAATATTTACATCAGTTAATAAGAGGAAAGCATAGGTGTCATGTTTCTCAAATTTAGAGATAACATGAAGCTAGATAGCTGGCACATTAGATGACAGACCTGGATTCCATAATTGTTTCTGTAAGCTAGAACAAGAGGACAAGTCTAACAAGATAAAACTTAATAGGGATAAGAATAGTTAATAATAAGGGGCAGCTAGGTAGCACAGTAGATAGAGCATCAGCCCTGGAGTCAGGAGGACCTGAGTTCAAATCCGACCTCAGACACATAACACTCACTAGCTGTGTGACCATGGGCAAGTCACTTAACTCTATTTCTAGTCAAAAAAAAAAAAAAGAGAGAGAGAGAGAGATGAGAATAGTTAATAATAGCTAACATTTATATAGCACTTACTATGCATAGACACTGTATTAAGTGCTTTACAATTGCCATTTCATTTGATCTTCACAACAACCCTGTGAGGTAGATGCTATTGTTCTCCCTATTTTGTAGATAAGGAAACTGGCAAACAGAAGTTAAGTAACTTGCCCATGACACACAGTTAACATTTGAAGCCAGACCTGAATTCAGGTCTTCCTGACTTCAGGACCCAACACTCCATCCACTGAATCTCCAGGGTTCAGTAAATTAACTGAAAAAGTAATGTTTGGGGAGGCATGTGTTTTTCATGCAAAAAATAATAATAATAATTTGATAGGGACTTTAGAGGTTATCTAGTCCATACCATTTATTATATATGTAAAAAATATGTATGTATGTAACCTTCTATAAAATCCCTGAGTATTCATCTAGTCCAGTGGTGTCAAACTTAAACAGAAATTGACTTAGAAAACCACAAATTAACATTATCTGGGTTTTATTGTATTTTTATTTATTTCATTAAATATTTCCTGATTGCATTTCAATTTAATTCAGGCTAAACTCAGGAGGGGCTGGGTATTTGATATCTCTGAGCTAAGCATCACCAGAAAACACATAGTAACTCAGTGCTTTTCAAAATATATTCCTCAAGCAGATTCAATGAGAGACCTCTGCAATAAAGAAAATATCTCAATAAAGTGAGTCACATGAATTTTTTTGTTTCCCAGTGCATATACCAGTTATGTTTACAGTATATTGTAGTCTATTAAGTATGCAATAATATTATATTAAAATGTACATACCTTAATTAAAAATACTTTATTGCTAAAAAAAAAATGCTAACCATCATCTGAGCCTTCAGAGAGTCATAAACTTTTTGCTGATAGAGGGTCTTGCCTCAATGTTGATGGCTACTGACTGATCAGGGTGGTGGTTGCTGAAGGCTGGGTTGGCTGTCTCAATTTCTTAAAATAAGACAGCACTGCAGTTTGCCACATCAATTGACTATTCCTTTTGCTTGAATACTTAGAGGCCATTGTAGGGTTACTAATTGGCCTAATTTCAATATTGTTGTGTCTCAAGGAATATGGAGGCCCAAGGAGAAGGGGAGAAGTAATGGGGAAGGAAAAATGGGGGAAGTGATGGTTGGTGAGCAGTCAGAACACACACATTTTTCAATAAAGTTCACCATCTTATATGGTGTAGTTCATGGAGTCCCAAAACAATTATAATAGTTATATCAAAGATCACTGACCATAGATCACTATAACAGATATAATAATAATGAAAAAGTTTGAAATACTGCAAGAAGTACCAACAAGTGACCCAGAGACATGATGTGAGCCCATGCTGTTGGAAAAATGGAATTGACAGACTTTCTTGATGCAGAGTTGCTACAAACCTTCAGTTTGTAAAAAACACAATATCTACTAAGCACAATAAAGTGAAGGACAATAAAAATGAGGTATGTCGGTAGTCTGTTTCTTCTCAGAATGGCTTTAATACTGAGAAATGTGTCCTTATATCAAACTGAAATCTGCCTTTATGAAACTCCCACCTGTTACTCCTAGCCCCACCCTCTGAGACAAAGCAAAGCAAGTCTCTTAGAAATGACAGTCCTCCAAATGCTTGAAGACAGCTGTGTCCCTCCTCTTCTTCACAATAAATATTCCTGGTTCCTTTCATCTATTTTCAGCAACACCATGATCACCTACTTTTTGATATATTCCAATTTGTCAATTCAATCTTATAAATAATATTAGCAGTTTGCAATTTGGCAGAGAAACTATAACATGAGGTGACATCCCTAGACTATAAAATGACATCAGCAGTTCTATAGGTAAATAGCAGGTAGCAGCATGAGAAGAAGAGAAGTGTTCCAGTGGAAATTCAAGCCTAGGAGAATGAATCATCTGGGCCTATATGTGTTCCCTCATCAACATGTTGCCTCTTCCACTGGTGACTTAGGAATCATGAGACATATGGTAGATCCCTTATGCATATGGGAAGATTTTACTGGTTAATTTACCTTACTATTCAGTTTTAATTAAATGCCTTTTGCTTTGAATTAATGTTTGGCCTGGTCAAAGAGAAACATTGGTGAGGGCCATAGGTTTGAGCAGATTCTAGACCCAAAAGTATGCCTTCAACCTGAACCTACCTTTCAGGGGCCTACATTTGAGTATACTCGGGCTATATTATTATTATTATTCATATTATTCAGATAGCATGCTATGAAACTACTGCCTCAAGTATTGCCACTACGTACATATCACAATTTTCTAGGAAGGTCTACAAGTGTTTTTAAATACAGCTTGCAACACTACTTACTGATAAATGCTATTACCCTTTTGCTTCAGATGAGAAAACTAATATACAGTGAGACAGACTCAATTAGCTGCAGTCAGTAGTCAATACTCCCGGCCTATGCCATCACCCTTAACCAGGATTCTTTCCCTAAAATGAAGTCAGGTTTCAAACAAGAATTCTGTTAGATTTCAATAATCGAAGGTGTCATTTTTAACTAGACTTATAATTTTATTGCTCCTCCACTAACTGAGGCCACTTGGGAATTTGATTTGACTTCATTATGCCTGATTATAAATTTTTTCCTCTGTCAAAACATAATGGAGTTGGCAGTCCTTGCCCTGAAGCACCTCAGAACTAATTCAGCAAGATAAATGTAAACCTATCTTGTTCTGATTTAGTTTGGGGGTCACACTGAAAGCAACATAAAGGAGGAAGATGGAACTGTGCCGCATAGATTGTTCTTAATTCCTCACTTTATTCTTTTCCCAAAAGCAATTATCTTTCAAGGCACTGAGAAATCTATTACCTGAGCTTATGGAAGATTTTGGGATCATAAAGAAAATACCGATTGTTCCCACTTTGATTGGAAAAGACAAATTTAGATCACTTTAGACATAAGTTCAACACAGAAAGGCTCTGGTCAGCTAAAGGGATTTTAAGAGGGAAGAAAAGAAGTATCTTAAAGGGCCCCTGCTACAGGATGACCAGTATGCAAACATTTAACTTCTCTCACCAAGAATAAGGCATTATCTTATGTTTCCTCAATTCTTTTTCTTGTTCGCTTTTTTGTTTTAGGCAATGGGGTTAAGTGACTTGCCCAGGGTCACACAGCTAGTAAGTGTCATATGTCTGAGGCCGGATTTGAACTCAGGTCCTCCTGAATCCAGGGCTGGTGCTCTATCCACTGTGCCACGTAGCTGCCCCTCCTCAATTCTTTTTCTTACCTTAAAGTCATTCTTTTATACCTATCTCTGGATTAGGAGAAAATACATAGAATCATAGAAAATACATAGAATCATTCTTAGGAATGGAAGTGTATTTGGGGAGTATTGAGAGTCTCATTCCTAGCATCTCGGGAACACTTGTTGTTGTTTAGTCATTTCAGTTCTGTCTGACTCTTTGTGACCCCATTTTGGGGTTTTCTTGGTAGAGATACTGGAATGGTTTGTGATTTCCTTCTCCAGCTCATTTTACAGATGAGGAAACTGGGTTAAGTGACTTACTGAGGGTCACACAGCTAATAAGTATCTGAGGCTGGATTTGATCTCATGAAGATGAATCTTCCTGACTTCAGGCCCAACATTCTATTCACTGTATCACCTCTTACATGCCCTCTAATCCAAACCCTCCCATGTACATTTTACATATAACATAGACTCACATCTTCCAGCCAACCCCTTGCCAGAGGTTATTTACAGATAAGGAAACTGAATCTTGGGTTAAATGACTTGTCCAGGGTCATCCGGTGACTAAGTGTCTGATAGAGGATTTGAACTCTGGTCTTTCTGCCTCCAGGTCCAATGCTGTATCCACTACACCACATTGCTTTCCCAGTACTTTGTCCAGCTCCATCATGGTTGGTGGACCTTTTCAAGATCTACTAAGTGGGTGAGACCCTACTTTTCTTAGTCTATAAATAACTCCTTCACACACACACACACACACACACACACACACACACACACACATTCCATTTTTCTTCAGTGATAACCACAAAGATACATGTTCCACAGCTAGAAAAGGAGCAATTTGGTCAAACTTTTTAATCTTACCCAGGGATGGAAGCCCTTTCAGAAATGCCCAGATTACAGACAATCAAACAAGAATTTTCACAAGTATATTTCACCTCCCTCCTATTTTTTTTTTACTGGGCAAGGAATTGGGGGACATAATGAACTAGTGATAATTTCCCAAGTGGAGATTTCCCATTGTGGTTGCATCAGACATAGGATAGCTTTCTTATATTACTGTTTGGAAGTGGGAAAGGATAGAGGGAGTGTATTTGTGTGCTTGTACCAGTAAGTGTTTATAGGAATCTTTGAAAGAGTTGGGGGAGGGGAGAAGATTCTGTAGTTCAATTCAAAACAAAAATTATTTATTAAGGGTCCACTGACCTACAAACTAAGGATTCAAAGAGAAAGAAAGAAAGAAAAAAGAGACCCTGCCCTCAATAACCCACAATTATAATGGGGATGAGGAGGCAGCGGAAGAGAAAGCAGGCATTAACCATCTACGTACGAGATCTAAACAAAGTAATCCATTGGATAAGATGAGCTGGGGAGAGCACCAATAAGTGAAGCATTGAAGAAAATCATCTCATAGGGTGTGGCCCTTGAGACTTACCTTGAAAGTGGAAATTGTGACAGTTGGGGGTGAGGAAAGAGAGCTTTTCAGGAATAGGAGACAGCCTGTGGACAAAAATGTAATATAGAGTTTGGGAACCCACAAGTAGAGTAGTTTGTCTAGAAAGCAAAAAGAGTAATGTGCAATAAAGCTGAAAAGGGAGGCTGGGACCAGATTGTGCGGTGCTTTAAAAACCAAGAACAAGCTTGAATTGCCCACCTGTAGGTGGTAAATACCTATGTAGTAAATACCAGAATCATGATTCAAACCCAGGCCTTCTTACTCTAAATCCAAGGCACTTATCACAATACTATGGCTGTCTCTCCAAGTATACAAATTGTGAAAAATTAACAGATATTGTTTATATCAGGCATCATAATAAAGTATACTTCAAACACTGATTAAAGTGGTCATTATATATTTTAATCATTCCATGGCCATCAACAAGAGCTTTTTTCATTGAGAGATTATTACATTGCTGACTCCAATATTAAATTGGGCATCAGCCCAGGAGATCTTTACTAAAGATATTAAGCACTTGTTAGCACTTTGTATCAATAATTTCTTTCTACAGGGTTGCAACAAAAAAGCAGTGACTTCTCAGTGCCCCCAGATAACTTTCTAAGCCTATAAATTGCAAAGAAGTTACTTATCTGCTTCAGCAAAAGGGACTTCCTTCTGGGAGAGCAACAAAATAACAAGGTACCAGCCCCTCCATACACCCCCACCCCAAAAAAAGAAAAACTTTATGTAAACTATCAAGAAAACCACAAGCAAAAGCTGTGAGTATACAAATATTACAGAGAGGGAAGAAGCAGTGTAATCCTTTTTTAAAAGAGCTAAGTACTCAACAATTTGCCTAGGAATCTATCAACTCTTCAGGATTAGTTTCATAATAAGTAATAGAGATAATTTCTAAGAAATTAGTACAAATTTTGAGAAGATCAGTACAAAGTCTCATAAAATGGTATTTTGGAAGCATTGAAAATATGGTTCTAGTGTAAGTTAAGGGGAAATGTGAATTGAAGTAACATAGATACAACATTTCATAGTTACTATGTTTTATTGTTGTCATTCATTAATTAATCATTCAGGCAATCAAACAGGCAGAGTGTGTATTTTTTTAATGAGTCAGGAGTTCTAGCCCCTGCTATCCCATTAACTTCCTATGTAACCTGAGCCTCAGTTTCCTCATGAGTAAAATGAGTGAGAAACCAACTCTAAATGATCTCTAAACCTTTCTTCCAGCATTCTATGGCTGTTAGTATTTAATGAGTCCTTTCCATTCAATTCACCCCAATTGCCATCAAGGTGAAGGACAGCAAATAGTACTTCTCATGGTTCTAGTGTGTTCTGTTAGCTTTCTCTTTTTTTTTTTTTTTTTTTTTTTTTTTTTTGCCCAAACGACCTCTTAAAATTGCTAGGTAGAAAAATAAACTATTTAAGCAATTGCAGCTACAACTGGTTCATCGAAATATGCAAATATCATGACCTATGTGTTTGCACCAGTCAAATTTAAATGTGTTCTTTGAAGGGAGCAGCAAAAAAAGGATCATAGGTCAAAATTTTTAGAACAGAAAGAGATACTAAAATAAATCATTAGACTACTTGCTGAATTCTACATGGAGAGACAAAGAGGCATCAAAGGAAGAAACCAGACATTGGGGATAATGTAATAGAGAAAGAGAAGGGATGAACTGAAAAAGAGGAACTCTGAATATTTCCTTGTCCTCACTCCAAGAAGGGTGTGTGTAGGGGGGTTATTTTGGCTTTCCCTTCTCAGACCTTGACTATGCCTTTCTTTGCACCTCTCATATGCACTTATAATTCCTTGTTGGATTTTGCAGTTATTTACGTATGTCATATCCCCTATAAACTGTAAACTCCATGAAGGCAGGGATCATGTCTCATTTTATCTTTTTTGATTTCCCCAGTGACTATCTCAGTGTTTAATAAATGTTTGTTCAATTTCTTGAATAGGTAAGGTCAACTGTATGCTTTTCACATGACTTTCAAGGTGAAAATTAGTAGGCTTTTTTCAAATAGTGATTTGGGATCTTTGGGGATTTTGCAGAGTTCATTTTTATTTCTAATCTTTCCAAGCTGACTTACCCCCAGCACCCAGCACCCAGTGCCTAGAACCCTACTGTGTAATATCTCAATGCAAATTAATTAGAGAGGAAATCTCTTGAAAATGAGTAAATGAAAATTAAAATCATTTGACAGTCAGGGGTGCGGAACTCGGCGGCCTCAAAGCCACATGTGGCCTTCTAGGTCCTCAAGTGTGGCCTTTGACTGAATCCAAACTTCACAGAACAAATCCCCTTAATAAAAGGATTTGTTCTATAAAACTTGGACTCAGTCAAAAGGCTGCATCCAAGGACTTAGAAGGCCACATACGGCCTCAAGATTGCAGGTTCCCTATAATGATAATGATAATTCACATCTTTATGCTACTTTGAGACTTACAAAGCAATTTCAAGTATCATGTATACACACATAAGAATATGGAGATGTATTTACATATAAAATATACAGGTTGTCATATATAGTATGTATTCCAAGATAGATGTGTGTGTGCATATATATATATATATATACACATACATATACATATACATGTATATATATACATGTATATGTATTGTGTTTGTGTGTGTGTGGGAGTATGAATACATACACCTGCAATAGAGAGGTATACTGTGGATGAGAGGAGGCTGCAGCACATGCCAGCAAAGAATGGCACTAGAAAAGAGGTATAAAGTAAATATTTGATTAGAAAAGGAGACAGATCATCCATATACTGAGAGTGAGTGATAAGGAATGGACAGCCCATGTGCTGCATTGGTCTCCCCTTAATATTTCAGTCAACAAGTATTTATTAATTACTTACTATGTGCCAGACTCTGACCTAGATTTGAGAATACAAAGACAATAACAAAACAGTTCCTGTCTTCAAGGAGCTTGCTTAGTAAGGGAAGAAAAACAAATTCATATATAGGTATACTAGATACAAAATAATTTGATTGTAGAAGCTCTAGTGGCTAAGGGGATCAGGAAAGAACTCGTGCAGTGCTTAAGCTGAATCTTGAGGGAAACTAGAGGATTCTAAGGAGAGGAGAGGAGAGGAGAGAGTGCATTCGACGCATGAGGAACAGCCAGTTCAAAATCCTGACATTGGAGTGTCAGCTATCTCAAGAGAGACATGCTCATAGTTGAGAAAAATACCAAATGCAGAGTGTGGGGCATTAACAGCCAAAGGAATCAAGAAAGGATTCTTTAAGGGGGTGGTGTTTGGACTGAGATTTAAAGGAAGCTAGGGGTTCCATAAAGTGAAGATAAAAGTGAAGAACACTCAGGGATAGGGAAAAAGCCAGTGAAACGGGTGAGATAGAATGTCAAACTTAGGGAACAGGTCTGCTTTACCAGTGGGCAAGGAGCATGAGGGTGAATAATGTGCAATCTGCTTGGAAAGATAAGCTGGAGCCAGATTTTGAAGGACTTAAACGTTAAACAGAGAATTTTGAATACAATTCTAATGGGGAGCCACTGAAGCTGCTAGAGAAGGATGATAACATGGTCCGTCAGACCTCTACTTTGGTAATATCAATTCGGCAACTCTGAGGATTAGAGAGGAGAAAGATTGAATTAGGGAGGCAATGAGAATGCTAATGATCCAGAAGAGGTGATGAGAGTGCAGATGTGGACGATTAAAGTACAAATAGAAAGAAGAATATAGTGGGTACAAAATGGGAGACAGAATGGGTTGTGGAGGCAGAATTGACAAAACTTGGCAACTAATGAGGGGAAAGACTCCAAGAGTACAAACCTGGATGACTGGAAGAATGGTGGTGCCTTGACAGTAGGAGGGAAGTTAAGAGGGGAGGTGAGTTTAGGGGGGGAAATAAGTTGTTTCTCATATGTTGAATTGGAGATAGCTATAGGACAACCAGGTGGAAATGACAAGCAGTTAGAAATGTAGGACTAGTTCTCAGGAGACAGATAAGAGCTGATTATATAGATTTGGGAGCCTTCTTTATAGAGATGATAGTTTAATCTGTGAAAGCTGAGAAGACAAAAACAGAGATTATAGAAAGAGAAGCATAGAACTAAGAGACATAAGAACATGAGAAACTATCAGGGCAAAGGTGCAGAGATGAGAAAGGGAGTTCTATGTTTGAGGAACTGCAAAGAGGCCAGTATAGCTATATTATAGCATGCACAGAAAAGAGTGCAGAGCATTGTCCACCCATGTTTAGCAGGCAGATCATGGGTGATGATCCAGCAAAGGAGACCAAAGAGAATTGTTTCAATTAGTAGGAAGAGCCCATGAAAAAGCAGTGTAACAAAAACTCAGGGATAAGTATCCAGAAGAAATGGGGCTGTCAACAGTGTCAAAAGCTACAGACATCAAGAAGGCTGAGACCTCCAAAAAGGACGCTTAATAAAAAATTTTTTTAAAAAATGTGTTGCCTGTCTGACCTATATGTAGAACTTGGAATGTCTATGGGACACTTAATTAGAGATGTCCACTAAGCAGTTGGTGATGTTACACTAAAGTTCAGGAGAGAAACTAGGACATAGGTCCTATATATAGGACATAGTAGACTCAATGCCTAGTGACAAATGCTTATTGGTTTGAAGGCATCTGGATAAAGTTAATAAATTTACCCATAAGACCTAATTAACTTGTTCTCTAGTGATCTCTATTAGCAGCGTCCAATGGAAGACTAGTTGAATCCCACTAAATAAACACCATTTTGCTCAAAATATAGAAGCATTTATCTAAGCATGTCTATTATCAGGGGAAATTCCTAGCTCAGTTTAAGCATACGACACTAATTATTCCCTATATGATGAGAATAGAATCCTTACTAGTAATCAATCAACATATACTTACTAAGCACCTACACAAGGCAGTGCTCAAATAATACAAGCCACATGTATATTTCTGCAAGGAAGATAGCAATGAATAGCTTTCCGGGGCCATATTGGGCCTACCCTAAAACAAAGGAACACAGACTTCCCAAATCCTGTTGGGGGAGGAAGAGAATGAGGGAGAAAGGAAAGAAAAAGAGAGAGAGAAACAGAGATAAAAAACAGAGAGGAAAGAGAGAAAGAGGTAGGGGAGGAAGGGAGAGGAAGGAAGGGAAGAAGGAAGAGAAAGAAAGAGAGAAAGAGTTGGTCCTCTGTTTGTCCTCCACCTACTAGAAAAAAAGCAATTCATCTACTCACTGCTGCCCACAGACAAGGTGAGGAGCCATTACTTCTTTCTGATGTTCTATTCTTTAAAAGAGAAGAGAGGTAAGACAAAGAGGAAAGTCAAAAAGTTACTCTCAGCCACATCTATTATTTCTTTTCTAGACTGGTTACAAGGTCCTAGTCATGTCCTTTTTTGTTTTTGCTGGGACATCAGCCTGACCAGCTCTGTTCTCTTGAAAACTGGGAGTAACACCTCTCCATGTACAATTCAAATTCCACTGGCTCTAAAGCTCACTGCACCACTACCACCCCCAACACTTTTTTCTAAGAGATGAGTCAATTTCAAAGCAAGGAGTTCTGTCTTATTCATGAATAGAAGTTCTCCTCTTCAGTCTAGTTAACCTGACTTGGGGAAAAGTGTTTCCCTGCCCATTCTAAACCACTAGAAGGAAACTTGGTGTCAATAGTAATTACAATATGACTAAAGACAAGGTTGAGCAGACAGACTCCTAACATACTTCCTACTGTTGGTGGGTTAATGACACTAATTATTGTTCCTGCCATATCACGGCTAAGTGGGCAAGTACCTAAATATCAGAATGGTAGAAAAAGAGAACTTAGAAGAGTTGATCTTCCCATAAAGTACATACTCCTGGAAACTGAGAGGTTGGAACTAAGTGGTTAAATTAAATTGTGTACAATAAAAGAATATTGATTGGGCAAAGCAAGATTCTATGGCTGAGAAAAGAAGAGACAGAGATCATGTATCTGGTGCATGAAAGGACCCCAAACTTCAATAATGTATTGTTTAACTGTTGTAATCTTCTGAGAAAGTGTGAGACCTCAAATTAACAGCCCTGAATTGAGTTTAATAAATACATTGCACAATATCATATCCACTTCTAAATCAATACTTAATTTTCTCATACCATCAGCAGCCTCCTCCAAGCCTTTATCGGGCTTTGTGAGGGATGGCATTGACCTTGCAGAGTGCCAGTCTCTTTATGTCTTAATATCCCCAAATGATCAAATGTGTCTTGAAATTCTCCTTAGCCAAATATAGACTGACATCCACACTTCTAAAAAAAATCATTATTCTCACAACATTCAACTCATATTGTGTCAACGCTGTCAGTTCTTCACATGACAGCAAAAACAGACTGTCTGGAATTTAGAAATCGGCCTTGTTGATATTGCCGCCTGTGTATTTTTGAGCAGGAAAAAATTAGCTTTTAAAGACTTTGCTGAGAATAACACAGTACCAAGCTTGGTTCATCACAGACATGATCCCAAGCAGTGTTGTGCTGCTTGAGTTTCTTCCTTATTTTGTAGCCCTAGGGCTCTTGGCACCAAAGTACAGCCAGTCAGGAGGGAAAATAACCTTTTTTCCCCTCAGTTTCAATTAGCTCAAAATATTCTGGAGTTTCAAGATGGGGATTAACTTTGAATCCTGGGAAGCTTCCACAATATTCTGTTCCTGCAATTTAATGTTGCATACGACATCACTATTTTTTGAAATGGGGGAGCAAATAAATCATTTCTCTTGATGTTCTCACTTACCATGTAAAAGAATTGCTGATTTAACATTTCTTCAAACTGTTAAGTTGAGGCAAATAAATGCTCTTTACACAGTCAAAATACTCTCTATACTAATGTACTTTAGTTGTTCATTGAGTCTGACTACATACTAGTAAAACCTTTTACTTTACCTGGAAAAAAACTGAAGCAAAATGTGCTTTGTGTATATATGCATGTATACATCATCATCATCACTAACATTTATATAGCACTTACCATGTGCCAGGCACCATGCTAAGTGCTTTACAATTATTATCTCATCTGATCCTCACAACAATCCTGGGAGATAGAGGCTACTATAATCCTCATGTTACAGATGTGGAAACTAAGGCAAATAGAAGTTAAGTTATCCAGCTAGTAAGTGCCTAAGGCCAGATTTGAACTCTGGAGTCAGATTTCCTGATTCTAGATGCAGCCTCTATCCACTGCACCACATATATTTGTAGCAGGGGTAATAAGGGCAAACTCTTGATTTTCTGACTTAAAGCATCTCCCATACAGTTGGCCATGCACTATAGCTCCTACTAGCAGTGGATCGATTTGGACTCGGAAGAAGGGAGACCTGGATTTCAATGTGGTTTCAGATACTTACTAACTATGTAACCCTTGAGTTAGCTAGATGATACAGCAGATATTGCAATTGGGAAGACCTGATGCCTTGGATACTTACTAGCTGGGCAAGTCACTTAAATTCTGTGTGCCTCAGTTTCTTCCACTGTAAAATGAGTACCTACCTCACATGGTTATTGTGAAGACTAGCACACAGTAGGCATTATATAAAATGCTTATTCCCATTTATTCCCATTATAAGCATGCTCATCATCCCACTTAAAACCTCTTGGGGTCTCAGTTCTCTCATCTGCAAAATGAAGTGGAGAGGTGGACTTTAAAGACCCTTTCAGCACTAAATCTATGATCCTATGACAATATGCATTACTCTTTGCTGATGTTACCTATCTTTGGCCTCATCCACATGGAGTAATCTCTTGAAAGTCTAATAGGAAAAGACTGATCCACAGACCAGTCAGTTTAACCAGTGTCTTGAGTTCCAGGGTCCACCCCTAACCTTGACCTGAAAAAGGACTTTAAGGAGGAAGAAAAGAAGGAGGACACCAGGAGTCATCCCTGTATGGTTATTGGGAAGAGCCATCTGAGCTGCCATAGGCTGGGCCAGCACAATTGGAGTAATGGTTCAGAAACTGAGTTCCTAGCTCATTGAAATAATATAGGATTAACAATAATAATGAGTCTTCTAATTGATCTGCCTGCCTCTTAGGATGTCAGTGCTACCGGTGCCTAAACTCATGAACTTTGTTAAACTGGAATATCACAGCAACACTTGATTGGTCCCTAGAGACAGGTCACTGTCTTTAAAATGATTGGCAGCTAAGAATCACAGGTGTCAAATTCTTGTCTAGGAACTTACCCTCCAACTCTAGGTTGCTCATCATCTGTGAGACCTCCCCCCGGTCAACAAGAACCAATCAGGAATTACAACATTATCTCAACCAAATACATGTCCCTCAGTAAGAGGCCAAAACACATACTTGGCACCGTAGAAGCTATTCCAGGACAACAAATCAAGTGCTCATTCTCATCACCCTCCACTACAAATATATGCCATTTTTCCTTGTTTCAGGTAAAAACTGTTCTCCCTGTGTCTCATTCACTTCCTGATACCAATATTAAGGAAGAATGGTGCATTAACTCTTTCAGGATCCTGAAATGCATTAAATGGTTACCTAGTGGTTAGAGCCAATAATTCTTATGCTTTCCAAACATTTTTATAGTCAGTAATCCAGAAAAGAAAGAGAACACACTCCTCTTCAAACCTGAGAAACAAAACAGGACACTCTAAGATCTATTGTATTCATAAAATTATAGCCTGGAGGGACCTGTAGGGATCATTCATTAGATGGATGATGAACTTGAAGGCATGGTCTGTTTTTTTCCAACTTTTTGCCTTAAGTTCATAGAAGGTACTTAATAAATGGTTGGTAGATTGAACTGAATTGAATTGAATCTCATCCAACCCCTTGCCTTCCGGCAAGACAATGTCCAATATGTCCAAGTCTGGTGATGGTTTACTTTCTTCCTGAGATTCTAAAGGAACAAAGACCTTGTACTATTGTTGTCACCTCTTTCAGAGTTTCATCATCCTTAAAGATGAAAGTCATATGAATAGTGTTAGCTGTACATCTAGGATAAAAGGATCTGGCTTACAAGAATAGGAAAACCTTAAATACATCTTTAACTGTTCCCTGAAGATCAGCCCAGTATGCAGTTATGGCCAAAAAGGGATAGGGATAGCACTTGAGGATAGGCATAGGGCTTGGGGATAGGGATTGGACTTGTGATTTCATGAATATAGGGAACTCTCAGATGAGGAAATCCCCTCTTCTAATGCAGGTTGACACCTTCTCTACAACTTAGAGTTTGAGAGAGTCATATAGATTCCATAGCACTGAAGCCAAGTGATTTGCCAAGGGTCTAAGCCAGTGAGCATCAGAAATAGGATTGAACCTCAGCTTTCCAGGTTTAAAAGGCCAGAAATTCCAGTTCTCTATCCACTAGGCCACACAGCCCTCTACCTCCTCCCGTTCTCCCCAGAAAAGGTCAACAAAATCTTCAGTATGTATTTGAAACCAAAAAAATTAACAAAATGAATGACATGTCCGAACACATAATGATGTAGGCAGATCTGGTCAGCCCATTCCAAGGACAGGACAGGAAAAGGTCCAGAGAAACATAGTCACAGTGATAAAAGAGAAAGGAGTTATTTCCGTTGTGAGAACAAACCAAAAAGATGAAGATTTTTCAGTTTAGAAACATGAAGGCTGACAGAGAACAGGATCAAAGTCCACCAAAGACACGTCTCTATATTTAAATTGAGTTGGCTTGGCCTTAATCGAGGTCAGAGAAAGGCTACAAAGCATTATCTAGAGCTGCCAGTGAGGCAAATATGCGCAGAGGAGCTGATTCATTGTTTTTAGACTCTTAACTAGCAAATGGTGGGTTTGGCACTGATGAGGTTGCTGATTTACAATTTCTGAGACCAAGAGGATGGTTTTGACAGCTGCTGTCATTTTCCATAAGACAATTGAGAAAAAGCAGCAGCATGCCCTCTGGATCAAGCTGTCTCCCTCTTTCAGGCAGATGTAGGAGTCTCAGGTCTTGCTTACCTCACAGAACAGTGATGGGGATTAATTAGACAATGTCTCACAAGCACTTTGAGCTCCTTAGAAAAAGCTATTTTAATTATAGTACCAGCTAGAATCGAGTAAGAAAATAGAAGAGAAAGTAATATTAATTTTGTCAGGGGTGGAAAAGAACAGCCATGTTTTAGATCATTTGCTTGCCTCGAGTAATAGCAATTGTATTTTTCCACCTCCTTATTGGATATGTTAATTGAATATGATTCAGTTACATTTTGTCTCCATTTATTAAAGTTGGCACTATAGCTGTTCTTTTCATTGACATTATTATTCAGGTCAAATAAACTAGTTTTTGAAAATTGCTTTTTAAAAGAAGAGAATACCTTCTTTTTACTACTTATTATATTTCACAGTGAAGCTAGTAATAGAGAGAGCTAAACCCTTTAGCCTAATCGGGTGATGGGATTAAGCAATGGATGATAGCTCAGTATTACTAAATGTGATTGAAAGAGTGAACCTGAGCTATGTAATCACTGGACTTTTGAGGGCAAATTCAGGGAGTGTCATTGACACTGAGCTATACTTTGAAATCTGAAAGTAAGAGAAAAATAATCTAGGGTAGGGCTTTCAAGTAGTTAGCTTTGAACCGTACCAGTACTGTTTACATAGAGTGTGTGTGTGTGTGTGTGTGTGTGTGTGTGTGTGTGTGATTGTGTTTAACCCTTGTATCAGAACTTCCCTTCTGACATGGAGTGGCTTGGAATACTTTGGATGCCTCTTGTACCTCTGACCCATTGTCCCCATCCAGGTAAATCCTAGGAAAATCAATAACTAGCACTACTCACCTTCTAAGCACTCAAGCTTACAAGACTCCAAACATAAAAAGATTTATTAATTTACAAATTAATAAACGCAGAAAGAAAGAGCTTGCATCTGAGTCATAGAATCAGCGATCTAGAGATCAAGTCATATATGACTTGAACAAATCTGTTTTCTGTTCTTGATCAATTTAGGAAGCATCAACTCCACTTACATCTTCTCTCTCTTAGATCCCAATGATATGTCTTAGAGTCCAACCCTCTCATTTTACATATGAAGAAACCAAGACCAAGAGAGTTTAAGCCCAGGAGTTATGCCCTTTTCCACTATCCCATGTTTCTTTCAGTCAAGTGGCAGGCTCTCCACCTTTGGATAACCATCCACCAGATACCTATGCAGCCCCTGTAATCTATGGTATGGCCCTGAGAAGTCTCCAGAAAGAAGGGAGGACAGACTTAGCTCCTCTAAACTAGCCCTTGACTTTCATCTGTGCCATGTTGTTTTTGCCCTGGGGCATTCACCAGCTTCTACTGGTGACTCCCTATCTCTTTTCAGTTTCTACCCTCAGTAGATCAGCTCCCAGAAACACCACCTGGAAGCTCAATTTCATTGACTTCCAAAGTTCTACAACTCTCCAGCAGATGGCGCTCATCACCTTCCCCGGGGGTCAGCTTCTAAGATCATGGCCCTTGTGGAACAAACACTAAAGACCTTGCCTTATTCAACTGTTAACAGCTCAAAAACACACTTCAGGACAAATCTTGGCCCTACAATGCTTCTATTCTTTCAGAGACATAGATAGATGATATGGACATAGATGTGGATATGGATATGGATATAGATATAGATCTCACCTGCCTTTTCATAACAAAGGTCTATCAGAGTACTGTGGGAATATTTCTTCACACAAGGCACTCCATCTCCCAACCCCAGATCTACCACTAACTAGCTGTGTAACCTTGGTGTGAACAAGTGTTCACCTAAGAGGGTCCATCCGCCCGACATACTGGAAAGCCTTCCTTGAATTCTCCGGACTTTGCAAGAGTACCAATGGCTCACTTTGCCTGGTCCTGCCTATATCGTCCCTCACTCTTGCCATGTAACCAACCATTCTTCTCTTCCAGTCATACATTTCCTTGATGACAACTTTTATGCCTATTCTTCAAAGTTTCTCATTGGCCATGCGTTACAACCTGCACATATCCATCATGGGCCTTTCCATTGCCTTTTGTATGATATGAACTATGCTTGCCATTATGATTATGATTATGATTATTATATTTCATATGAAATGCTCTTTTGGGTGTTTTTTAGATTCAGAATTTTAAAATAAGCTAACTTTTAAAAATATAAATTTTTATTAAGATTATTATTATCCTCCTCTGAAGTGCTTCCCCTATTCTTAGTCATGATGGAAAGGTGATCTTAGGGGCAGGTAGGTGGCGCAGTGGATAGAGTACCGCCCCTGAAGCCAGGAGGACCTGAGTTCAAATTTGGCCTCAGACCAAACACTTGACACCAGCTGTGTGACCCTGGGCAAGTCACTTAACCCCAACTGCCTAAAAAAAGAAAAAAAAAAGGTGAGCTTAAGTTCTAAAAGGCTATACCAGCGAACTGCAAGTCCTATCAGGGCCTTATATATAGCTTGTTTGTATATAGTAGTTTGCATACTGTCTTCACCATTAGATTTGATCTCCTTGAGAGCAAGCCTATCTTTTGTCTTTCTTTGCATTCCTAGAACTTAGCACCAGGCCTTTCACATGAATGTTCATTTTCAGTCATGTCAGACTCTTTGAGAACCCATTTAGGGTTTTCTTGGCAAAGATACTGAAATAGTTTGTCATTTCCTTCTCTAGATTATTTTATAGATGAGGAAACTGAGGCAAACAGGGTTAAGTGACTTGCCCAGGGTCACACAGCTATCAAGAGTCTGAGACTAGATTTAAATTCAGGAAAATGAGTCTTTCTGACTCCAGGCCTGGCACTCTATCCACTGCGCTACCTAACTGCCTTGCACATAGTAAACACTTAATAAATTTTCATTAACTGACTGAATGTTGTATGAGGGCCTGACTAAATACACAGATTAGGAATTCTTAACTTTTTTTAGATCATGAACACCTCAATAATCTGGCAAATCCCCAGTCACAATTTTCTTAAACGCATAAAAGAAAATGTATAAGGTTCCAAAGGAAAACCAATTATATTGAAATACAATTATCAAAATACTTTTTAAAACAAGTTCATATACCCAGAGGCAAAAATCCTTGACACAGAGGCTCATCCCAAGTCTGGCCATGTGAATTGTTTGTCACAGCAATTATCAAAGACCATCTACTAAGTCATAGAAAGGCATTAATCTGCATTGTGGAAGGTGTATTCTCCATGTTAGAATCACAGATCCTTGAAATATTATAGCACAATTATTATCATTATTAGAACTAAAAAGAATTCATCTTGAGTAGGTCAATTCGCCCAATATAGTGGAATTAAGTAATTGATGAATTACAGTGAATTAAGAAACAACTGAACACTTTTCAGTCATCAGTTTTGACCCCAGAGGAGCAGAGATTTAGATGGCCCTCAGAGGCCACTTGATTTTAGAGATGAAGAAACTGAGACTCAAGAAGAGAAGTGGCTTGCCCAACATCACGTAACTGAGACACTAATTGGACCTACCCTCTCTGACTCCAAGTCCAGCACTCTTTCCTCTGCACCATTATGATGAAACATTCCTCTGTCCTTTCAGAAGAGGTAGTGGCTGCTATCAAACACAATCAAAGTGTGCAAATTAGTTTTGCTTAGTTGTACTTTGTTATAGGAGAGTTCTTTTGAGGGGAAGGGAGGAGAAGGTAATAGAGAAATTATGGCTCATGCGGTCATATATTATCATATATTAAGACAAAGCAACAATAAAACATTTTTATAAAAACTTTCCTGTCATCTACAGGTGCTAGGTTCAAATCTTATTAAGTTCACAAATGTTTGTTGAATTGAACTGAAATTCAATCAAGTTTGATGGGTCCCTCCTCAGTCAGATTATTTTTCATGCAACTTACTATGTAGTTAACCTTACTGGTTGTCTTTACAGAAAAGTTACCAGGGATTTCACTCACTCTGGAGGTGCTCAAGGTTAGGACTGAAATTCACAGGTAGAGTCAAAGTGTGATTTTAATTTTGCATAAAACTTCAGACAGATAAGTCAATCATTCATTATAAGCTCTATGGTAACTTCATACCTAAAGAGAAAAACATACAGCTATGTCCCTGTAGCTCTCTACCAACATCACATATGGACTGTAGGTGAAGAAAGGTCAATGGGAGATGAAGACGAGCTGGGACTAAAAATCAACCCTGGCATTTATTATATCAGCCTACCTTCAGACATTTAAAACACACTCCCACATGAGGTCCAAAACATTACCCTGCCTTTGATGGGCAGATATTATAGATATATAGAGGATAGTGCAGTAGGGAAAGCACTGTACTTTGAGTTAGGAGAGACATGGGTTAGGATACAAGCTCTGTATCTGACTACTGGTCTGTATGACTTTGGTCAAGTCATTCTCTCTGTGCCTCTCAGCTTCCTCCTTTATAAAATAAGAAAGTAAAAAAGACCTTAGAGGTAAAATCATCCAGCTTTAAATCCTGTATATGAGGAGCAACACAGAGATGGGAAGAGGTAGAGTGTGGACATGGGACTGTGCAATGACAAACTTAGAAAAAGTACAATGAGGTGCCTTGGGAGAAGTAATGGTGTGCTATTTTATGAAGCTAGTTTAAGAAGGACCTTGAAAGCCTAGCAAAGGAAATTCTGTCACTATCTTATTGAGTAATCCAATCAACAAGCATTCTGTTAAACAACAATCAAATAGGCATTAAGTGCTTACTATGTGTTTGGCAATGTGCTTGGCAATGAGAATGCAAAAAACAAAAGAAAAAAGAAAAAGAAAAAATGAGACAGTTACTACCCTCAATTATCAAATGAGATAACAGCTATAAAGCGCTTAACACAGTGCTTGGTACATAGTAGGTATTAATAAATGTTCCCTTTCTCCCCCCCTACCCCACTACCACCACCAAAGAGCTTAACATATTTTACAAATTGCAATGAAAAAACACTGGCTCTTGTTCTGATGCCTACTGCCTCTGTGACCTCAGGGAATCTTAACTTTACCGGGCCTCAGTTTTTCACTAATGAAAAAGAAGGAGTTGAACTACATGGCCTCCAAGGTCCCTTCCAGCCAGCAATGTGCTGGTCATTGTCTAACAACTGACTTTCCAGTAGGATGGGGGTGGGGGGTGGGGGGAGAGAAATGTACACACATCACATTGGTAAATTTCATCCACTTTATTAACATTTTATCCATCGCTTTTTTTGGTTTAGACAATCAACAAAACAAAGCAAGCCCTGATCGGTAGCATTTGCCAGTTTCCAAGGTATAAATGTTCAAATGGAGAATGTAATAATTGGCTTCCGCAAGCAAGTTCAAGCTGGCTTCCAGCTCTAAATCTACAATCATACCATATTTGACACAATCCTAAACTGTGCCATGATGATAGGTAAACATGGTTATTGTTGTTGCCTTATGGGGTGGGCATGGATTGTTGTGGAGCTCCAAAACATGTTATGAAGCTCTAAAATTCTCTCACCATCAAAGATCTTAGTGTAGTTTGTAAAAGTTTATAAAAACTGCCACTAAAGAGACAAATATAAGTAGACCCATTCTGTTATATATAGGTTTAAACCAAAAATAGAATATGTTTTGTTAAATGTGGAAATAGTTTTCATGTAAGAAATATATGTGTTGTTTATATATGTATGTGTGTATCTACATTTATTTACATGTGTCTTACCTACATGCAGTTTTCTCTGACTACTCTAGGTCTCACTATCACTCAATCAATGGAGAAGCCTTTATTAAGTATCTACTGTGCTCCAAGAACAAGCTAGACACTGAGGATAGAAAGAGAAAAATTATTCATGCCAGGAATTTACCTATTAGTGGAGCAAATAACACATACCTCACTAAATTTAATGGGGACTGGTACAATTAGCCTCTGATAGCATTTTGAGAGGCTAGAGGCCTGCATCTGAGAGAGTTGTGATGACTCATCATAGAGGTACCTTCAAGAGACATCCGAGCATTGAAGTAGACTTTCTGTAACTGGTTCCAGTCTGCTAAATACGTAGTTAGAAATCTTTTTTATTGGTCTCCTAAGTAGAACTAGGCCTTCAAAAAGACACTAGTGACCAGAGCCTTGGTCGTTCTGTTTGGTCACCTAATCTTGATGGACCTTTTTTGATTTTGCTTATGGCTTCTGGTGAGAAATAATGCTATGAGGAAGAGTCCTTAGGCCCTTTCCACAGAGGTAGAGCAGGGCTTTGGTCCTTGCCCTCGGTATTTGTTCTACTCTAGGAGAAGGTATTAGAGGCTATGACCTTGTGAACTTCAAAATGAGCTTGCAGGCAGCTCAACATTAGTGCCCTAAAGAGTAAAGAGAGCCCTTTAGGCCCAGGCTCAGAGAGAGCTGAGTTGAGGACTCATCCAGCAGTTATGGTGAATCTAGAGATGAACTTGATGTGACCAATGTTATGTAGGAAGTGAGCTAAATTTGAGCCCACTCTCCCCAGAGATGGAGGTGGGATAGTGAAAAATGTGCCCCCAAAGTGTTAGGGAGAAATGTTTATACTAAAAAGTACAAAGTTTTCAAAGGGTCCTTTTAAATCAAACCCTTCTCTGTACCATAAATAGAAAAAAAAAGGTTTTAAACCTTACCTTCATGGCTAAAAGAGCATGTTTTCACTTAGCTCCTATTCCCCTGGGCCTGTACTTTGCCATAGAAAGCCAGCAATGGAGTTTAAGGGCTAGTGACCAGAGGCACCATCAGAGCACCAGAGATACATACTACAGGCTAAATCACAGAAAACAAAGTGGTCTGAGGAATTGAAAGGGAAAAAGAATGTACAGGGAGGTGGACAAATAACATACTTGACCCTGGTAGGAATTGAGTTCCAACAAGCAGAAGTAACAAAACAGGTAAGACAATGCCTTTGAGAGAGTCTGAAAGTAGGTCATAGAGGGGCCCCAGACTGAAAAGCATCCAAGACACTAGATGAAATTCCTTTTTTCCTTTCACACTAGAGAATTGTGGTATAGTATGGAAAGCACTGAATTTAGACCCATTAGGACTTGAGTTTAAATCTTTATTTTGTCTCTTTACTACCTATGTGACCTTGGACAAATCATCCGACCACCCTGCCCTTTAGTTTCCTCATCTGTAAAATAAAAAGGTTGGACTATATGACCTCTGAGTTGCGTTCTGGTTTTAAGCCAAAGTTTCTTAACCTTTTTTTGTGCAACAGACACCTCTGGCAGTCTATCAAAGCCCATGGACTCCTCAGAATAATGTTCTGAAATAGTTGATGTCTGGGGCCCCTCTATGACCTACTTTCAGACACCGTGGGCTCTGAATTCCAGGTAGCCTAAATTCCAGGTAGTCTATGGCAAAAGGGTTCTTTACATATTCAGGTTTGTCTGAGCATAGCTGGCATACCTCCTACATAGGCCTATGTGTTCATTTATCCAGATAGCTGATTACAATGCAAATTTAATACTGCTTGCTAGTAGCATTTGTTAGAAATTTAGAGCACTTGAACAACAACCAAAAGAGATCAGTGGTATACATTACGGCTTATTGATACAATAAACATCGTAGAGACGTTACTTCTCCTTTTGGAAGCATAAAACTCCCTTTGATTAAGATGCTTCCCAGGAAAAAAATAATGATGTAAATATGAAAAGCAAAAAAATATATCATGACCGACTACAGCAATAAATTGCAAAGCTTAGCATTCCAAATAGCTAATTGAAGCAAGACAGTTCGTTCACAGAACCAGCAACCTGATTTTCTGCATAATAGAATAGTGAATCTGGTAATAGCTGCCAATGTAATAGAAATAGGCCTCTCTCGCGGACAAGAAGTGGTCCCTAATGAAATTGCATTTTGGCCCTAATAGCATCCTCCTGAGAAAGTTCCCCTTGGGTTTTCAATTTGGATCCTAGGCATATTTACAGAGATCAAAGTAATGCCTTCTTTATATTAATTACATGAATTTGTACCTCAACAACATTAAGTGAAAAGTGGGTGTTGCCCCCGTGCCTTGATACAGCTGCACAGCAGACAGATCAAAGAACAGGATGCTGGTTGGAACACGGATTCCTCCTATATCAACCCCCAAGCAACCCAAGACAGACGTGGAATGAGTGCAAAAGATCAGCGCCTAAAGTTGTTGTGACAGCTTAATTGTATTATAGTGCTCAGATAATTCCCATTTATTTGGCTTTTTCTCCAGAGCAAATGCTGGCCCACAAGCACGGCTATTACCAGGAGAATTGAGATTCACAACTTTGATGCATCTTCTCGGCTCTCAGTAATGTCTGACATGCTCAACAGTCCTGGTAATTGTTCCACACTGATCGGGCCTTTACCCTTGCCTTCGGCATGCTGAGGCTCCACATCAGCTCACTAATTGCAATTAAAATCTGCCACGTGAATGGAAGAGAATAACATAAATTAATCAGTACATTAGCAGAATTGCATTTAAATGTTCAAATGTGTGTGCAACATAGTGGGACATTTTAAATTACAAAGCAAAGTGCTTCATTACAGACGCCAATATTTTAATGAGAAAATGCAATGTTTGGTTAAGAGTAGAAGATAGAAGCTCCCTTAAAATTAGCATCTATGATGCATTTTCTTTCAAAAAAAAAAGTTGTGGTGTATGTCATTCCTGCATGTCAATTTGGAATAATTGCCTGGAGCTGTGGTAACAATTGAGCATCTCATTCTCTGAAGAATTAATAATTTCAGCTGTACTAACTAGCACTTTATGTAGATTGTCAGATAAATCACAGTAATAAATACAAGCTTTAGAAGGACAAAACAGTGTGTGTATCCTTAATTTATTCTATTATCAATTCATGCTGTCGAATAACACTAAGGGATATGAAAAATTAAAAGCACCAGGCAAAAAGACAAAAAGAGGAGAAAATCTGTTTTCTAGGCACAGAGAAGCAGACTCAAGAGGAAAGGATCCCATCCAATTTCACAAGACTTCTAATGTGAAATCTCTCTACCATACGTAAACATAAAAGAAGAATTAAATGTCTCTGAGTACATTAGTAAGCTCGTTTTCAAGCAAATAGGGGAAAAGTCTAGTAGCCAGGAAATATTCTGGAGTTTAGAAAGTTTTATGAGTGTGTTGCCCATAAAATCACTAACACACATGTTCACATATTTATATTGAGCACTTTAATCACTTTAATGAGCTATGTTGCAGCTCATTGCTGTTTTTAATCTATCGTACCCATAATTTTGTGCTTGTAACAATAAAGACAGAAATGAAAAAAAAAGTTCTTTGCATTGATATACTCAGAAATGTATTGGTTCTATTCTAGAGAGTTGGGATACACCCTAAAAAGTGCTTAAGTTTTTCTTTTAGGCTTTTAGTTATTGTCTTCTAGTTATTGCTGCAAGACAAACGAGAGCAGTCCTCTTCCCTGGGTGTTTTTCCTTTATAGTAAAGATAGAGGGAGCCTTAGAACCACATTCTCAAACAAGAGCCCACTTAGCCTAGCCATGGACCAGTTCTTAACAGGGGACCTGGCGCTGAACAATCAAATCAGTTCAGATTAGTTTCCCAACTCCTTCCTATCACCCGTGGCTAGACCTTTCTATGGTTGAGGGCTCCATTTTCCCAGAACACAAGAAAAAAGACATGATTGCCTTGTTCTTCTGCCTAAAGCTTTGACCCAAAGAAAAACACACAAACTAACAAAAGACCATTTGAGGAAGGAATCCAAGACACTGAACATGTGGTTTTCCTTGAGTTACAAAGTCCTCTATATGCATCCTAGCTATGGTATTATAGCCTCTCCTGTACAATAACTTTACACTGTGGACTGCAAAATGAGATAGACTTGATCACCAGCACTGGTTAATATAACTGTAGCCTAATTATTTCTGCAAAAACAGCAGCTAATGAGAGATCTAATTACAACTAGGCTTTATGGAAGATATATTTTAGTCTCCCAAGTATTTGTACCTCTCTCTAACAAACAACCTAGTTAAGGCTATTTTTTCAGTAGCCAAAGTTCCATTAGTAATTCCACATCACTATTGCTTTAGTATTCACTGCTCTACTAAGAATCACAAGACCCTGGTCTATTTCTATCTCTGATTCCCAAATAACTAATATTATAAGAACAGTGTGAAGAAAACCAATTCCTAAAGCAAAACCTGGCATCATTCCCCTGTCCCTGAGAGAGTCTTCCATGAGACTTCCTTTCAGACCATTTCACAGGGGGATTGTGGTGATGCTCTTACTCTGCCTGATCTAATTCCAATCAACCTCCTCTTGCTAAAGATGGATGCATAACTTAGCAATTTGGCAATTAAAAGGGTTAAAGGTTCTATGAAACTAAAATATGATAAAAATAAATGTAACCCAACAATAGCACAAAAAAGTTAAACATAGATCTTAATACGTGGCATAGTTGTGATTATACTTGTAGCAGAATAAAACATACAAGTCCAACAATCATTTTGCTTCCGACTATGTAGGGAAATTCGTTATCAATTAGTAATTACTAAAAACTGCCATATGAAGAACCCCTAGAATTTCTCTAAATTATTGACTTAGAACAAATCCCAAAGATAACTGAAGGCTGGTCTGGCAGATCCTGGGTGATCCCCAAAGTAACCCTGAGCTACAGGAATCCACTGACACTGAGCCTAAAACCTAATGAGCATTGAATTACCATTGAACAAAGAAGAACTAACAATTTCTAAAATATAAGGGAACAGTTTAATGAGAAAAGAGAGCGTTGATTTAGAGAAGTATACATTCTAGCTCCCTCACAAAAGAATGTGATTAAATCAAGCAATTTCTCATAGGATTTAAGAGCCAACATTTATCTTTTTTGAATTATGACATATTCTCTTGTTTGATCTGGCCAGCATAGAAAAATAAGAAAGAGCCCTAGACTTGGAATCAAGTGACTTGACATTGACACTAGCTGCACGACCACAGGCAGATCACTCCAAGGACAGGAACACCATGCATTGTCCTTGAGGAGGTAGACTATTTGGTTTTTGTCTTTATCTCCCCAATGCCTAAGACAGTGTCTGGTATATACTAGGTGCTTAAGTACTCACTGATCTATGGATTAATTTAAACTCTCTGAGCCTCAGTTTCTTCCATCTGCCAACTGAGGATAACAACTTTGTCACTGACATTTAGGACTACCTACACTGGACTGGTTTGTATTCCAAGATTCATTGCATTGGAAGGGACAGGAACCAAGGGAAATTTTATTTTGTACCTGACTCTCATCAATAGAGAAGAACTAGTGACTCAGGTAGAAATCATGGACACCTTGTAGAGAAGGAACTACTCAATTTAAAATTTGTTACAGAGATAAAAAGGAAACATGGCTGCAGCTGGGAAGATTTCAAAATGTTCAGAGAAAATGTAGGTAGGACCTCATGGATTAAAATCCTAGAGGGGAAGTCAATGTAAAAGAGATGGGAAACCAGGGAAAAAGTTTCTGAAGGCACAAAGGGAACCAAGGAGGAAAGGGAAGAGTTGTGTGAAGGGACTAAATGGATGCATGGAAACATTGCATGGGGCAGAAGAAATTATAATAACTCATGATAAAAATAAGGCTAAGCCTTTGAACTATTGATTTGCTTCTGTTTTCTCTACCAATAGGAAGTATCTTTGGACTGGAAGGGAGAGAATAAACATGACTAATAGAAAGATGAGAACTTAGATAGTGAGCTAGCCTTAAAGTCAGGAAGACCTGGATTCAAATTTCCCCTCTGACACATACCAGCTGTGTGACCTTGGGCAAGTCTCTTAATCTCTTGGTGCTCTAACACCTCTGTAAGTCTACAAGTTGCAGAGAAGGAAGGTGCATACCTTTATTGGTACAGGAAGTTTCCTCACCTGGGTGTTCCCCATACCAATGAAATCACTATCCAATCAATCCCTAGCCCCTTTACAGTGTTGATACCCAAGATAACTTAAGAGATAATACCTAGCTTCCCTTGATGAATATAAGCAAGCCTTATCCAGATAAACTACATTCTGAGGAAGCAAAGGACGTGATTGCTGAGATGTTGTCAATCAAATTTGAAAGACTGTGGAAAATGTGGTAATGCAGGATGAGAAAAGAGTGAATGTCCCAAATTTCAAAAACCGAGAAGAGAAAGGAATCTGAAAATTATAGCCATGAACTTATGAACTTAACTCCAATTCCTAACAAAATTCTAAAACATGTTATTTTTAAATAGTTACTGAACATTTAGAAAAAAGAAGCAGAAACTGGTAAATTAGGAGAATACTATAAATTCAGCCTACCTAGATCTTAGCAAAACATTTAATAAAATCTGTCTTCCGTTTCTTGTGGGAAGGATAGAGATATGAACTAGATTATGGAACAATTGGATAGATTTAAACAGGATTGTATGGTTAGACCCAAAGAGAAAGTCAATAATAATGGCTTAGCATCAATTTGAAATGTCCATAGTAAAATGCCCTAGGTATTTATGCTTAGCTCTGTACTGTTTAACATTTGTATTCATGCTACAAATAAAGGCATAAATGGCATGCTTATCAAATTGCAAGTGACACAAATCTGGGAAGACCAGCTAACAGAGTGAATTACAGAATCCGGATTTAATAAGATTTTGAAAGTATATGACGGGGAGGAATGGAAGAAGATAAAACTTAATAAGGATAATGTCTTAAACATGGGTTCAACAATTGACTTAACAAGTAAAATATAGGGGAAATATGTTTCGGGAACAGTTTACCTGAAAAAGATCTTTGGATTTAATAAACTGACTTTAAAAAAAAAATGAGTATTGTCTTAGCCTGCAGAGAGGCCTCCCCTCCAGGAATATGGAGATAATAGTCCTGAAAAGGTCAGGAACCTAAGGAGGCTGGAAAGGAAGAACATGGTTTGAATTACATGTGAAGAGATGTTATTCAAGATACCCATCCTGCTTCAGCCGTGGCTCGGTGGTTCTCATTTGTATACGAGTCACTTTCAGAATTGTCAGCCAGCAGGTACACTCTCTACCAGCTACACCTGAGCAATTCTCTGCTTGAAACTTGTCTGAGCCTGGTTTAGTCAAAGAAGAAGGCAGGTGAGATGGCTTTCTGCTGAACCTTGAGGTAGGGTGGTAATTGCACCCTGTAGGACTGAATGAGGAGAATTTGGGCTTCCAATCTAACACAACTAGGAATTTATTTTTTTAATATTAAAATAAATTTTAAAATTTAAATTAAATTTAAATTTAAATTTAATTTAAAAATAAAATTTTAAATAAATAAATAAAAATTTTAATATTTTAAATTACTCAAATAAATTAACAATAAATAATAGTTAATTCATTTTAACAGATTTAAATATTTTAAACAAAAATAATAAAATGTATTAATATGTTTTGGTTTTACATTACATTTAAAGACTGCTTCCATTTCATGACAGGTCTCTTGTAACCAAATAAAACAATTAAGTAAAACTAATAATACAGTGACCTCCTCTAAAAGTGCATGCAACTTCCCACATTTCCCACATCTGTAGTACCTACTCAGCTCTATTTTTTTAATTAAGAGAAATCTATTTTCTCTTCTTTCCACCCCTACCCCATTCACAAAAAAGAAAAGAATAAAACAATTAAGTACAGCTGATAATAGTGATCGCCTCTGAAAATGCACACATTTCACATCTGTAGCACCTACTCACCACTATTTTTTTAATTAACAGAAATCAGTTTTCTCACTTTCCTACCCCAATCTCATTGACCGAAAAGAAAAGAAAAGAACAACAAATTTCTTATAGCAAATACGAGTAGTCAAGCAAAACAAATTCCCTCAATGGTTGAATACAAAAATATATATGTCTCATTCAGCACCCTAAATCCATCACTTCTCTATAATGGATAGCACGTTTCATCATCAGTTCTCTGGAATCATAAATGGCTAGGAATTTAAAAGGGCAGAAACACATTCTTAAGCTTAACATAGCTAGGCCCTGATTAGTATGAATAATGAATCCCCTAAAGTGGTGGCATTATTTATATTCTCATTCCCTATTCCCCTTGGGCTGGAAACAATTACCATATTTTACATAATTATAACCCCAAATAGTGCTAATTCAAATAAATGAGCCAATTTTGTGGGGCACTAATCGGGACCTGATTGCATTTTGATGCAAGACAACATCAGGTTTCTTCACCCAGAGGAAAGAAGACTATGCAAATACGAAAATAGAGACCCCTAGATTTTTACTGGTGAATATCCATGAATGCAGTCCCTGATTCCAAAGGAATTCTGCTAACCCCAGTGCTTACTATTGGCCTTATCTGCTTATTTCAAAATGGGTGCATTCATAAAAAGGTTCTATTTTCCTTTGTCTAGGTCAACATAAAATTCCATAGGCCCATAACATCCAAAACCAATTCGCTACCTGGACCAGTCAGGTTTCCTGGGATTCAGATACTTACATATATTACTCCACTTCCTCCACCCCAGTCCAAAGTGGAAACCCAGAGGTGGCAATTAGATGTAATACACCCATGTATTTTGCCATAGGATCAGAGCTCTAATGCTGGAAGAGACTTCAGAGGTCATCTATCCCAACCTCCATATCTTACAGGTGAGAAAGCTGAGTCCCAGTGAGCTTAGATGACTTGCCAGACATCAGAAGTAGGATTTTAATGCTGGTCTCATGATTCCAAGTACAAACTCCCTCCTCTATAGCATGCCACCATTTTTCAGAAGTGAAAACATTCACTAAATCTGTTTGTATATTATCAATAAACTCTCTAATTAGACCACCTGAAGGTGATTTTCTCTCTGTTCCTTGAGACACAAGGGGTTAGCAAAATTCCTAAACCCAACTAGCTCATATTTCATATCCTAAAGTTTCCCTATTGAATAATTAATCTCAATTTCAGGGTTTCAGGGAACACCAGAGACTGTCTTGTATAACCTGTATGGATATGAACATAAAACACCTCTGACAAATAGTCATCCAACCTTCACTTGAAAATCCCCAGCGATGAACAACCTGATAACTCCTAAGAAATACTTTTGTGGACTTTTAGATAGCTCTAATTGTTAGAAGGGCAGCTAGGTGGTACAGTGCATAGAGTGCCAGGCCTGGAGTCAGAAAAACTCATCTTCCTGAGTTCAAATCTGGCCTCAAACACTTATTAGTTGTGTGACCCTGGGCAAGTCACTTAACCCTGTTTGCCTCAGTTTCCCCATCTGTAAAATGAACTGGAGAAGGAAATGGCAAACCATTCCAATATCTTTGACAAGAAAATCTCAAATGGGGTCACAAAGAGTCAGATATGACTGAAAAATAACTGAACAACAATTTCTTAGGTTTTTTTTCCCCCTTACATTAAGTCAAAATCAACATCTCTGCAACTTCACAGAGGACCATAACATAAGAATAGAAAGTGAAATATTCTATTAGCCACAATCTATAGCAGATGGTTCCACTTTTTCTTTTAAGGGAAGGTATGTAGGTATTAGGAGGGGTGAGTTGGAAGTCAAAACAAAAATGTATTAATAGAAAATAAAGCTCACCCAATCCAAACCCTTTAAATATGCAGATAAGGAAACTGAGGCACAGAGAGATTAATTGACTTGTACCTCACCCCCCCAAAAAAATCATTCACTTTGTAAATTACCTGGATTTGTTCATAGACATTTTGTCTGCCACAACTCTCCACTGCCTGACTTCTACCCACCAGTAGAATGTGAGCTTCTGAAGCCAAGGACAAAATTGTGTTTGTTTTCATATTCCTGGCTCTTGGCACAACGCCTAGCACATAACAGGCACTTAATATAAAATGCTTTATTTATTTGATTACTAGATTAACCTAGGTCATAGTACTAAAAGTAGCAAAACCAGGATTCAAGTCCATGTCTTCTAACTCCAAATACAGCACAGTTTCTTCTATAGTGTACTATGCTGCTTCTCCAGTTACTGCTTCTGACTCTTCCCTCCAGAACCAAGCAAAACAAGTCTAGTTTCTTTTCTGAGTCATAACCCTTCAAAGACTTGAAGACAGCAATCAACAACAACAACAAAACAAAACAAAACAAAACAAAACACCAATGTGGCAAGGTAGAGTGCTGGATTGGATGTGAAATCAGATGACCTGGGTTTGATTCTCAGCTCTGTCACTATCTGTGTGGTCTTCTTAAGCCTCAGTTTCATCATGTGTAAAATGGAAGGTTAAACTAGATGATCTCTAAGAACCCTTTCAATTCTATAACTATCTACCCCTTAATTTTTCTATTCTCCCCGCTCAATTTTTAAGAGTTTTTAGACTAAAGATATTTGTCTTATTATGTCCTGATCCACTTATAAAATATTCCCAACAAACAAAAGGACCATTTTATTCACGCAGTTTGCTCAGACTCTGCATTAGAGTGTGGTACACTATCTTCTCTAGGAATAGCCAGTAGTCTAGCCAAAATGAACTGAAACAAAAGCAATGACTGCTGCATGTATATAATCTCAAAGTTTGGCTCAATTCATTGGTCTGTGCTCAACATTGTTATATCATATCCTCAATTCATTGGTCTGTGCTCAATATTGTTATATCATATCCTCATGGTCCCTTATGAGATCCATTTATCATCAAAGGGAAGAAATAATCTAGAGCAAAGGCAAAATAAGTCAGAGCAAAATTGAAAAGGAAAGTTAAATTCTAGTCAAGTATCTTTCCTCTCTTTCTACTTGAAACATTCTACCACACATAATAACAATAATGGCAGTGGGGGCCGTGACCTTCAATGCCAAAGCTCTCTTTGCCATAGTGGAAGCTAGTTGAAGGAGTGCAACTATAGAACAAGAATATATATTCTCTGTGCAGCCGCAAGCAACTCTTTAGGGACGTAGGCAAGACTCGTTGTTACCGGAAGGCGTTCTTCAGGCCTGGTCTAAAAACAGAACAAAGGGAAAAGTACCACCCAATTCCATGTTGTTTCTACGAATGATTGGCATGGTAAGAGGTGGTCAGCTAAAGCAATCACACCATTGAGAGAAACAGAGATGGGAACTGAGCTGGACACTGCAGGGACTGTGGACCAAGAGAAAAACAAAGAATTCATTTCATTGGCAGCAACAGCAACCACAAGAGAGGAGTGAGGAGACCAAGAGGGAGAATCAGGTGAATGATATCCCAGGAGATGACACCCCTTCAGGGGCCCTCATGAGAATAGAGACTGAGGCAGAAATACAAATTAGGAAGAACATTTTTGAACCTCTGTGTGGAGAAGGGTCAATGGAAAAGAGACCTCTGTTCGGATTTTTTGTTGTTATTGCTTTATTCCCGTCTTTAATAAAACCATGCTTTATTCAATTGCTTCGTAAACCTCACTGCTCTCAGAGGTAGAAGCAAGAGTTATGAGAAAGACACTTAGAGTGATAGATTCACATCTTCTGAGGGACTCTGAGATGGATGCTATGCCATTACTGATTTATTATTGAAGAGCTACAAATAACAAATAAGGTCTATATGAACTCAGAGGTGAGATCCTGAGCCAACTTATAGAAAAATGCGTAACATTTGCACAATTCTTTTTTTATATTTTTCAAAGTACTTTCATGTCCATTGGGATAAACAGGTATAGAGGCAGAAAGAAGTCTTGTATTTTCCCTGTCTTGACATTAGTGACTCCATTTTTAGACTAGGCCAGGGGTAAAACCAAATACAGAGATGTGAACATGACATATGAATTTATAGCGAAATGAAAGCTTGTTTAAAGATGAAGTCACTCATGCCAAGAAAGGAAAAAACAGGAAACTTCTCCCTTTGCCTCCATGCTAAGATCACTGGCATGTCCTGCCCAGAGGAGAGTCAACAAGTGCCAATAACCTATTAAACCTCTAAGTGCAATGGGGGGAGGGGAAGCAAGGGAAGAACAATCATCTTAGTGGCCAAGGTGGAGTGATCCAAAGACATTAATCATAAATGGAAAGCCAACATCAGGTTTATACCAGGATTTGTCTGTAAAACACCAAGAGTCAGATGCCTAGACAGGTAGGAGGATTGGTCATGGGACAGAGGCACACTAGTTGTAGAGCTAGCTCACTTTTAGCAGCCAAAAGTGTGATCTACAAACCTCTTTCTGGTTTAGCTTATGTGTCAGAATGCAGAAATATGCAAGTATCCCCACTTTACTGGTGATGAAACTGAGACTCGGGTCACGTGATCTGCTTCAATCCATACAGGCATTAAGTGTCAGTGCTGGGGCTCAGACAAAAATATAAGTGGCAAAACTATCAAAGGAAATACCATTGAGTTCCTGTTTCGGTACTGAGAAATGGAGAGTATCTTCCTGAAAGGTATTTCAAGATAGTTGATTATGCTGGCATATGCCTATGATTCCTGCTACCAGGGAAGCTGAGGCTGGTAAATCATTTGAGCTCAGTAGAGCTAAAGCTAATCAGATGTCCATACTAAGTCTAACACCAATATAGTGAGCCCCTAAGCTCAGTGAGGGCACCAGATTGCCTCGGAAAGGGTGAACTGATCCAGATTGGAAATAAAGTAGGTCAAACCTTCCATGAGCACACCAATGGAATCGGGCCATGAATGGCCATTGAGCTTCCATTCTGAGGAAGAGAGGAAGCAAGAAAGAAAGCAAGAAAGAAAGAAAGCAAGAAAGTAAGAAAGAAAGAAAGAAAGAAAGAAAGAAAGAAAGAAAGAAAGAAAG
>NW_020950082.1:2456304-2553529 GCF_900497805.2 Vombatus ursinus
AAGAAAGAAAGAAAGAAAGAAAGAAAGAAAGAAAGAAAGAAAGAAAGGAAGGAAGGAAGGAAGGAAGGAAGGAAGGAAGGAAGGAAGGAAGGAAGGAAGAAAGGAAGAAAGAAAGGAAGAAAGGAAGAAAGGAAGAAAGAAAGGAAGAAAGGAAGAAAGAAAGGAAGGAAGGAAGAAAGAAAGGAAGGAAGGAAGGAAGAAAGGAAGAAAAAGAAAGAAAGAAGGGAAGGAAGGAAGGAAATGGTAAGGGAAGGGAAGTAATAAAAGAAAACAAAAGAAAAAGTTTCAAGCTGAATGAGAAATTGGAAATTGCAAAAATTACGAACAAACAGTGAATGGAAATAGGAAAGGAGAACTGAAAGTGAAGGTATTATTTTAAGCTCCCCACAAAACTAAAGATATCTTCACCCTAGAATATCTTTGAAGCATAAATAGAATACTGATTTTTTTTCTTTACCAACTCCTTTTCCCACTTTCCTTCTAGGATTAGTTGGTCAAAATGAGTTACAGATCCCTTGCCCTGAAAGCTCTGGAATTACATAACCCATAGGGAAGAGGAAACTGGGAGGCACGGCACAGTTGGTAGATGTAGAGTTGATAGTATAGACCAAATAAATAGCAAAATCAGATAAATTCAGCCCCCAAATCCCAAATTTCATCAATGTGGATGATAAAGGGCTGAACTTACAAAGCTTTGACAGCTAGCAAGAATAGAAAGTAAGCATTCAATAAATACTTGATTTATTGAGAGGATCTTGACACATAAAATGAACCATTAATGTATGTTAAAACCCAAAAATGACAAAAGCAAGAGTTTGCATCAAAATTCCCTAACAGAGCAACAGCAAGGAAGATGGCCACAGCCCTTACATCACTTATAGAAAACTTCTGGAACGTTGCTTTGAAGTATGTATTCACATGTATACACACACACACACACACACACACACACACACACACACACACACACACCCTTCAAATAATGTTTTTTACTGATTGTTTTCCTGGGAATTTATGATGGAATTTAACATGCTGTGGATCTTAAATGGAAGAGGGGAGATGTGACCCTCGTGAGAGGTTTGGAAAGTGGAAAAGTGCTATACAAAAGAAAAAGAAAATGAAAAGTACAACTGCTCACTTAGAGCTAACAAACAAAACAAAACAAAACAAACAAACAAACAAAAAAGCTTGAGGCTCTTCATGAGGAAAAGCTCCCCCTTCTAGAAGCTCTGAGGAAGAAGAGACTAATTGCCTTTCCAAGAATAGTATAGTATACTCACAGGAACTATCAGGAGAAAAAAATAATGTAGTAAAGGTCAGAGGAAGAATCAAACAGTAGTGGTAGTTGGTTACTACTGCTCAGGGACTCAGAGCCAGCTCTTTGTCAACCTGATAGCCACAATAAAGAGATCTGCTGCCTTCCTAGGCAGAAACATACTTCCTGTATACAAAATATACAAGAAAACTGCCTAAGACTTATCAAAACAGATGACTACTGCCCACTTTGGTAATTTCTGTAGGCAAAAATTATATTGCCAGAAGGAACTCAAGAAATATTACCAAAGATTATGAGGTCTTGTACAAGAACTTGAAGACCATGGGGGCATAGATGGTGTTGTCATCAGTGTTGTTCATTGAAGGCAGGGGATACAGAAGAGAAAAATTGATTTGGGAAGTAAACAGCCATCTAAGAAGGCAGTATTTGGATTTCTGTACCAGGGCTAAAAATATAGGAATGACAAGCTCAAGGCCAGGGATGGAATATACCTAACAAAGGCTGGTGAGAATATACTTGCCAAGTGGCTTACAAATCTAATTTAAAAGACTTTAAACTAAAAAGAATGGGGGAAAGAGAAGACCACTTCTGTTTGTCCACCATGCAAGATACTGTAGAGCAGGGATTCTTAACCTTTTTGGTAAGACAATTTGGCAAAGCCTGTGGATACTTTAAAATGATGTTTTTAAATGCATAAAACAAAATACATAGGATTATAAAGGAAACCTATCATATTGAAATGAAGCTATGAAAAACAATTTTTGAATAAGTTCATGAATCCAAGCTGAAGAATCTCTGCAATGATAAAAGAACAGCACTTGAGGTATCCATAAATTCACAAAAGATAAAATCCAAGAAAGGAGCCAACAGTAAAATTAAATAAATCCCTATATGAAAATGTACAAAATTTAGTCAATAAATAAGAAACACTAGAGGTCCTAATACAAGGAGGGGAATTGGACCTCATAGGTATCACTGACACCTGTTAGAATGAGCTCCATGACTGGAATATGATGCTGAATGGGTAAACCTCATTTAAAAGAAACAGGATAAGTAAAGAGGGGTGAGGTTGGGGTAGGTTAGAATTGTATATTAAAAGTATATATTATGTGAGGAAATCCAGGAAGCATAACCAGGAAGCATGATACACAGTATTTGGGTAAATGTCAACTAGGAAAACAGAAGTGCTTTCGTCATCAGGATATGCTACAGACTACCTGGACAAAAACAAAATAAATAAATGAGGAGTTAGAGAAACAGATCACAATCCTGGCAGCACGATATGACATAGTAATGTTAGAAGGCTTAGATTAGCCAGATGTCTGCTTGAGCACTTTGTCTACCATAAGCAGAACAGCTAATACTCTCTTGACTTTCCTTAATGACAACTTCATCCTTCAAAGGGTAGAAGAACCAACAAATAGGGGAAAATTCTATACTAGATCTGATTTTCACTAACAAAGAGGAACTGGTTTCTATGGTGGAAATAATGAGAACTCTGAGGAGTAGTGACCATTCCATCCTACAATGTGTGCTAAAGAAGGAGAAGGAAGCCAGGAATAATCTGATATGCATCCTAGAGTTGGGGAAAGCAAATTTCCAATAGTTATGAAGAAAAATAGTTCAATGAACTAAAATTCTACAAGGGAAAAACCAACAGAGCAGGGACTGAAATGTTCAAAAAACTAAGTCCTGAAGGCTATCTTGTTTGTACATAGTTGTTTGCCTGTTGTCTTACCCATTAGTTTGTTTGCTCATTTACAGCAGAGACTGTCTTTTGCCTTTCCTTGTATCCTCAGTACTTAGCACAGTGCCTAATCAAAAATAGGCACTTAATAAATACTTGTTCATCAGCCGACTGACTGAAAAAGTGCATGTGATTTTGGAGTACGTTAAGAAAGGCTTAGCTTCCAAGAATAGAGAGGTGAAGTCCCTTGGTACTCTGCCCCAATCAGACTACATCTGAAGTATTATGTTCAGTTTTAGGCTTCACCATCTGATAATTACATTGAAAAGCTGGATAATGTCCAGTGGAAGGCAATCAGGGTGGTAAAGGGTCTTAAGTCCATGCTATACAGAGATTGGTCAAAGGAACTAGGCAATGTTTAGGCTGGAGAAGAGAAGATTCAGGACGATTATTGGCAGGCCTGGCAATTATCCTGTCCCATACCTAGCAAATTCCTACCCCTGCCCTCCTAATCCTTGTGTCATTGCCACTACCACCACTCAGCAGCCCTTCTTCTTTTGGAGTTCACTCCATTCAACTGTATCACCCTGACTACATCCTAGTTGTTATGATCTACAAATCCTTCAGATCACTCTCTCTCTTTTCTCAGTTTAGAACCTGGCTCTGTTTTCTCCCTCTCTGCTTGGTGACTACTTGAGTATTTACATGGATGTCTCTCTAAACACTCTAGTCTCCATCATCGTCCTAAATTCCAATGACCTTAGAGTATTAAATCTACCTCAGACACCCACAGAGATTATCATATCTTATAGAACAGACCATCATCCCAAATCTTCACACTTCCATGATGTTGATTTATGAAATTCTCATCTCTGACCATGACTTTTTGTCCTTTCATCTGAGTCACTGCTTAACTCTACCTAAGCACTCTATTCATCCTCACTGCAACTTTTTGGGAGGTTTCACTGCCTTCACTGCAACAAAGCAATTTTGTATTCTTTTCTAATCAATTCTGTATCCCAGTCCCCACATGAGCTTTTCTAAACATTTCCTAGTCTCTTCAAGCCTCCCATAAACTTCACCTTTCCCCTTTCTAACATCAGAAGACCTTAGCTCTTTACTGAGAAAAACTGATGTCATGTGATGTGAGTTCCCCTTATTTATCCTCCTTTTCCCCATTCTCTGACAATATGGTGGCCCTTCTCCTTTCCAACACCAACCAACCACTCTATATGTGCCTTTGATCCCGTCTTCTCCAGAAGATTGCAATCTTAGCCATTCTTTCTTTTTCTAATCTTCAAATTCTCCCTACCTACCAGTTCCCAATTGCCTTCAAAAATGCCCAAATCTCCCCCATCATTAAAAAAGACATTTATTGAATCCTGACATTCCTTTTAACCATTATCCTATGTCTGTCCTGATTTTCTCAGCCAAATTCCTAGAAAAAGATGTTTATAATTTCTGCTTCCACTTCCTTTCCTCTTATTCTTCAACACTTTGGGGGAAAGGCTTCTGACTTTATATCTTAAGCAAAGTTACTAATGATAACTTAATTATCAAATATGATGATCTTTTTTGGGTACTTACATTCTTGACCTATCAATTGCAATAGATAATGTTGATCACCTTCTCCTCCTTAATACTCTCCCCTCTCTGGACTTTTGTGTCACTGTGTTCTTTGATTCTCCTCCAACTTTATAACCTCTCCTCACTCTGCTTTGCTGTTTCATAATCCAGATTATACCCCACCATTACTATGCGTATTCTGCAATGTACTGTCCTGGGCCCTTCACTCTTCTCTCTTTCTCTCTCTGTGTCTCTTTATATGTCTCTCTGTCTCTGAAACTCTCTTTCGGTGTGTGTCTGTGTCTGTCTCTGTCCATCTGTCTGTCTCTGTTTCTCTCTCCTCTTTCATCAGCTCCCATAATATCTAGTATCATTTCTATGCAGATGACTCCCAGATCTATGAATCCAGCCACAGTCTCTCACCTAAATTTCAATCCCATATCACCAAACTGCTGGATATTTCAAATTGGATGACCTAGAAACATCATAAACTCATCATGTCCAAAATTTAAATCATTATCTTCCTTTCCCCTCACCAAGCTCATTCATCTTCCATACTTTACTTTTTCTGTTGAAGGCACCATCATCTTTCCAGTCTTTCAGGTTCATTACCTTAATATTAGCTATCCCTGACATATCCTCACCCCACATATCCAAACCATTGCCAAATCTTGACATTTCTACCTCTCCAACATCTCTTGAATTCAATCCCTTCTATTTACTTACACAGCTACCACCTTACTTTGTGCCCATACCACCTCTCATCTAGATTATGGCAACAACTTCCTAATTGATTTCCCAGTCTCAAGATTCTTCCCCACTTCAGTCCGTTTTATATACTGCAGCAAAAGTGATTATCTCTAAGCACAGATCTGACATGTTCCTCCCCTACTTAATAAACTCCAGGGTTTCTCTCATATCAAGAATGAAATAGAAACTCTGTTCAGCTTTTTCAAGCCCTTCACAACCTAGCCCCACTCTATCTTTTCAGAAATATTGGAGTGCAGCAGATGGATGATGACAGTGAAGGAGTAGTAAGCAGGGGAAGAGCCATGTGAGAGCAATGTCACAGAAGCTCAGGGATGGGATTATCTAGATGGAGGAGACTGTGAAAAATATCCAAATCTAAGAAAGCTCAAGGAGAATGAGAACTAAGAAGAGACTTGCACGTCCTGTGAAGACCTCCTGTAGCAGTTCAGATTTGACTTGAATCTTGAAGGAATTCAGACACTGGATATTACTCCCCTTCCCATATTCTGGTTCAGCCAAACTGACCTTGTCTCTGTTCCTCAAACACAGCAGTCCATCCCCACATCTCTGCCTTTTTATTGACTGTTCCACATGCTTGGAGGACACTTCTGCCTCACTTCCATCGCTCTCTCTTTCATCCCTCCAAGGCACAGATCATGCACCATCTTTTATATGAAGCCTTTCCAGATCCCTCTATCTGCTACACTATATCTACACTATTCTTCCAAACTACTCTTATTTATTCTCTTTATACTTATTCCATATATGTCTATGTATTTCATTATTATATCTGTTGGATTGTTTGTGAGTAGATGCTTCAATTATCATAAATATAGTGCCTTGCACAGTGTCTGAATTCCTTCAAGATTCAGGTCAAATCTGAACTGCTACAGGAAGTCTTTACAGGACCTGCAAGTCTTTTCTTAGTTCTCAGTCTCCTTGACCTTTCTTAGATTTGGATATTTTTCATAGTCCCCTCCATCTAAATAATCCCATCCCTGAGCTTCTGTGACATTGCTCTCACATGGCTCTTCCCCTGCTTACTACTCCTTCAATGTCATCATCCATCTGCTGCACTCTAAGAATTAGTGCCCTCCAAAGCTGTGACCTGAGCTAGCTCTCATACTGTGTTGATTTTTATTCATCATTAAAACGGTGCAATGAGTGCTATACTTTGAGTCAGAAGAGATCTGGGTTCAAATCCAACCTGATAGATGTGGCCTCAAGGCCACATGTGGCCCTCTAGGTCCATGTGGACTGAATCCAAACTCCACAGAACAAATCCCCTTAATAAAAGGATTTGTTCTATAAAACTTGGACTCAGTTAAAAGGCCACACCCAAGGACCTAGAAAGCCACATGTGGCCTCAAGGCCGCAGGTTCACCACCTATGATTAATTGCTCTGATCCTCAGTTTCCTCATCCTTTTCTCATAGAGATAATAATAATACCTACCTTACAAGGATGTTGAAACTCTCAAATGAGAAAATGTACATAAAGCACTTTGCAGAATTTAATGTACATGATAAAGCATCAATCATTATCATCACCATCAGCAGCATCATTATTGTTATTGTTATTATTGCTTTTGTTATTTAAGAGGATATAACACTTACATGAAAGGCAGAGGAGAGTGACAGATAAAACAAGGATACAAGAAGAGATGGAGCAATGAGAGGAGCCAGCAGGTGCCTACCAGCATTTTTTCTCTCTCTTCTCCATCAAACCATTCCTAGAAAGCTCTTCACACTGGACACCATAGGTCTAGTAGTTTTCTAAGTAGATTTCCCAGGTTCCTCCTTAAGTAAAACAATTCAATCGAGATGAACTCAACAGGAGGCAGCAAACACATTGCAATTCTCCCTCCTCTTTTTGTTTGTTTTTCTGACATTGTATTCCTCAGAGTGGGAGCTCCTGAGATGGTGTTGTCTTTATCCCAGCAAGGGGCAGACACACTGTATGGTTTTTCCCCACCCATTTCACCAAGCCAACTTCATTCTGACCTGTACTAACTCTGCCCCTGCAACCTTGTAGAGGCTGCAAATCAATACAGTTTCACATTGCATGATGAGCACAAAAACGAGAACTCTAGAAAGACCATTGTTAAACTCGTTTTCTTTATGAGTCGTATAGGAATTTGAGCATTCAGAAAGAAAAGTTTAATGAACTAATAAGTCCCATCTCTTAGGGCTTAGTGGTTTGGCTTGAGTTGTCTTGGTTAGTTAAAAGGAAATTTAGCAAGTAAAAAGTGACCATTTAAAAATATATATTGGTCTCTAAAAACTTTTAAATAATTATCTACTTGGGTTATATAGTTGGGTGATTCCCTTGTATTGAATTGTGCTATTCTCAGAATCGGAAAATATCAGGACAAATGAGTATGATTGAGAAATAGTCTTTGCCCACCATAGTAACTTGGGAGAAGATTATCAGAACTCTAATCTTTATTTAAACTGAAATGTGAAGATTAATTTAGAGGCCATCTAGTATTGATTTAACATTCTAGGATTCTTACTCTCTTCTTTTGTCCCAATACATATAGGAGATTTGTTTTCTATCTTATCTTACTTCTCAGTGCATTCTAACTAGTCCAGCTTCTCAAGTACCGTGCAGAAGGCCTGATGTCTTATAAAATTAAAAGACTGGGCCTTTTCAGGCAGAAATTCTAAATGAGAATGACTGTTCTGAGCCTCAACTTCCTGATCTGCAAAATGAGGGGCTCAGACTAGATTGTTATCAAGCTTCCTTCTAGCTATAAATACTATATAATCCTCTTTTATAGTGATATCTACATTAAAAGCTTGCATTTTGTGTTTGCTTGCAGCATCAGCCTCTGAGGCATCCAAAAAAAGCATCTTCCACAAAAAAGATTTTTTTTTCTTTCCCTCACACAACCCACAGCTTTAAAAGAGGCTGTTGTAATTTTCACTTTTGCAATACCACTGTTATTTTACCAGCCCTTCTCTAATCCTTCGCTACCTCACTGTGTCAGGTAACTCAGCAATAGCCTGCTGGCCCAGGGACCCAACTGCTGCTCTTTGGCCAGCTGCCAGGGAAACTCAAGAGCAATTCATTCCTCTTTTCTTCACATTCTGAAGGGGAGGGATGTGTCCTCTCCAAGATGAATCCCTACCCAGCTGGTCTAGGAAGTAAGATCTGGGATCGTTCCCAAACTTAAGTTTGTTTTGTATGTTTTTCTGTGGGCCAGCTTTTCCTTTATTCCAAATCCTTCACCAAAACATGGACAAAATGATTCATTCTGCCTGCATTCTTTGGCAGCACAGGCCCACAGAGATCTTAGACCAAAGAGGGGCTCTGTGCAGTAGTACCAAAATAGAATTCTCTTCTTCTAACACCTATGTTAGTGCTGAAGTTTTATTTTTCTTTCATTATAATAATTTCAAATTTCTAGCATATGTTCTCCAAGAATGCACCCTTCCAAAAGAAGTTGGAATACTCTCCAAATTGCAAACAGGTTATGTTCCAAAAGTTCATTTTTATTCAAGGTTGCTCAATTTGTAATAGCAAACAATTGGAAATAACTTCTTTGTCCAACAACTGAATAAATTTTGGCATGTCGATGTAATGTATTGTTATGATGTTTTGAAAATGATAAAGAAGAAGCATACAAAGAAATACAGGAGAACCTGTACAAAGTGTTGCAAAGTGGGATCAACAGAACCTGAACTGTATACACAATGATTTTGATTATATTTTAAAAGAAAAGGAAAATAAAACCAATGGCAACAGAACTTAAACTTGGAATGGGACACAGGACAAAAACTTTTTTTGTTCATTTGTTTACTGATTTGCTTCTACTTGGTGCAAGTACTTAATAGTTGTTTATTGATTGATTAATTGTCCAATGTTAAGTCTAAGTGTCCAGTGTAAATAGAAGCAGCTAGATGGCTCAATGCAATTGCAACTAACAAGCTATGCTATATGCCATGGCTACCAAGGCCAGTGAGGCAGAGACATATACCAGTTTTGAGTCCAGAAACTTTTTTTTTAATATATATATATTTTTTTATTTTTAGGCAATTGGAATTAAGTGATTTGCCCAGGGTCACACAGCCAGTAAGTGTTACGTGTCTGAGGCGGATTTGAACTCAGGTCCTCCTGACTTAAGGGCCAGTGCTCTACCCACTGCGCCACCTTGCTGCCCCCAGAAACTTTTTTAATAATTTCTACCACCACTATAGCCATATATGGTAGACTCTACTCTGCTAGTTAGCCCATAAGAGCAGAAACTGAGACAGAAGAACAGAGATGAGATTGCAATTCCATTCTAACTCTTGCTAATTCCAGACTTAGAAACAATGGCTATTTCCCAAAAGAAGCAGTTGATGAAGAAGTTTAAGTTTAAGAAGTCTGACTCTATCTTAAACTCTTGAGTTTGGGGCTTGGCTCTTAACCAATTTAGACTTGCCCAAGCTTGAGAGGAATTATAGAAGCATAGCTCTATGGTAATTGTGCTAATATATTTTATTTTATTATTTGTGTATGTCCGTCATGAGTGAAAATGGTACACAAATTGTGCATGCATGATCAACTTGATTACGCCATAGTCACATGATTAGACCCCAGTACAACACAGTAGGGAGAGAAGAGGGCAGAGTCTCCCTATGGGGAGATCATGAGCTCCAAGAGACTAATTAGATCAATCTACACAGACCACAATCCCAGACTAAATAATCATTGATACCACGCCCCCGGGAGGGAATAGAGGTTTTTATCTCTGTGAGAACCATACTATAAGTGGCATTTCCACCAAGGATGCTTCTGGTATTGGGTGAAGCACGTAGCTATATGTGAGTGAGGATAGGATAGGACTTTTCCTTATTGTTGAACAGAATTAGGTTAGTTGCCAGCAGCATCCCTTTGTAAAATAAATGCTGAATGAACTTTCAGGCCACAAGTGGAATGAGAAGAGAGAAGATCTACAGGAGTAGGGAGAGGAAGATTAAAACAAAGACAAACACTGCACCTAAAAGTAGTTCTATGACCTGATTGACCTGAACCCCAACACAGTGTATGCCAATATGGAGTGAGCAATGAAGATAAGTATTAAGCATAGGTCATATCTAGTCAGCCACTCTGAATCATAAACATCTGAAATCCCTCCTGGTTTCTGTTTCTAAAAAGAGTTCTGAGAAAGACACCGAATTGCCTAAAACTATACATTCACAATGGAAAATAGTTAACAACAACAACAACAATGCTATTACAATGCCATTAAAAAAAAACCCAGAAAAAATAAACATTAAAAATTTAAAAAGAAATAGTTTTTACCTCTTCTCAAATGTGGTTCTTAAGGGAAAGCAGGAAAGATAAGGAAATAGATAGACAGTTTATATAGAGATTCTGAAGGAAATTTCCAGGTATTTTTAAGACTTTTAAGGTTAGTGGCCTTGTTTTTTTATGTCTAATTTCACTTTAAAACGAATGTATCATTAGAACTACTCATAGTTACCAGCTCTGATTAGGACTGATTTTTGACCTACAATGGAATGAAGAAAGGGAAAGAAAAATTTTCCTGAGATAACTGAGCATTGGAAGAGAGGGTGAATGCAGAAAAAGTTTAATGAGGATTTTGTTTTCATGACAAAAAGAAATCTCTATAGGTGGAGTTAACTGAGCTGAGAATGATGGAACAGAGAGGAAAAGTGGGAATCTTCATCTGGACACGTCACTCACGAGGGAAGCAAGTTAATGATGAAGAGACACTGGATCACACAGAGCACCTTGACTTACAGCTTAGGTACTGACTAGAACACACAGAAATATTTTATAAGAAATAAAGGAATGGCCTAGGTTGAGGGTGGAGGGGGCAGGTAGCAAGTTGGAATAGCCGTATGTTGTTAGACAGTATCATATAATTATAATTTACGTATTTTTAATTAAGACAAATCCCATATTATTAAATGTATCTCTCCTTCCAAAATCTCCACCCTAAAGGACAAATGCAATTTAAATTTTTCACTAAATAAATATATGACTCTTTTTTTACTCCATTTGGGTTTTCTTGGCAAAGATACAGGAGTAGTTTGCCATTTCTTTCTCTAGCTCATTTTACAAATGAGAAAACTGAGGCAAACAGGATTAAGTGACTTGCCCAGGGTCACACAGCTAGTGAGTATCTGAGGCCACATTTGAACTCACAAAAATGAGTCTTCTGGACCTAATGCTGGGCACTGTATCCACTGAACCTTATTTATATGCTCTTCATACTGCTCCTAGTTCTGCCTTCTGTGACCGGGCAGAACCTAATAATTCCAAAATAAAGTTTTTACCAAAATATTACTTATGCATTGGCTTCAACTATTCTTCTGAACAAGTACGGGGATTTTTGTTTTTATACATATGCTGAATCTCAACTATGATACTTTTTGTCAGATTTAGATCAAAATTTTGCTCTTTTATTTCTGTGTGTGCATTTTCCTACTCTGTGATCCTATGAAAGTTCTATTCTATGCCTTGAATTACACAGACTTGGTAGATTTTTGCCATGTTCTAGTCCATCCTGCACCAAAAATAGTACTTAAATACAAATTCCCTTACAAAAACTGAAGACATCTACATAACTCCTTTAGCTGATTACCAGTGAAAGTGGTACCCAAAGCGGTGATTCCTTTTCCCCAGCATCATGTAAACTAAAGCATTCTTGCAAGTCACTGATAAGAAGTGGTTCAGACAAGGTTAACTTGGGATGGAAAAAGGGAAATCTGATATAAAAAGACGCAACACAGTTACCAACTAGTCATAGATTTCTAGAGTTGGAAGGGAGCTCAGAAGTCACTGTATCTATCTCCCTCATTCAATCCAGCTGCCCATTGATGCCTATTTTTAATGTGCATCTTCCCTTCTGAAGAATATGTAAAGAAAAAAAAAACAGGCTTCATTTACTTCCTTTAACATCATTAACATACTGATTTCACAATTGATTTCAGAAATTGTTCAAATTTTTCATCATGAAGATTCTATTTGTACCTTCTACTCTTTTTTCAACCAACTACTACCTTGACAGCAAAGACAAATTTCTCTCTTTTAGGATCATAGAATCTAGAATTGTAAGGAGCCATTAATATCATCTACTCCAATTCCCTTTACTTTCTAGATATGAAAACTGAGACACAGAATGTCACAGCTATTGACTCAAAATGTGTAATGAACCATAGTAAGGGAAGGAAAGGAGAAACAGAAAGTATAAGGTAACAGCTTTCATCAGGTGCAAAGAAGCCAGCGCCATTACCTGTCCCTCCAAACAAATCCAGTCAGTATCTAATTTACTTCTTCCCTTACCCTCTTTTCTCTTTCTTCATAGTAGTGTGATATATTCACCTTTTAAAGGTTTGTAATCTACCCACTTCATCAATCTAATCTCTTATAAACAGGTTACAATGGACTAGAGGCATTTAAATTAGTGGAGACAAATTGCTCTTGTTGGCATAGGAAATTGTGATTGAGTTCCAAGGGGAGAATAGAACAAAGGTCGCCAGCTCCAAAATCCAACAATTTAGTTTCTTGAAGGAAGTATAAGGAAGGGTAAGGAAGTGAAGGAAGTGTAAGGAAACCATTTCATTCTTGCTCCCAAAATGATTTATGCAGACCTAGACTAGCAACCAGGAGTGTGATAGAGGTTAGAACGAATCCAATATCCAAAATTTCACTTAGGTCTTTTACAGATTTTGCTAAATTGAGCTCTCAGAATGATTTGCATGGATCCAGGAGAGTGACCACAGTTATGATAAGAGTTAAAAAGGAATTTTCTAAATATACCTAATAAGAATCTAGAATAAGTCCAAGAAATAGCAGAAGAAAAGTACTGTCAATTCTGCTATAATGCTTGTTTTGAAAAAGCAAAATTTGTTTCAATGCTATTAACATTTTAGGGAATATTTTGGGCAAAATTCTAATTTCAAGTTTGCTGATATTTCTACAGGAGAAATAGCAGCCAGAATGCAGAAAACTTGTAACTCACAAACTACAACACTTCCAATACCCCTTCCATAAGCGAATTTCAGATGCTTGTCAAGGTAAAGTGTCATATTTATTTTGTATCTTCCAGTGCAGAAAGCGTTGTAGGGCAGAAGAGTTGGCCCCAGCTTGTAGGAGACTTTGCCAGCCCAGCCCTGTGGGAACTGAGATTGGAACATCAAGTAGCCCAGAAGTAGCCCAAGTTCATGGACACTGCCACTTTTTATTGTCTTTTTACTTTACTAGAGTTTTTGTGTATTTTTTAACCACTTAACAGAGATAATATGTTACCTTTTTATTAGGTTCCTATCTTCTTTTCATGTGTCACTGATGGAGTTTTTGAGCAGTAAGAATTTGGAATTATATTGTTTGAGTCTCTAGAATTATAAGTCTGACTTCAGGAGGCAGGTCAGGCTATGACTTAAGATCAGGTCTAAGTAAATAGGCTAATACTGTCTTCCACGGGACTCCCTGTTTCCTTAGCAAACTTACATTGTCCAACTGCCATCACCTCTCTGGAACACTGTCAAAGCAAGAAGTGTTCCATTGCTAATGGGGGAAATACAAGTCTACATCTCTTCTAGACCAGCCATTCCCCAATTATAAAATTCTTAAAACATTTACAAACACCAATTTGATTCTTGGTACTCTTATTTCTAATTTGTGGAATAAAATAAGCATTTTCACAATATAGCATAAAAAAAAAGATGATTGCACATGAAACTGCAAATCTATTATGTAGAACTTGATATTCCTTTTAAATATATAATAAAGTTATCATGTAAATGAAAACCAGAGCAAGAACAGAATCTGTATCTGGTCCCAGCAAGGGAATCTAGAACAGGAATCTGGTCATGAAGCAGACAGATCCTAATACTCTCTTCCTACATAAAGAATAAAACAATCAACTTCAGGTACCCAAAATTGAATTACAGTCTTTCCTAACTTTTAAGCAACTTTGATAATGAAAATCTAGATTTATAGAAAACAAAAACAAAAGAAACATTCACTTTACAAAAATAAGATTTTTTTTTACAAATTATTTATTTGAATACCAAGCCCTTAACCCAAATTCAATGAGGCCTTGACAAATGGATAAATAAAGTAGTCTATTTAGAAAATCTAGGTTTACTCACAACTTTTAAGAATCACAACTATAGCCTAAAGTGAACTGTATCTGCATTAACCTGTCTACTTCTCATCAGGCAGATGTTTACAAAAGAACTGCATTATTTAATCCAAAATCTTTTTTCTGTTTCTACCCTAAAACCTATGTCAAGAGCTAAATTCCTATTCCAGAAAATCTCCAGGCAAAACACTCCTTATCCAAGAATTATAAAATTCTTAAAACATTTATAAATACCAGTTTGATTCTTGGTACTCTTATTTTTAATTTATGGAATAAAGCAAGCATTTCCACAATATAGCATAATAAAAAAAGATGATTGCACATGAAACTGCAAATCTATTATGTAGAACTTGCTATTCCTTTTAAATATATAATAAAGTTATCATGTAAATTTCTTTTTTTTCTTTTTTCCCTCCCTCTCCCCACCCCACCTTAGAGATGGTTACCCTTAGACACAAACATATGTGTATATATGTGTGTGTGTGTGTGTGTGTGTGCGTGTGTGTGTGTGTGTGTGTGTAAAATCATTCTATATGGATTTATATTTTTCATTTCTTTCTCTGGATGCAGATAGCATCTTCCTGTATAAGTTCTTTGTAGTTAATTTTGGTATTTATTTATTTACTCAAAGGTGTTCTTAAAACAGCATTACTGTTTCTGTATACAATGTTCTCTTGGTGCTGCTCATTTTGCTCTTCATTATTCCATGCAAGTCTATCCATGTTTTTCTAAGATCATCACACTCATGCTCATTGTTTTTTTGTAGCACAGCAGTATTCCACCACAATCATATACCACAACTTGTTCAGCCATTCCCCAATTGACAGGCAACCTGGCAATTTCCAATTCTTTGCCACCACAAAGAGAATTACTATAAATATTTTAGAACATATAAGTTCTTTTCTTTTTCCCCTAATCATCTTTGGAAATAGACCTAGTTTCTAGGTCAAAGGCAGTTTACTACCTCTTTGGGCATAGTTTCAGATTGCTCTCCAAATAGATGGATCAGTTCATAATTTCACCAACAATGAATTAGTACCCCAATTTTTCCACATGCCTTCCAACATTTGTCACTTCCCCCTTCAAACATTTTAGCTAATCTGATAGGTGTAAAATGATATCTCAAGGTTGTTTTCATTTGCATTTCTCTAATCACTAATGATTTAAAGCATTTTTTCATATGACTATAAATGGTTTTGATTTCTTTATCTAAAAACTACCTGTTCATATCTTTTCACTATTTATCAGTTGGCGAATGACTCATATTCTTACAGATTCAACAAAGTTCTTTATATATTTGAAATATGAGACCTTTATCTGAGAAACTGTCTATAAAATTTTTTACTCAATTTTCTGCTTTCCTTCTGATCTTGGATACATTTTTTGTTTTATTTTGTATAAAACCTTTTTAATTTAATGTAATCAAAATTATCCATTTTACACCTCACTCTGCTCTCTCTCTTGTTTATTCATAAATTGTTTGCCTATCCATAAGTCTGATAAATAATGTTTCATGTTCTTCAAATTTTCTTGTAATATCTCTCTATATATCTAGTTCATGCATCTTGGTACTCTTAATATACAACTTTTGCCTAATAAGTATAGCCCTTATAGACTCTCGGGGTCCTTATTCTATCTGCAACTCACACTGACTAGTCAGGTGTCTCGGGGTAAGACTGGCTAGCTATATCTTCCCCTCTGAGTGGAGTAGTATATTGATATGGTACTGGATAAAATGAAGCATATCTATACTGATACTCTCCCTACAAACAAAACCAGAAAGCAATGAAGCTGAAGATGTATTGAAGAGTGGTTCACTGACCCTCCTTTAAAAAGTTCTCATACTGGCCCAAAGGAATTTCTCTAAAAGGCTTCTGGACCTATTTCTTAATGAGGCAGTTTTTACTCTTTGCCATCTCATGCTGTAAGTGATTGAACTCTGTAAATATTTAATTTCTGTAAATTTCAAAGTATATAGCCTATATCTTGATATAATCATGTATGTATCACTTCATGTTCATATATTCCATTTGTTCATTTTATTAAAATTTTTATAAAAAAATGAAAAGTTCTCAGAATAATCTGAGAAAGAACCGATACCACTCCCTGGAAAACATCACCTCTATCCAAGAACAATGGTGGACAATGATGACAATATAGGGAATACTCTTCACAAAGAGAAGAATAATCCCGGTAAATAGTCTGTATTTGTCAAGTGAGAGAGGTCAAAGCAATGATAGATGATAATACAAATAAATAAAAGCATCTATTAATTCTAAAGAATCTCTTTTCTTTTTTATGTTTTCAATAATATTTCCACATTTGGGATTTAGCAGCAACATCAATAAGACTGATTGGTGTATAATAAGCAATAGAGATCAAAATCATTCTGTTTTAAATACAGCCACCATGATATTTGCTCGATAAGCAGCTGGAAAGAGGCCCAAGTTACTGATAGCTAAAAACAGAGTGGTTAATAGGAATCTAGAGAATACATTTCAGCTAAAATGAAGTCTTTGCCTAGGGCCTTCTTATTTTTTTGGAAGTAGATCAATACTTTCATTTCAGAGGGAAACTGAAAGTCAATGGAAAACAAACCACTAATCATAGGAAGTGACTACCTAAATGCTTTGAGCTTCTCAATAAAAAAAGTAAAGGGAGGCACAATAAAAGTATGGTGATAGTACTAAAGGGGATGAGAATGGGCAACAGAGATCTCCACCTGTTTCCTTGACCTAATGGTATCTTTGAGAGTCACTGTTCGCTTTCCATATTCCCTTGTCAGAAGAAAGCTGGAGCCAAAAGATTCTGTAGTTCTTGGCACATTTGCAACTTCCGCAGATTCTTCCTATAAAACTAGCTGATGAATGCAGCTTCCTTATTTCAAGGACAACCAGGATTTTTCAGAAAGTGATCTTGCACTTTCATGGAAAAATTTACAGAATTGGTGTAAATTCCTATTTCCCTCCTTCCTGAGTCTCTTATTTCTTCTCATTAAATTCTTTGGCTGTCAGACCTCATCCCCCTTATATGGACTCAATATAAGGAAGAATTTTCTAACAAGCAAAGCTGTCCCAAAATGAGATGAGATGCCTCTGGAAAGTAGTGTGTTCATCATCATTGGAGCTCTTTAGGCAGAGACCAGGTGATCACTTGGGGATTTCATAGAAGGGGCTTATTCCTCAGAAAAACTATTGGATTCATTCATCTCTGAAATCATTTTCTTTTTTCCAATTAAATTTTATTTTCTGATCCAAATCCTCTCACCCCCTAACTGAGAAAGCAAGAAAAACAAAAGCTCTGTTACAAACATATATAGTCAAATAAAACAAATGTCCACATTGGCTATGACCAAATATAAATATAGATGATATAGATATAGATACATCTTGGGAACTCTGATCAACCCAATGGCCAGCCACAATTCTCGAGGACTCAAGTAAAAATATGCTACCTACCTCCTGACAGAGATGTGATAGACTTAAAAAACAGACAGAGACATAGGTAGACATATCAATATCTATCTAAATCTATCTGGATGGACTTAAAATATACTCTAAATCGATATCTATCTTGATTTCTATCCAGATATCAACATATATAGCTATATCAATATTTATGTAGATATTGATATAACTATATATGTCTCAGTCTGTACTCTGAGTCCATTACCTCTCTACCAGAAATTGGGTAGCACGTTTTATATTGATGTAAGTCTTTCAGAGTTGTTTGTCTTTACATTATTGCTGTTACATTAATTGTTGAGTTCCTTTCTAGCTTGGAAATCAAACATTTCTTTTCATTTTAGAATAAGTAATTGAGAGTCAGCAGAAATAGATCCTTAAAGTCAGGAAAAGTTGGGTTCAAGTTCAATTGATTATATGATCTTAGACAAGTCGTTTTATCTCCCACTGCCCTAGGGAACTCTCTAATAAGACTCTAAGTAATAGAGAAGGTACTGATCTGCACTGGTATCATGGCCCTCTATTACTTCTAGGATAAAATATAAATCCTCTATTTAACTTTCAAAGCCTTTCCAATCTTTCCAATTTTCTTACACCTTACTCTCCTTCAAGTACTCTACCATCTGGTGACACAGCCTCCTGGCTATTCCTCCCATATAACACTCCACCTCCAACTCTGAGCATTTTCTCTGGCTGTCCCCCATGCCTGGAACTCTCTCCCTCCTCATCTTCACCTTCTGGCTTAGTTAAAGTTTCAGTTAAAGTTTCATCTTCTGCAAGAAGTTTTCCTACTCCTCCTTAATCTTAGTGCCTTCCCTCCACTGATTATCTCTAATTTATCTTGTATGTATTTTGTTTCACATAGTTATTTGGATTTTTGTCATCCTCCATTAGACTGTGAGCTCCATGACAGCAAAGACTATTTTTTGCTTTTCTTTGTATTCCAACATAGTAGGTGCTTAATAAATACAGGTTGACTGAGGAAATATATTCTATCACTGTATGGGCACAGTACTTATTACATTTCACCATAAAAGACTTTTTTTGTCTTCCCAAAGGAAAAGGAAAATATCTTTGATACCTGAAGAAGAAAATCTCCCTTTTCTTCTGTCATTCCAAGGAATGACAATATAATCTACAATGAATTGTAACACTTAAAAACAGAAATATTAATTTCATTTGGACAGTTCCTTGGATTTCACTAGAGTTAGTTCCACTAAAATGCCAAACCACAAAATTTGCTTCTAATGGAAATTCACAATATGGACATCCTCATTACTTGATATATTCTATATTCAGAAGAAAGGTGACAGCCTCCCTTTTACTTGGTACATATTATAAGTATTTTATGATTCCTGGTACAAAGGCTAGGCTGCAAATCTTTCACAGGAAAGCATTTCTTACTATTCCACTTTCACAAAAGGGAAAAATTGAAGGAAGAACATTAACAAAATTTACTTCACAAAAGGCTAAAGAAAAAGAACATCCAGCAGAAGAACTTGGAAACTATTTTGAACATCTTCCATAACTTATACTGTGTCTACACAAATAAAAGTACAAAAAGTAAAAAGCAATTATTCAGATTATTAAGGGGGAAAATACTGTCACTACAACCAAGAACCTGCAGGAAAGAGGTTGCCTAAATTACATGCAATAAATAAATTTGTAGTGCCCTTCACTCTGTAGCTGCCCCTTTCTATTTCAAAAAGCATCTGGGCTTTAGACTGAGGAGCAGGAGAGGTGTGCAGAGGAAGTGACATGGACTTTTAACAGTGGCAGGGGTCATGTCAGAGGGGGTCAGGGTCAGAAAGCAACATCAAGGCAACATAGCCAGAGCAGGCTTTTTGTCAAGGACTGGATATTGAGTTTAAACATCCTGATTCATAAGCAATAAGTTAGCTGCAGCCAGAAGAGGTTAAAGGTCCCTGACAATAACAGGATAGTTAAGAATGAACAAAAAAAGCCCTGGAATTGAGAGCTTCTGTCTTTTCTGATCTCCAACTAGATCCCATGTACACTGTCGTTTTTGTGAGTCCTGGGTTCAGACCTCCTCCAGAGTGGCTTTGTCTTCATCTAATGATTGGCCTTGTTGGATGCATGAATTGAACACTGTTAGATCTTCTACACTTCTTTGACTTCCCAAAGGTGCACTAAACTAAACATTTACTAGAACTCCTGGATTGGAATCCCTTTCCATACAATATGAGGACTTCTGTGGTGTATGAAAGAAATTCAAGAGATGTTTTATTATGATCTCTTAGACTTGTGTACAGTTTATTTGCTTATTGATTCTATGGAATGGGAATTGGAACTGGACTTTGATTTCATTAGCACATGGAACTCCCAGGAGAGGAACTTCCTACCAATGTGAGTTGAAACCTTCTATGCACTTAGAGTTTTAGAGATAAGAGAGCCTAGAACACTGAGAGGCTAAGTGATGTGCCCAAGATAACACAACCAGTATGTGTCAGAGGTAGGATTGAAATCTAGGTCTTCCTGGCTTTGAGACCAGCTCTCTATCCTCTATACTACACTGATTCTCCAAGATTCTATACTGAGAGTAAACAAAACTACATTCAGTTAAGAATGTGTTATAGGAACTAGTCTGGCCTCCAACAATTCCCATCTCATAGCCACCAACATCCCCATGTATGAAGTAATGAATAAAAAGTAAGAGATTCTCAACCAGAGTCTATAAAGTTGTTTTTAAAATATTTTGATAACTGCATTTAAAGATAATTGGTTTCCCTTGTAATCCTATATATTTTTATGCATTTAAAAACATTATTCTAAGAAGGGATCCACAACCTTGAATAGACTACCAAAAGAATCCAAGATATCCAAAAAATGTCAAGAATCCCTCCCCTAAGTGAATGTTAACCTGTTGACTATTCCTGTAGCATGTTTTAGGGTCTGGAAGCTGACTTAAAAGAGTTAAGAATTAAATAAAAAATTTATACCATGAACATATTTAATGGCACCTTTGTTCTTTATTTTGGCATGACGTCACCTATGAACTAATGACCACCTTTGTGGAGGATTAAGAATTTGGGATCTGGGAAATTAACAGTAAATGTTTCAGAATCCAGCCAAGGACATGAGGGCAAACTCCTAGCTTTATGAAAATAAGCCCAATCAATTTACAAGGTCAGCCACGGGGTATCAGGATTCCTTCTTCTTCTTTTTTCCTCCCTTCTACATAAAAATCATTACTCAAATATTCCAAAGTAGATCTCTGGGAGATAACAGATCACACCATATTGTCTCACAAATCATTGTCCCAGAACTCCTAGGAAGCAAGTAAAACTGGCAAAATATCATTGAAATGTATCAGAGATAGGGACTTTTCCTAAGTGAAAAGAGGAAGCTAGAGTGCCATCATTGTTGCTACCAACACCCCAAAAGTTAATCTGTAACACAGGCAGTCATCTCAATTGCTAATGGAGGACCACCTCAAGATGTAGACCTGAGAGCTTGTGATATCCTCACATAGAGCAGTTGACTGTGAAAAAAAATCTTTGCAGCAAGTTTATCTCATAAAGGTTTCGTTTCTAAGATATATAGGAATTGGCTCAAATTCATAAGAATAAGCACCATTCTCCAATTGATAAATGGTCAAAGGATATGAACAGAGAGATTTCTTTTTTTTTTTTCAATTTTCTTTAAAAATTTTTTAAGGCAATTGGGGTTAAATGACTTGCCCAAGGTCACACAGCTAGTAAGTGTCAAGTGTTTGGTCTGAGGCCAGATTTGAATTCAGGTCCTCCTGACTTCAAGGCCAGTGCTCTATCCACTAACAGGCAGATTTCTAAGGAAGAAATCTAAGCTACCAATAGCCACATGAAAAAAAAATGCTCCCAAAATAACTATTAATTAGAGAAATGTAAATTAAAGCTACTCTGAGGTTCCCCTCACACTCATCAGATCAGAAAAGTTGATAAAAAAAAGGATAATGACAAATGTTGGAAGGGTTTCAAGAAAAACAGGAACATTAATATAGCATTGGTGGAGCAATAAATTGGTCCAACCATATGGAGAAATAAAATGGGGCCCATGCCCCAAAAGTTATTAAACTGGGCATACACTTTGACCTAGTAACGCCACTATTAGGCCTATAACCCAAAGAGATTAAATAAAGAGAAAAAGGCTGTATATGTACAAGAATAATTATAGCAGCTCTTTTTGAAGTAGCAAAGAAGTGGGAAACAAAGAGGGTGTCCATCAAGGATGAACCTTGGAGAATTATTAAACAAATTATGATATATGAGTATAATGAAATTCTACTATACTGTAAGAAATGGAAAGATGGTTTCAGAGAAACTGGGGAAGATTTATATGAATTGATAGAGAGTGATATGAATAGAAAGAGAAAAATTATTTATACCATAATATCAATATTGAAGGAACAATTCTAAAAGACTAAGTACTCTAATCAATGAAGTAATCAATGCTATGCATAGAGAGGTTATGGACTAATATGCAAAATTAAACATGCATTTTCGGACATGGCTAATATGGGGAATTTGTTTTGCTTGACTATATTTATTTGATACAAGGGGTTTTATTTTATTTTATTTTCCAAAAGGGGTAGAGAGAAAAAATAAATGCTTGCTAATTAGAAAAACAAAAAAGAATCCTTGGGCTAAAAACAAAAATCCTCATCTCCAATCCTCTTAAGGATTGCTGGTTATTTTTATTTATTTCTTTATTTAAGTATATTCCTTTTTATTAGACTAGTTCTTCCCATCTCAACCAGGTTGGAAATGCAGGGGCTGCTGACAGTTCCATTCCTGTTATTGATTGGCACAAGAGCTTTAACTTGCTCTGCTTCTAACCTGAGCCTGTTCACCCCTCTTTAAGCAACCTGGTGCCCCCTGCTCCTAGGAACTAACAATATCAACATCAGATTTAGTTCAGATACTCAATTGACTTAGCCCACTGCAGATCAGAATTCCTGAGCTCTAATATTCCAACACTCATCCTCCTGGTAGCTAACATTACCAGGCATTTACTACCATGCCTGACTAATTATTAATATCTTAAATAAATTTCATATGAATAAATTTTCTGAATGGACTCGCTTTTTACTTTCCTAGAATAAACACAAATTTACTTTAGAGAGGCATTTGCCTACTGGAAGTGGGAAACAAAATGGGTAGATTCTTCTTTTCGTTCTAAGTACAATCCTACAGACCTAGAAGATAGCGCTAATACAGCATAATTTTCTGCTTCAATGGAGAGTTGACTCTTCTGCCAAAGTCATGTGACTGGTACTCCAGCAATAGCAAGTTTAAGAAGGAGGCAAGGTTTGCCAAAGGGGCATTCATCACAATCGTCCTACAAGAAGAACTGGCACTTCCCTACAAAGGGAGGGGAAGATACGGGATGGAAGTTCATCCACTCAATGAAAACCATATAGACATTAGGTCTCTAGCATTTCTGCCTAGCAGAGTGGGTGTATATAATTGCCGAGGTGAACGTGGGATTCCACAGAGCCAGATCCTTTTAATTTTTTGCCATATAGGATCATGTGAATGGCTTTCAGCATCACCTGCTGGTTAAAGGTCAAATTCACCATATCACTTTTCAACTCTCCTTTTTTAAATTGTTTATTTGTAGATACAGCCAAATAACTGAAAACAAACTTATAGACTATGAGAATAGATTGGATAAAAACTCATATAGAGTCATAGAATCTCAGAGTTGGGAGAGACCCCAGACATCATTGAGTTCAACCTGTGCCTGAACATGAAAACCCTTTACAACATTCTTCCTTAGAGAGCATCCAAATTGTGCTTAGAAGGCTTCAGATGACCTAGAATCTGCTATTCCCACTACTGCAATTTGGGACTATTTCCAATAGTTGGGAAGTTTTAGTTTTGTTTTGTTTTTTTTTCCTAACGTAGAGACTAAATCTACCTCACAGAATTTATAGGTTCACAGGTTTGGAAGGGACTTGAGCAGTCATCTAATTCAAACCTTTCCACTACAAAATGAGTCACATAGTTGGTAACCACTAAAACAAGAATTTAAATTCACATTCTCTAACTCCAGATCCAATATTCTTTTCCCTGTACCATTAGTTTTATTCATTAGACTGTGTGCTCCTTGAGACCATGGAGTGTTTTTTGTTTTTGTTTTTTGTGTTTTGCCTTTCTTTGTATTCCAAAAGCATAGCATGGAGTCTGGTACGTAGTTGGTATATAATTAATAAATACTACTAATAATAGCTAACAAATATATAGTGCTTACTATGTACCAGGCACTGAGTTAAGTGCTTTACAACTGTAATCTCATTTTGATTCTTACAACAACCCTGGGAGGCAGGTGTTATTATTACCCCCACTTTACAGACGAGGAAACTGAGGCACACTTGCCCAGGGTCACACAAATAGTAAGTGTCTGAGGCCAGGTTTGAACTCAGGAAGATACTTGAGGCCCAGAACTCTATCCACTCCATCTATGCCACCTAGCTACCCATATATATCATATAGGTATCTTCCATGGTTTTATATTTGTTTCATTAAAAAAGGGGGCAAAATCCTTTTACTGTGCAATAAAATAAGCATTATACACACAGAGTGAGCATTGGTCTGAAATATCATGAATATAGTTGATACAATTGCTGAGTTTTTTGTCTTTTTTATACCTATGCTTTTTTGGGGGGATCCATATGCCACTACACGGTTTTGAGCAATCTCTCATCAAAGAATCTACCCACCCTAGTGCCTATTTGCTTCTAAATCCTCTAAACAAATTTATCTTTCACTAATTCAATTACAAAGTTTACATACTACATGATTAAAAGTAATGAGTTTTTTATCACTTTTTCAGTGTATCTGTTTAAGAGTCTCATCTGACGTGTGCAATATATGCATTATTGTTTTCAATCAAGACAGGGAAAGGAGAGTTGAGTCTAGAAATAGACACAGGGGACAAAAACTTGAGAATTTCTACAATACTGTATATAATCACATGAATGCCATAATGAAGCTATTTTTCTTTAATGTAATTTTCATACCACAAATCTAACATGGCAAATGTTCAGGGTAAAATTAAGAATTACTTGTAAAAAAATAACCAAAACAGCACTGTGATTTCTTCTATTAACTTGGCATTACATACAACCTCTCTAAACCATTATGTCAAGACAGAGGAATAGAAAGAAACAGAAAGGTCAGGATGAGATAAATTGTTTCTGTAGGGCAATAGTCATCATGACTATATTTAGAGACATAAACCAAGTAGAGTAGAAGAGAATATCTCTCTGGGAAAAAAATATCACTGAGCAATACGCGAAGAATATACATATTTTAAGTGACATACTTTCAAAATTATATAAAAAATATTTTGTGTTTGCATTATCAAACAATGTTTTACGTTTCACACCTAAGACAATTGTTCTTACACTGGTGTAGCCTCTCCATTCCTTGCCTCTTTAATCTATCCTATATGCTATAGCAAGAATTCAATCCAACAAGTAGTTATTAAGCACCTACCACATGCAAGTCAGTCAACAAGCATTTATTAGGCACCTATGTAAAAACTAATCAACTTACACAGGGCAGCTAGGTGGCACAGTGCACAGAATACCAGGCCTGGAGTCAGGAAGACTCATCTTCCTGAGTTCAAATTTGACCTCAGACAATTTACTAGCTGTGTGACCCTGGACAAGTCACTTAACTCTGTTTGCCTCGGTTCCTCCTCTGTAAAATGAGCTAGAGAAGGAAATGGTAAGCGATTCCAGTACTTTTGCCAAGAAATTCCCAAATGGGGTCACAAAGAGTCATCTGAAACTACTAAACAACATATGCCGAGCTCTGCATTAAGTGCTGGAGATTCTATGATAGGCAAAATAGGGGAACAAAACCAAAACCAAAATGGTCCCTCAGAGAGGGTCCTTCAAAGAGGGATCATCTTCCTCAATCTCCTGAGCATTCTGTATAGGACTGAAACTCATTTTAATAGAGAAGATCCTCCTCCTCCAACTGGCACACACTTTGCTTAGCTTCCCTAATATCTTGCTATACTTTGGAATACAGATGTCAAACACATGGCAGCCCACAGTCCATATGCAGCCCACAATACTCCTGAGTGATGCAGAATGAGATTAAAAAATAATTGGGAAATATTTAACAAAATAAACAAAAATATAATAAAACATATATAATAGTACATTTTAAAAATAAATCAATATGCAGCCTGTAGAGATACTTGTATACAGTTTAGTGGCTTCCATTTCAATTTAGTTTGACACCCTGCTTCAGAAGACTTCTCTGGAAAACCTTCTTGGCAGCACCAATGTGACCTTTTCTAACTCCCAGCATTCACTTTTGCTTCTTTCCATTTGATTTTTCTTCCCATTTTTTTTAAACTTTAGGATAGTAGAAAGTTAAAGCTGAAAGGTACCTTAGAAATCATCTAATCCAATCTGACCTAGAAGGAGACTGAGAGTGGTCAGATGACTTGCCCAAGGTCACACGGGTTCAGAGCCAAGATTCAAACACAGGTATCCTTACTTCAAATTTTAAAGACTATAGAAATACAAATAGTTACTATCAGAGAGGGTTAATGAGGAGACTGGTCAATTTGATAAGGTGCCCACCTTCCCATCATTTCAACAATCATATTGACCATATCTTCTTGGCAGATGTGAGTTGTTGTTTGGGACTTTCATTTCAGTGCCTTTGTTGGAAGGTATAGATATATCCATTAACATACCCATCAATTGGGGAATGACTGGATAAGTTGTGGTATATGATTGTGATGAAATACTACTATGCTATAAGAAATGATGAGCTCAGTGTTCTTAAAGAAACATGGAAAGTCTTGCATGAAATAATGAAGAGTGAAACGAGAAGAACCAACAGAACATTGGATACAGTAACAGCAATATTGTTTTGAAGAATGACTTTGAGTGAATAAGTTATTTTGACTATTATAAATATCCAAATTAACTATAAAGGACATCTGAAGAAAGATGCTATCTACATCCAGAGAAAGAACTGATAAATAGAAGTATGTATAGAATAATTTTACATATATTTTTACATATATATATACTTATTTGTGTCTAATGGTAGCCATCTGGGGGGAGGAAAAAAGAAATTTACATGATAATTTTATTATATATTTAAAAGGGATAGCAAGTTGTATATAATAGATTTGCAGTTTCATACTACATTATGAAAATTCTTATTCTATTCCATAAATTAAAAATAAAATAAATAAATGTGGGGTGAGGGGGCGGAAACACTTCACTGAAATCTCCTGGGCCAGGGTACTTGCCAACCTGGCTGGGGGAGAAGAGGACAATTTGATTGGTTCAGGCTATTGTAGATCACAACCACCCCCTCTATACTGAGCGTACTGGATCTATAAAGGGAATAGACAGGCAGTGGGCTCTAAAATGAAGCCCAGAGAAAGCTGTACCAGATAGATGCTGACTTTGGTTCCTAAGAGATGAAGCCCATACCTCAGCACAGTCTTCCAGGGGTCACCACACACACACACACACACACACACACACACACACACACACACACACACCTCAGCCCAATAGATGACAGCCCTAGAGAATCAACAACAGAGCCTCTCAATCCAAGAGATGGCAGCAGCCAGGAGCAATGATAGAGTGGCATTTGATTCTGAACCTTCTAGCTCCTGGACACAGCCATGGAGAGGCTGTGGACAAACTTCTTAGCCTAAGAGATGGCAGCCAGGGAGAGGGGAACCCCATGAACATGTGGGAGAAGTCCTGCCTCCTGGAGCATTTTTGAGAGCTCCAAGACATAGTCTAAAAGAAATAGAGAATGTCTTGGACCAATAGAGGAAGGGGGCTGGAAGCAGGATAGAATAAAAAGAGAATCCAGACTCAAACTCTCAGAGACAAGAGAGTTAAGCAGTAGACGTTGCCCCAGAGCTAAAGGTGCAATTATGGATAGAGTCACAATCTAAGAAAACAAGCCTGACCTTCCTTTATTACCACAATTATTCTAAGATTATAAGTACAACATGTGGAAGGTTGTCTATCTAGGAACCTTAAATTGATTTTCCTTAGTAGGGAATGGGAGGGAGAAATGCCAAGCCCTTAGGGTAATATTTAAGGCTTTTTGTTGTTATTTAGTCATTTTTCAGTCATGTCTGACTCTTTGTGACCCCATTTGGGATTTTCTCGGCAACCATACTAGACTGCCATACTAGGTTTGCCATTTCCTTCTCCAGCTCATGTTACGGATGAAGAACTGAGGCCAACAGGGTTAAGTGACTTGCCCAGGGTCATACAGCTAGTAAGTGTCTGGAGCCAGATTTGAACTCAGGAAGATGAGTCTTCCTGACTCCAGGCCCAGCACTCTATCCATTGTGCCACCTAGCTGTGGCCATTTTATAAGGCTAGAGGCCTATGCAGATTCCCTGGGGTGAAGGTGGTTCTGAATAGAATGTTAAGGTGTTACCTCTTTAGCTTTTCCCAAGCTCTTTTTCCTCCAGAAGAAAGACAAAGTCCTTAGGGTAGTTTTGTAAGCCTAGAGGCTGCTACGGGTTCTTGGCCTACAGATGGGACCTACCCGAAAGGGGAAGATAATTATATCAAATGTTTATGGACAACTGTGAGTCTTTTGTTTTATTTTTATTGTTCTGTGGGGTAAAATAGTGGCGGTTCTCTAGTCATTATATATTGTTATCTTGAGTACTTGCAGAGAAACTAGGAATCCTTTCACACATGTCAGACCTAAAAATAAGCTATGCTGTGCAATTTTCAGAGCAAACTCTGGGTAAGGTCAAAATGAACCAAGGAGGTATGATTTGGAAGTAGGCCCCAAAGACTGAACCTTGCCCATGTAAACCAAGTACTTGAAAGTATCGTGCTATGGATTACATCAACAGGAGCAGAAGCTGACTGAAAGACACTGTGAGCCTAAGAATCCCCAGAATGCAGTACCCAGACCACCAATCTTACTTCCAGTCTGGCCCCCACAACCATCTTGCCAGGACCTACATCAACCATTGACCAACTGCCACTTACAAGTAGGTAAAGCTAAGAACCCCAATAAAAGTAGCACTGCCCCTCAGACCTCCATCCCCGCTTTCAACCCAACCCACCTAGGCATGCTCAGGGGACTTACAGAAAAGGGCTATCGCAACCACTTCCACAGGGTGCGTCAACCCAGATTTCCTTGGTAGCTACAGCTACTGAAGACTCAGAAAAGAGGGTTATCATCACCAAAATCCTTGGCACTGTCAAATGATTCAACATCAGAAATGGAGATGGTTTTATAAGTGGAAATGACGCTAAAAAAGATGCATTACCTTCTGGTTTACCACTGTACCCTAACTACCACCGGACCTTTCCAACTGATTTGCAGCTGAGACCTCCTACATGTGTGGCCTTCACATCAGAGGCTGTCTTTTCTGTTTGTATCCCCATAATGTGCTTTGCACATAGTAATTGCTTAATACTTTTCCATTCATTCATCATCATCTTCTTCAGAAAATCATGTCCTTCACTTCCTTCAAATCATTATTCAAAAACTATCCCCTACATGAAACCTTGCCAGATTAGCACCTCCAATCATTTCAGTAATGGCTTTAGCAGATGCATCAAGCTGTAATTGACTTTCTCTCAGTATGTGTGTCTCTTGTTCGGTCATTCCGTTCTGCATATGTGTAACTTATATTTAAACTTCCTTGAGAGAAGGGGCTTCTTTCCCCACTTTCTCTTTAACTTATCACATCTTCTTACATAGTATACAACACAACACACAATGGGTCCTTAATAAATACTGACAATCTGATTCATTCCCATCATCATCCTTCCTTTTTTTAACTTAAAAAAAGCAAGAAGGAAATAACAATCAAAGAACTGATATAAAAATCTATCTAAATCTTCATTTGCTTTCTGAGTCTATCTGTATTTTCTCAATATATAAGATGGACTACATTATAATTTAGTTAGTTTAATTAAATTAATTCATAAAAAATTTTTAGATACTACTGTGTACAAGACATTGCGTTAGGCAAAATATAATAAGACGTGGTCTCTTTTCCTGGAACTACACACCCCAGAATATCCTAGTAGGGGAGACATGACACTACATAAATAACTAGGATTAGAGATAGAATATAAAAATGCAATAAATAACCTTCAAAGTATACGATTGTTCCAAAAAAAGACAGAAAACAGCTTCTATCTGTCTTTAAAAATCAGCTATTTTTCTAGTGACAGGGAATAAGGCAATACTAAAGGTCTTGAGATATTAGTAGCTATCTTAGAGGCAGAAAAGCCCCTTTTCCTTTTGCAATGCAAATAAAGAGAAACTTGTCACACCAACAAAAACTCCACTGAGGTTCAAGGCCACATTTCCCTTCCTTTACTTTCTCTGATTGGATTAAATGTTATTTTTTTTGTTGTTTGTTATCAGTCCTTCCTTCTAGAAGAGGACCAATGACATCAGGAGGGTGATGTCTTGACTTGCAAGTGAATTAGATTTAAGTGAGGCAAAGCTAAATGGTATTTTAAGGCTGTAATTAAAACTCTGCTTTTCCAATCTTGTAGTAGTCTTTCTACATTTAATTGTGTTTCATACTACAGGAGACAAATTATCTTTTCTTTCTTCACAAATGAGAATTTGAGCTTTTTTTTTTTTGTACCCATTTGCCACCGAGTGCACATCAGAAGATGAATATACTGGCAGGAGGTCAATGATAGTTAAGGGAAAAAAGAGGCCTACTCCCAAGCCATACAACAGACCCAGCTGAAGAAGCTTATCTAACTCAAGTTACCATGGTAAACCATGCTAATGAAAAATGCCTCAATTCTGAACTCATCACTAGAGGGTGATTAGGATGTAAATAATTGTGAGATATGTAGATGATAATGTTTTGCTACTCCAAGAAATGCAATGAAAAGCCTTGTTGTGTAGTGGCTGCCAATAGGTATAGCCAGTGTTTATTTTATCCAAGCCCTAAAGCATTCTTTAATAGAAGCTCCTGCTTTTTCATTGGTTCTTCCAGTAAACTTTCATTGTGCTACATCAAAAAATGAAACAATTAAGGCAATTTAAAATTTAAATGTATTTTTAGCAACTAGAGTGAAGTCTGTCATTTTTCTCACTGTAGGGTGTGTGTGGGGTATATCAGTTAGCATCTGTTCTCAGTAATTCCTCCAATCAAATTACCACCATTTGGAAACTGCAGAGAAATACAGCGTTTGGTGAGCCATGATCTATCATTTTTAGCTATTCCAAACATACAAGCCTAACCCAAATTAGGGATTCTATATTCCCAATTACAAAAATTCCCAGGTTCATAAAGAACATTGAAAAAGAAAGAATGTGGAGTACTGCTGTAACATAAGTCTCTTGCTAAAGCTTTTCTCCTTGAAGAATGCCAAGAAGCAAGTTGCAGTGCCCTATCATGGGGTTTCTAGCCTGCTTGGGGAAAAGAGAAAACACATTTGTGCCGTGGTTTTGAAATTAAGGGAGCAGAGCCCTAGGGGCACCTGGAAAAACAAAGAACTCCAAAGAGGAGCAGCTCTCATTTCTGATCCAGTACCAGCTGCTATAACTATCAGCAAAAGAAATGGAATAAAAATCAAATGTTCATTTGGCACTTTTTTGGGTCTGAAGCACTGAGTGGGGGTGGGAAGGACTAGAAAAGGGGGAGGATAGAGCATCCTAAAAAGATGAATAGTGTGTTGTCCCTGACATCAAGAAACTTACATTAAGGAGATATAACAGCTGCAACTAATATTAATGACAGAGGCCTAGAACAATATTTGGGAGTATATTAGAATGATAAACACGGAAACTTCGTGCCATAGATGCCTATGACATGAAAGTCTTATTGATCAGCCATTTCTACCCATTTTATTTTCTACCATTTAGCAGCAAATGCTTTTCTAAACGAATTTTTTGGATTTTTTTAATGGTAATTCAGCATTCATGCTAGGAAAGAAAACACATAACACACACAAAAGCTATATATTCTAACAAAATTTGTTGAAATGTATTCTTACAGCTAACCTAAGTTGGAGGAGTGTTGGAAACATCCACTACATGGAGTCTTTGGTTTGGCATCTCTAGTTGGACTTCCTTCCCTTAGCTATCAAGGTTCCCCCTAGTGTCAGATCAACTTTATGGAGGTAAAAATATCATGGATGATTTTCTAGTTTTTCTGATTTTTATAGGAAAGGTTCATCTCTGATATGCATCAATGATGTTTCACCAGTTTTATTCACTTTCCAGAGTCCTAGGGTAGCAAATGACAGGAAAACAAAATGTTATTACTTCTGCTTCCAGATCTATGCTTTCGGATCCTTGAGCATTGTAACTGGTTGAGAGCAAAGGAGAGAGAAAAGGAAAAGGAGGAGAAGGAAGAGTCTGACTTACCATATGACTGACTGTAAAATTATTGAAAAAATTCCAAATATATATGATATATTTTTTCTGTAAACTTTCAAGAGCCTAAGGAGTCATCCCTTCCAATGGAATTGGAAGTCTTGAAGCTGAAGGGATAAAAGAATTACATAGTCAAGGCATTACAAGATTATCGCTCTAGCTTTTATTCAGATCATCATTCTGTTAAAAATGGTGGCCCCAAGGAGTAGGATTGTAATGTCCTTAAAAGGGCAACTAACTTTCTCTTCTACATTTCCCTCTTGTCCTACTACTGATAGAGGGGTCACTGCATCTAATCCTCTCAGTTAGACTCTGTTCTAAGAGGTACCACAGGATAATGGAAATAATGTTGAACTTTAAGTCAGGAGAAACCTGGATTTCAATCCTGCTTCTGATACTTACTAGTTATGTGACCATGGGTGAGTCACTTTACAACCTTGACTCTGAGTTTAAAATGAGGATTTCATCACTAAAGTATCTATCTCTCAGAGTTGTGGAAAGGATGAAATGGAATAATGTATGTCCCATTGTATATGAGTCTCTTTAAAATTAAACTCTCTCCTCTCCCACTACATACACCTTCATTCAGCGCTTCGGGTCAGCCTCTACTCAAAACCTTTTACCAGACCAACTAGAAGACACATTAGTTCAAATTAAAATACACTTAATTAAACAACACAGCCAAATAAATTACAAGTAAAATCTTCCCACTACACAGAGGCACCTACATTCCCACCAATTATGATAACACCCATGAGAGAAGAAATATGCAAAGGCAACATATGTGGCTGGGGAAGATATGCAAAGAGGGTATACCCACAGCCAGATGGCACACGGATAGCCAAAGGTGGGAGGGAGGTACTTATGCCCCAAGAGCAGGTTTTTCAGGGCTATTCATACATCTGGACACCATCCCCATGGAACTACTTTTCTGCCTCCAACGTACTGCTTGCTGAACCCTCAAAGAGGTACTAACATCAACAGCTGATATGATGCTATTCATATTGGGTAGCTGGGCTCTGTGGAGTCTGGTGCTGTGCAGCTTCCTCTATTGGGCTGCTCCCTGTTGGACCTCTGCTGAATTGCCATTTCTATGGGGCCTCCATCCTCCAAAGAGGAGCCTCAGCTCTTTGAGACTCAACCTATTTCAGCCCTCTTTTTTTTTTTTTATGAGGCCAAGCCCCAGCCAATCAGCAAAAGCCAGTCAAGCCCTCAGGTTTAGATTTAATCTGCCATTTGAACTCCAGTCCTTTTCCTCTACTTCAGTTGCCACTCCCTGACTCCAGTCTACAACTTGACTTGTTGTGGCTATTCAGTCGTTTCAGTCATGTCCAACTCTTCATGATGCTATTGGGTTTTTCTTGGCAAAGATACTGGAGTGGTTTGCCATTTCCTTCTCCAACTCATTTTACAGATGAGGAAACTGAAGCAAATAGGGTTAAATGACTTGTTCAGGCTCATGCAGCTAGTAAATGTCTGAGGCTAGATTTGAACCCCTGAAGAAGAGTCTTACGCACACCAGTCCAACACTCTATCCTCTGTGCCATCTAGCTGCTACAACTTGACCTGCAGTGAGAAAAATTCCTTTCAACTACATTGAACCCTACCCTTTTCTTGAAGTCCAAAAAAATTAGCCTAGGGGTTTCCAACTGAATGGATTGGCTAGATGGGGCTGATGTCCAACATTCTTGGTAATAATAAAGTTGCTGCCCAGTCTATGTGTGTAAAGCATGTTGCAAACTTTATAGTGCTATATGAAAATTAACTATTATTATTACTCACTTCTAGTTACTTATGCCTGAAGCCAGATGTGTTGAACTCCCAACACTGCTTAGACCCTGGGCATCCTTCCAACAGCCACAGCCTAGTTCTTCAGGAAATGCCAAACTATCTCTTTTGTTCCACATTACTCAGTGGAGGACATTTTATGAATGGATACCTCTCTCTGTGTGTCTCTGTCTCTCTCTTTCTTACACATACACACACACACACACACACACACACACACACACACTACTCCCTGATACAAACACCTTGGGTTATATCAGTATTTCTAGATCCTTACAAGTGAAACTATCATGAAACGTCTTGGCCAAAACTGATGGTCTAACTGAATTTAACTTTTGCTATTTTTCTACTTAGAACAAGCAAACTGACAGTAATCTCTGTAGTGGTGACTTCAATACCCTCTGCGTGTCCTTTAATCTTTTGCTGGAAGTCATCACTATGTTGCCTTTCTTTTCCTCCTATACCTTTGTCTGCTGGCTTTGTGACAGTAGCAAGGAAATAAATGGTTCTAACACCAGCATGCACATCTATTAATGAAAATTCTTAGGATCATATAATTTTTGAGCTTGACCTAGATTTAAAGTTGGGGGTTAGAGGATGTTCAGAGGGACCTAGATGGGATCATCTAGTAAACCCCCCTCATTTGTAAGATGAGAATACTCAGGCCCAGAGGGAAACATCTAGGGGTATGCTAGTAAATGTTTAACAACTAGTTCTTCCCCCCCCCAAAAAAAGTTTTCCAAAAAAAATTGTACCCACAGCACACTTTTCAGTTTAATATGCATTATTAACATTTCTTCATCACTTTTTTAAGTCTAGACAATCAACAAAACAATAAACATAGCCCTGATTTATAGCATTTACCAATTTCCAAGGTATAAATATTCACATGAAAAAATTAACAACTTGATTAGAGCTGGCTCCAGCACACCATAGGAAGCATCTTGCCTGAGGTCACACAGCTATTTAGTGGCAAAACCAACCACCATTTATAATGTCATGCTTATGGAAATAATTGTCCCTTTTAATATTATATCACCTAACAATTTGGTTTTTTTAATAATATTTTGTTTTTTCCCAATTATATGTAAAGACAATTTTAACATTCTTTTTTTTAAATTTTGAGTTCTAAATTTTTTCCCTTCCTCCCTCACCCCTCTCCTCCCCAAGATGGTAAGCAATTTGATACAGATTATTTATGTGCAATCATATAAAACATATTCACATATTAGTTGTGTTGTGAAAGTGGTTTTGTGTGGTTTGTCCTTCGTTCTTGAAGAGGACCATGACATCAGGAAGATGATGCTATGACTTATAAGTCAATTGGATTTAAGTGAGGGAGGGCAGTGCAAAGTCACCAGCCTCACTTTCTCCTGTGGCTAGATACAGATCAGGACAACTGGAGATGGTCCTGGATGCAGTGCAAGACCTTGGCCTTTTTAAGCTAAGGTCTTTCAGAGATCTCACTTTGACTGAGGCAACACCCATTCATCGATTAGGGATGTTTGGTTTTAAACAGCCAATGAATAAAGTTAGGGGTGTTCTTGGACTACGTAACTGTAGGCAAGCACTTTAACCGGCCAGCTTTAGTTCTAGGTCTCAGTTTCTTCATTTGCAAGATGAGGAAGTTAGACTCAATTATTTCTGAAGTCCCTTCTAACTCTAAATTTATGATCCTATGATCCTAGAACTAATTCTACTCTTAAGCATCTAGGATATAATAATATAACACCATGAAGTCAGAAAAGAAGGAAAAATACTTTCTATTCTGCCTCTCTATTTTCCATCCGCACTAGTTTCGAACAGGGAATTGCATTCCTTTTATCCAACATTTTCAAAACTATGGGCATTGAAAGCAGCAGAGGATAGTGTAGGAGAGGTGAAGTCTATCGAGAGGTGTCCCCTAAAAGTCACTCCTTGAATAATATATATTTTTCTGGGCATAATTTCCCTCCTTTCAGTGAGAGATACTGGAAGATTATTCCTCAGATGTATCTTCAGAAGATGCCTTGCAATAGATCCACTCTAATTCATTCTGAGCCATGAATAATTACCCTTTTAGTGTGAACTTTTAGCCAGAAATGTACCCATCTAACAGCAATATGATTATACCAGTTTGATAATGAGAATGTCATGTGGGCTGGTAGCCAAAATTCTAATATATTATATCTATTGGTTCACCTTGTTCTGTTTTAACTCATCACTTTATCAGAGAAGAAAATTAAATCGTCCTAACATGATTTGCTCTTCACAGAGTCATTGCAATTGCAATACAATGCTGTTCTAGGTGACTGTAAATTGATTGTTGGATGATTTGTTCCCATATTTTCCCAGGTAAACCAGATAAGGGGACTGGTTGGCAATTATCAGAGTTGTCCTTTTTCCTTTTGAAATATGGGCATTTGACTTGTTCTTTTGCAGCTTATAGGAGATGTTTTTGTCTTCCGTGAGTTCTCAAGAATAAATAACTAGCACTTCCATGATAATACCCATTAATTCCTTGAGATGAATTCCCTCATCCTTTGAAGGGCAGATGTTTGTCAACTATATGTGTCAGAGCTGTCATAAATGAGAACATATTTCACTAATAAATATGAAATCTCCTGGAGAAGTTCAAAGAGCTACACAAATATAAGGTCTTGTTACTATTTGTGTTCAATTCAACAAGTACGTATTAAGCACCTACTATGTCTGGCTGGCACTGTGCCACTCAAACCCATTCCTTCCAAGATAGGAAATGATAGAACTTAAATATCCTCCAGGATACTTTCCCTTGGGTTCCGAAGAGTGCCATGCTCTTCAAAGTCACAGGAAGGAACAAGCCCTCCTTAAGTTGATTGCTCTGACAGTGTGTTTGCACTTACCTTAAATAGTGAATCAAGGCAGCTAAGAGGCTATCTAGGGTAATCCAAATCTAAATAAGGATCCTTGACGGGTACCTGTCCAACATCTGTTTAAAAACCTCCAATGAGGGAGAACTCCCTATCTTCCTCTTTTTATTATTTATATTGGTTTTGAATTATTTTAGATAAATTGCTATAATTATCTATTAAATTCTGACTTTGTGGATGCAGAAGTGACAGCAATGTGAAAAGTGGGACACTACGAAGTTAAAATTTCAATAACAGTAAAGGTTGTCACACTTGGTCAGCCCCAAATCTCCAAAGAAAGCCCTGTTTCCTACTGCAGGAAACTTGCAATACTGGGGAATAACCAGTAGCTGTCATTACTGTAACAATGCTTTAGATTCTTCTTGGAGTGGTACATATCCAATACCTTGTTATCTTGTGGGATTTGCTGTTCACACCAACACTAGCTGACACGTTGACAGTTCTGTCTGTGGAGAGGTCTTTCCTAGATCTGTCCTCTCTGCAGGTTTTTGGATGACAGGACTCTGCAGATTTTCATCCTTCGCTTCAGTGCATGTCATCCTGCTAAATGAAGTAGCCAAGAAACCTTTTGGTTTCTTTAATCCTCTAGTGCAGAGTAACACATGTAATCTTGCCCCTTGCTCGTCTTTGGCAGTGGTTTCATGAACATCTGTTGCCTGATACCAGGAGCAACCTAGATGCCCTGGAAACTGTGGGTAGCAGTGGGCAGCTCATCTCTTTGTCCCCCTGTTAAAAGTTTAGTTGCCTACATCAGCTTGAGATCTAAAGCAGAGAAAGCTCAGAGAAGAACTCCCAGCCAAGAGGCAAAGAGCAAAGTAGCTATGGATGGCACCACAAAGGAAAATGAAAAATGATGTTTGCTTGACCTTAAAGCAAACCTGAGTCCATTGTCTTGGAAAGGTTCCAAGTCTACATCCTTCAGAGGAAGATGGACTGAGCCAAAATATGCTCTGTACACAGCAGAAGCATATCAAAGTATTTTCCCAGGGTGGGGGGGAGGGGGAGAGAGAGAGAGAGAGAGAGAGAGAGATTAGAGGCAAGGAAGGCTGGAAAAGGGACAATGAAAGTAGACTAGAAGTGAGTGATTGAGAAGAGAAAACAGGATAACAGGACGTGAAAAGAGAATCTCTGGAACCCTACTCTACATTAGGGAATATCTTTAAATGTGTGTGGCAACATACAGAATTATATGGAGCTGGAAGAGAATAAGAAAATATGATTAGTGTCATTTATTTTTGCCCAAGTTCCAACTGGATGATGGCCAGAAGACTCATAGAGTGCCATGGATTCCCAGACTCTGAATCAAAACACAGTAGGAATATTTCGATTTGCAGTTGAAAAGGTAGAAGAAAGGAATATTTTTAAGAGGCTTTCTAAATCTCAGTTCAAAGCAGAAAGCCTGAGGCAGGGAAAGGGAATACATTGATCTGGAATTGAGCCAGGCTGATTGCCATCTCTGTAGCTGGTTTTGTTTTCATTTGGGCTAAAAGAGTGAATTTTCAAGCATTTGCTGAACCATTTTTTGTGAAGAGAGGAAAGGGGTTTGCTTTCACATTTGGGGAGATTTTGTTGCTTTGTTTGATGACTATGAAATGAAAACTGTATACTGCCCACAGCTGTACAGCTGTTCATGCCAAATGGGCATTATTTGTAAGAGATGCTGCTCCCCTCTACTTTCCACTTCTTCAACCCTCCCCACCCCACCCAACACTATTTTGTAAGATCCCTGGTGGAAGGCAAACAATACAGGAATAAAGAGGTTTAGGCAAATAGCAAAGGACTAATTCGTGAAGGTTTAGCTCATATGAAACTAGCCCAGCCACAGAGGCTATTTACCTAATCTGCTGTGTTTGAAAATTCTAGGTCCCCAAATAGAATTTTAGAACCAGAAGCTGTCTCAGAGATAGTCTAGTCAGTAATGAATTGCTTTATTTGGTCAGATCATTAACAATAATAAGGCTCTTTCACTCTATGAATATGTCAAATAAAATAAAACCAGGAAGTCTAAGATTTGTTTGGAGAACCCAGAGGTATTAAACCACAATGAAGCTGCCCACTGCTTACCAAAATAAAATCAGAAGATTTAGAGATGGATGGGACCTTAGAAGTCATGGAGCTCCTCATTTTTACAGCTTATAAAATAGGCCCAGAGATATTAAATGGCTTGCCCAAAGTCAGACAGGTAGTAAATGGCAGACAACGATTTGAAACTAAGCCCTCTGCCTACAAATTCAGTAATTTTTCTACTGCATCAAACTGTCCTAGGCTGCTCTGGGTTCCATTAAATTCAAACATTTGTCAAGTGCCTACTATGTGTTAGGCTGGGGCGGGGGGGGGGGGGGGGGGGGGGAAGAAGGGGGGGAGGCAAGGTAGGAGTATAAAAAAACAAAAAAAAAAAGTTCCTGAACTCAAGGACTTTACATCCTATTATTAGATGACTTTTATCTAGGGTTTTTTAAGGTTTGCAAAGCATTTTACATACATAATAAAGTTAATTGATCCTGGCCACAATCCTGTAAAGGAGGTTTGAGTTAGAAGCCTGATAGGACTCCCCAAAGTTTTAAACACCTCTAGCAATCAGCTTCCTTTGCAAACTTCCCAAGAACAGTTCTCACCATCTAGAAGAGATTTGTTTCATGAATAAACTCTCTAATCTGGAGGGGGGGAGGGGGGAGGAGATTTCACTTCACCAGATAGAGTACTGGGCCTGAAGTCAAGAAGACCTGAGTTCAAATCTGGCCTCAGACACTTACTAACTGTGTGACCCTGGGCAAGTCACTTAACCCCATTTGACTCAGTTTCTTCCTCTGTAAAATTAGCTGGAGAAGGAATAGCAGACCACTCCAGTATCTTTGCCAAGAAAACCTCTAAAATGGGTCATGAAGAGTCGAACATGACTCAGCAACAACGACAACAGTAAATGTGTCAGGCACCACGCTAAGCACGAGGGATACAGGGAAAGGCAAAAGAGAGTTGCTGCTCTCAAGAAGCTCACAGTCTAATAGAGGAGGTATGAAATCAATCATACACAAATAGGAGCACCAACTCTGGAGTCAGAGAAGTCGGGTTCAGATCCCAGCTCTGATAGTTATGATTATGCTACCTTAGGCAAGTCAGTTAAGTCTCACCGGTCCTCAGTTTCCTCAATTGTAAAAGGAGAAGGTTGGACTAATGGTCCCTGAGGTCTCCTCTAGTTCTGTAAGACGATCACATGAGGAGTTGTTAGGAAAGGCATCATGGAGGAGGTAGAACAATCTAGAAACTGAAAGATTTTGGATCAAGAGATGAAATAGCACGGATAAAGGCAGAAGTGAGAAAAAAGAAAAGCAACAGAACGAAAAAGAAATTGAACTGTCGCAGACAATTAATTCAGTTAATTAATTAATTAATTCAATTAATTCCATCTACGGTATAAAGGGCCAATAACTGCAGAAAATGCTAAAACAAATGAAGACAATAGCTAAATCCACACTGCTTACCAACTGCTGTAAATGAGACATGAAGTATAGGATAGAGGGAGGAAAAAAACCACCCTGAAATTTCCTGAGAGTATGTATAGATAAAGTCAACTTGGCACAGCAAGGGGCCTACATGGTTCCTTTCCTGTTTAATAATATGTGCTCTATCCACAAAGTCAGCCACATTGCAGCCATCTGTCTTACTGCTAAAAAATTAATTTCGAATCGACTTTACTGATCCTAAATGAATGGACTGTTATATGGCTTTACTAGCACAAATAGTAAGTTAAAAACATGCTAGCAGTCCTATATTAACATTAATTAACAGCAGTAGACTGGAAATGCTTAGCATAACACTGGGAATTACTAATGGAACAGTGTAACTTTTTCCCCCTAGTATGAGGAGTCAAGAATCATGCATAATGTAGGAGTGTAGATTGCAGCTGGTAACAGCAGGCTAGATCACAGGAGATGATTTAAACTTCTTTTTATGATCATGAAGAACTATCCTTTCAATCAGACCCCAAAGCAAGGCCTATACTGCAGCCCTGAGGGGTGCAAAATCTTAATACAGAACAGTAAATAATTGTCCTGAGCAGTCCCCAAAGAAGTGGCTTTTTTTTTCCTTTGTATTCAATCTATATTTATAGAGTATAAGAGGAAGATATACAGTAACTCTGGCCTTAGATGCAAAATGAATTTCACTCATTGACAGGTGAAATGTATTTAGTTCATTGACATATGTAGTTAAATGGCTCTGGGTCCAAAACTATCAGAAAAGCACAAGGAATTGATCGCCAAATATTGCTAGAGTACCAGGACTGGAATCAGGAAGACTTGTCCTCTGGAGTTCAAATCCAACTTCAGACACTTACTAGCTGTGTGACCCTGGGCAAGTCATTCAACCCCTTTGCCTCAGTCTTCTCATCTGTAAAATGAGCTGGAAAAGGAAATGGCAAACTATTCCAGTATCTTTGCCAAGAAAATGCCATATGGTGTCACTGTCAGACACAACTGAAAAACAACTGAACAACAAATCTCAAAACTCTGAGATTCAGAAAAGATTAGCAATGATTAAAAGTGAAATCTTATTGATAGTTTTCGATCTATTTCTTGGGACATTAGTCTGACTACTTGTATGTATGTATATGCTTTTTGTTCTTATGGAGTGAGCGAGGAGAGAGGGAAAGGAGTTCACAGGGAGAAATGTTTATGGATTCCTCAGTTCCCTGATGTTTTTAACATTCTCTCTCCTTATTGTTTCCTAGAAGGTGGAGGACAGGGTTGTGTGCCCTCTTTTGTAAGCTATGGACAGCTTAAATATTGAAAAATTGTGCTTTATACATAGGACAATAATAACAGTTCAAATTTGCATATCATTTTAAGGTTTATAAAGCATTTTCCTGGTAAGGAAGATGTGAGCTATGTCATATAACTATTTAGCTATTTTATTTATATAGTGCTGTAAGATTTGCAACGGTTTTTACAATATGATCTCATCTAACTCTCACAACAACCCTGGAAGGTAGGTATTATTATTACCTTCATTTTGCAGATGAGGAAACTGAGGCCTGTGGTCACATAGCCAGTTAAGTGTCTGAGATCACATCTAAATTCAGATCTTCCTGGCTCTAGGTTCAGAGCCCTGTCTACCTAGCTACCAATTTATTAGATGCTCAGAGAGATGAAGTCCCAAAAAACAGTTCATGTCAGAGCTAGGGCTTGACTGCTCATTTTCTGAATCTAATCCTAGGGCTCTTTTTAATATACATACTACACTGTATCAAATGGAATATTGATTAACCTTTTCCCTGAAGGTCGTTGCCTTAACACTGTGTAGCAGTTCCTCAGAAGAGGCAAAAGAAAAAGGTATTTGATGCATAGTATGAATTAAATAGAGAGCAGGTAATTTATTCCTACATGCAAGAAAGGATAAAGAAAAAAAAATCTTCAAAACTGCACATTAACAGAATAGGATGAAGTAATTTAACTTATAACTACCAGTACAACCTGTTGGGAAGATAACACTTAAACCCCATCAGAACATAAAATAATTTGCAAAAGTGCTAATTAGACATTTACATTTCACCTCCATCTCACTATCCAAACAGCTATCTTTGGAAAACTCAGCAAGGCTTGATTCCATTCTCATATCGTCAGTAACTATCCTCACCAAGAGCCCTGGAGCAGTTCCCCACTTGCCACCATATGACTCAGCCCCTGATGAGACTTCTAGACCTTTCTGGCTCACATGGTCCTCAGAATATTCATTCACTTAAGACCGAGAAAGAACAAACACAAAAGGCGTAAAGGCATATAGGGGCCCTTGTGCAAAAATCACCTGTCAATTAATAAACATTTATTAAGTGCCTACTATGTATCAGACACCATGCTAAACATTGGAGATACAAAAAGAGGCAAAAGACAGTCCCTGCTCTCAAGGAGCTCACAATCTAACGGGGACCTACACTCTATCTGGGGAGCAGTATTATCCTAGGTCTTCTGTGAGTGCCATGGATTACTGGCTTAAGCACGGCATTCCCCTCCCCTGGCTTCAGCTTCTTTCAGAATCAACCAAATACCAGCATTTGCTAACCAATTACATCTGCCTTGGCTTTAGAAGTAATCAATTTTGAAAAAAGGTGAAAGAGAGACTGGTTTATGATTGGTAATAAATCCCTATTAACATAAGGGTCACTGGCTAATCAGAGGATTAAAGGAGAAGTTTCAACCCACCTTATCATAGGTCCATTTAGAAAGCCCAGGTCCCAGACTGGAGTTACTTGCCTGTCTTCCACTCCTTAGTTGAACATTCTGTAAAACTGAAGACCCACTATAGCATCTGGTTCTCCAGATGACTGGCTATGTGAAGGTAACCAATTTAGAACAGTTTGCCCTGGACAGAAATGAGAGACCTATAAGGCTGACAACACTGCCCCGAGAAATGATTGGGTCCACCTAGTTCTCCTTCTCAAATTAGACTCCAGAACGCCCCATATTCGATAAGGTATTATAAAATTCTAAGATCAGAGCTGGAAGGGATTTTAAGAGATTTCCTGGGGCAGCTAGGTGGATAGTGCACTGGCCCTGAAGTCAGGAGGACCTGAGTTCAAATCTAGCCTCAGACCAAAACACTTGACACTTACTAGCTGTGTGACCCTGGGCAAGTCACAGCTCCAATTGCCTAAAAAAATTTTTAAAAAAGAGATTTCCTTATCCAGTTCTAACTTTTGGGCTGGGGAATTATTGCCATTTTTCAAATGAAACAACTGAGATTCAAAGAGATATGAGGAACTGATAAAGGGATAGTGGGAGGGAAGGACAAGAATGAGAAAGAAAATTTTCTCTTATATAACACACCCCAAATGTAAAAGCACCTACTTTGTGGGAAAAGGAGGAAACAAGTAGAAAAAAACAGTGGAGACACTCTAGCCATTCAATGCCTCCCCATCCCCCCCAGAGGCACCACTCCTACCCCACCCAAGTCTATGCTCTGCTGCCCATTGGAAGGCCTCATGCATAGAACTTGTTGGTAGGAGCTTTTTTGTAGATGGGATTCTTGCCCTTATCATAGCTGTTTTCATGCTTCTTTTTCATTCAATAGAACAGCAGCAGGACCAGGAATACCACAAACAGGAAACACAGCACCACCAGCAATCAGAGCTGCCAAGATTTCAATCATCTCAAAGATGCTGCCTTGAGCAGTGCTAGACATTGACACTGCACAATAAGGGGGTTGGACTACACAATCTCCAGGGTACCTTCTGGCTTTAAATTTGTGAGCTGCTGACCCTACGACTATGAACGATATTGGGAATGAAGAGAAGAAACACCAGGGGCCACGTCCTTGGTAGACTGATCTGTAATTGAGATCAATAATTCAAGACATTCCTGTATGGAGTCATCAGCCTTCTTTGTCAAATACCCAAAGACCCTCTGGTGCCATTGGTGGGATCATGTGATAAGCATTCCTGGAGTTGTTTAAGGTCTCATCCTCTAATAAGAAGGAACATAGATAGCTTGGTAGCAGCTTATTCATCCAAAGCAAATGCAAATGAAGACCCTAAAAATAGACCTAACAGCCCAAATCATACAGTGAATAATTACTTTGACAGACCTGTGATCTCATCAGTGCAGCCACTCACTCCACTGATGTAGAATATAGCCTCTACAAATCTTTTTCATTCTGTATGACTCTCAGGTAAGTACAACTTAAGAGTTTCCACTCAATATGCCAGAGGCCTTTGCCTGTTTCTTTTGATATCTTAAAGAAACAAACATAGTACTCAGGGCTCTCAAAATCATTAATGAATCAAAGAGCAAAAGTGAGCTCTACTGACTGCAATACTAATGAGATCTTTCCTACCCAGGCAAATTCTAGCAAGCTGAGCTCATCAGGATCAATGAAGGGTGCTTTGTTTAGTAGGCATCATAACACACCAATGTAAGAAGTCCTAGGATTATTTTTCCCTTCCACTCTCAAAGTAATCTCTCCATATATTATAGGGGAATATGTAATTTATCAGTTATTTGTCAGCCATTAACCCAGCAATGATTTATATAGTATAAGTACTAGCAAGCAGCCTTACTGACATACATGGAGGATAAATGACTGATTCCTCTGGGGCACACATCTAGGATCACATTATCATAGAATTAAGGGTCATCTAGTCCAATTGTCTTACTTTACAGATTAAGAAACTGAGTCCCATAGAGACTAAATGACTTGCTGGAGGCTAGTAAGTGACAAGTGACAGGATTTGAATTCAGTTTCTCTGACTCTAAATATATACTGTTTCCACTGTACCAGGTTACCTCCTAAAAAGTATCTGCATAGGAGTTTGAGTTCCGACCTTCCTGACTCCAAGTTTATCACTATATCTGGCAATCTTAAATTTATGAGGTGATGACCCCATGACTATGAACAATATTGGGAATGAAGAGAAGGAACACCGGGGGCCATGTCCTTGGTAGACTGATCTATAATAGAGATCAATAATTCAAGACATTCCAGTATGGAGTCATCAGTCTTTTATGTCATTTACTTTTAATTTTTATTTTACCTTTTCAACTAAGCCTAAATGGAGCATGCTAGAGTGTAGATAAGAATGAAGTATAACATGGATATTTCTTGGGCTTTGTTGAGAGTTTGCTACTAGATATTGACCTTTTTAGGATATCATCTACCCTATACATGATAAAGAGCAGTGATTCTGGGCACAGGCTTATAGCCTCATGCAATATTATCAATACAAGCACAGTCTAGTTTATGGTTTTCACAAGATTTCCTACTAAAGGACTTTTGGGGTTTCCAGATGAGGAACCTTAACTCATCTAATTGAATTAGTTCAACTTATTCCCCTCATCAAATTTGGCGAATTCCCTTTGTGAATCCCACGATGACGCTAGTAGGAAGACCTTTGAAAGGGGACACAAAGGGACCCTTAGGACAGAGATGAAAGGAAAAAATTGTCATGCCAAGAGAGTCAGGGGATCTGGATTTAAATATCAGTTCTGATGTTTACTAGGTCTGTGACCATGGGAAAGTCATTTATTCATTCAATAAACATTTATTATGCACTTACTATGTGCCAGTCATTGTGCTAGGCACCAAGAATACAAAGAAATAGGAAACAGTCTCTGCCCTCAATAAGATTACATCCTATAGAGAGAGACAACATGTACATTTTAAAGTATATACAGATTAAATACAAAACAAATTCCAGGTAGTTTGGGGAAGAAGGCCCTAGAAGATGGAGTTACTTGGAAAATTTTCATACAGAAAGTGATGTCTGAAATAAGTCATGAAAGAACTGAAGAATTCTAAGAGTCTGAGGTGAGGAGGGTGTGCATTCCAGGCTTGGGGGGGATAGCCAGATCAAAGGCATGGATGTGTTCCTAGATGTGAGGAACATCAAGAAGCCAGTTTGGTGGGACTGTAAAGTGAAAGAAATAATGTATCATGAAAACAGAAAGGCAGATTGAGGGTAAGTTGTTAACGGTTTTAAATGCCAAACAGGAGAGTTAATATTTTGCCCTAGTTGTAAAATGGAATTACTACCGTTTATTGAATAGAGAAATTATATGGTCAGACCAATACTTAAGGAAAATCACTTTGGTGACAGCTTGGATGATGAACTGGAAAAGGAAGAGATTTTATACAGGGAGACAATTAGGAGGCCACTGAAATTATACAAATAAGAGGTGATAAAGTAACCTTTCTGAGCCTCAAGTTTCCTTATCTGGAAAATGGTGATAACAATATTTGCCCTACCTACCTTACAGGGTTACTATAAGGAAAGCATTTTGTAAAAATTAAAGTGTTATATAAATATATAAGCTATTACTGTCAATTCTACAGAAATGGATGTACTAAACAGCTAACCATGACTGCTTCTTCTCCTTCCTTAAACCCCTGCTCTCACCACATCTTCCAATGTGTGGGCTAACACAGCAACCACCAAATGCCTTCGTGACTGTCCGTGCTCTAATCCAGTGTTATCAACCACTAACACAAAAAGTTCTTTTGTTCAAATGCCTTTTGTTAACAGAGGTTGACACTCCTGCTGAATTCTCTATTTCTGTCAATTCTTGGAGTGTCCATTTCAACAGGCAGCTCTAGCTCCTCCTGAAAACTTTTTAACTAAAGAAAGTTTGGTAAAACCAAGTCCGTCTATACACATGAAGGCTAAGCAGATAACTAGGGGTCAAATCCTATTACAATTAATGAAATTGACCATTTATTTCATGCCATATTCAAAGAACAAAACTCCAATATGAAAGGATGGTGCGATCCCTTAAAGCTGGAAGGGGCCAATCTTACAGATCACTAATCCAACCTTCTCACTTTACGAATGAGGAAATAGAGGCACAAAGAAATAAAGTGATTTGACCCTGGTCACAGACAGTAATTAGAACAATTTGGATTTGAACAGACCTTAGGAATATGTTGAAATGATATTTGAACTATATTTATTCTTAATAATTAATATTATTCTTAACATTAACATATGTTTAAATTGTCATGCTCAAATATCCCCCAGATATCACAACCCTCCTTCCACAAAATACTTAGAAAAAAGGATCAAGGAAATAGATGCAATTTGCTTTGGGCTCATATGGTTTGAGTATAGATTTTGATCAAAGAAGAAAAAATCTTATACATCTTGCTATAGTTTACACAGACCTGGTAGGAGAGAAACAAATGAGTTCAGAAATGGCAGCAAAGGTGTAGCTAGACCGCATTCATCTGAAAATGATATGGGAGTTTTAGTCAACTGTAAGTTCCATATAAATCCACAGTATAATATGACAGTTAAAAAGCTAATAAAATCTTAAGCTACATCAAGAGAGTGTGATGTTCAAAACAAAGAAGATTAGAGCACCAGCCCTGAAGTCAGGAGGACCTGAGTTCAAATCCAGCCTCGGACCAAACACTTGACACTTACTAGCTATGTGACCCTGGGCAAGTCACTTAACCCCAATTGCCTAAAAATTTTAAAAAAACTTAAAAAAAAAAACAAACAAGAAGATATCAGTCCTGCTGTAGTTGGCCCAGGTGTCATCTGAAGAATTGTGTTCCATTTTGAGCATCAGTTTAGAAAAGGCATTGCTTAACTTGAGATGGTTATGCTAGGTCTAAGATTTCTGAAGAAACTGAGAATGTTTAGCCTAGAGAAAAGAAGTATTAAAGGGTACATGAAAATTGAAGGATTATCATGTGATAGAGGGCAAGTTGATGGTACAGTTGATAGAGTGCCAGGCCTGAAGTCAAGAAGACTCATCTTCATGAATTCAAATCTGGTCTCAGACATACTAGCTGTGTGACCCTGGGCAAATCCTTAACCCTATTTGCCTCAGTTTCTTCATCTGTAAAATGAGCTAGAGAAGGAAATGGCAAACCACTCTAGTATCTTTGCCAAGAAAACCTGTAAAGGGGTCAAGAAGAATCAGAAGAGTCCAGCTAGGCTGTAATAATCAATCAAAGAAGGATTAGATTTAGAAACTATGAGTAATCATTAGAAGTTTCAGAGAAGCAGATTTAGTCATGATATTACCGGAAAAATCTTCCTAGCATTTGGAGACATCAAAAAGTAGGATAGGCTACTGCACAAAGTGGGTTCCTTTTAACCAGAGTTCTTCAAGCAAAGGCCAGACTCCTTGTTGGTAAGAGGGGATTTCTGTTCAGGTAGTTTCATTTTCCATCAGCAGTTCTTCTTGGTTTAAATTCCCAAACATTATCCCTCAACCAGCATAAGCTGGTCACCAGAATTGACTTAGTTTTTTATATTCCACACCCCAACTCCCTCTGTTGCCCCTCCCTCTAATTGGAGGGCTTAAGGATAGAGCAAGAGTCCTCCGAAAGCCTTCCTTTACAGAGAACTCAGAACTTTGAGAACTTTCCAGGTATCTCTCCATTTTCCATCAGCAGCTCTGCTGGCTTTCAACTCCACTGGCTACCCCCTGCTCCTGCCTCTACCTTTTTCAGTTTCCATTTGTATGTTATCTTCCCCAGCTAAAATGTAGGCTCCTTTAGGGCAGGGACTATCTTTCATTTTCCTATTTGTATCTCTAGCACTTAGCACATAGTTGGTACTTAATAAACGTTTATTGAATTTTTTAAAAATATAAATTAAAACAGATGGTCTCTGAAGTTTCTTGCAACCCTGAGATTCTTTGATTCTGTAAAAAGCGTGGGTTTTTATTTTGTTTTGTTTTGTTTTGTTTTTGGTGATGACTGGGTCTCACCACCATTTTCAGGCTAGAAGCACAGTAGATACTCACAGGCCTGTGTTTGTATCTGACTTGAGCCAGTTCACCCCTCTTTAGGTAACCTCGTCTCCCTCCCTTTTCACCATAATTTAGTGCAGACACTCAACCAGTATAGCTCACTGCAACTCAGAACTCCTGAGTTCAAGAGATCTACCACACTCAGCAGTGGCTGGAATTACAGGCATGCACCGTCACACCCCGAAAGCCTATGAATGTAATAATGTTATAACGGCAATAGCCTCCCCTAGTTCCATAAAAATCATATGAACTGAGGCCTTCCGTGCACGCCTACTGGAGACGTCCTTGGGAAGTTAAAAAGTTTAGATAATTTCTGAATTCTGCTTTTTTTTTTTTTAGAATACTGATACATACAAATAGAAACATATCGCTCTATACTGATTTTACATTACATCCTCCCACACATACATTCTTCACCTCAGCCAAACTGGCCTATTTGATGTTCCCCATACCTACCTCCTTGCCTCTGTGTCCATTCCCCCACCTCACCCCCACCACATCCAGAATGCTTTCTTTCTCTACCTCCATCTCTTGGAATCTCTAACTCCCTTCAAGGCAACAGCCCAAAGGCCACATCGTACAAGAAGTTTTTTCCTAATTCTCCCAACCTATTCTAAGTGCCCCCCAATGCTTTTTATTTTGTAAATATTTTGCAAGAGATTCACAAAATTTACCCAAAAACATTTGTAAAAATTGGCTTAGCTGTGTACATGTTCTTTGGCCCCAACCCCCTGCCCAAATGGAATGCAGGCTTCTTGAGGGTAATACTGTTCATCTTTGCCTTCTTATTCCTAGAACCACGCATAGTGCTTGAACACAGAGCAGCTGCTTAATATAATATAAGTGTCCATGGCATTGAATTAAGCAGTTAATGACAATAAGTTATGATACATTAAAAGTATAGTAGAAAATGTGAAAAATAAAAGTGGGACAAATAGAATACCCATAGGATGAGTATTAACATATCACACAAAGATCACTTTCTAATGCCAGTATTCCCATTTCATTCCATTTAGAAAATGTCCTCATTCATTTTGCTTTTGCTTTATGCATTCTAACAGAATTGAAGTGTAATATATGGAAAGCGACAATCTCTAGGCAGAAATTTATAACCAGTGTGGGTCTTCATTCCCATTTCGCTGGCCTGTGACCAGCGAGGACACTCACTGCCTCAGAAGCAAATAAATGGCACTAGGAGGAGAAAAAAAAAGGTGACCATTTTCAACCACAGTTAACAGATTAGCATCAGTTCTGGAGAAAGAGTGTAAAGGAGGGTCATAGACCTAGGAAGGACCTCAGATGCTATGTAGTCCAAACTCCTCATTTTATATATAAGAGGTTGGGATTTGTGTAAGGTCACACAGGTCACAAGCATCAGTGAGAAATTTTGAACCCAAGTCCTCTGACTCCAGAGTCTGTGTGCTTTCCACTGTACCAAGTTGCCTCCTAATTGGTACCCCCTTTTAGTGCCCCCCAAAACCTATATAACAATACTTACATTTTGATAGTACTTTTATGAAGCACTTTCACATTCATTAACTTACCAATAGAGTATGGATCAATTCTCTACTGCTTGTGCTAATTTTGGCCTGACAATTAACACCAAGTAAATAGAGCTCTCCACCAGCTAGCACCACACCATTCATACATGGAACCATCAGTTACAGCAAATGGAGAAATTTTGAATGCTGTATATAAGTTCATTTACCTTGGCAGTATACTTTCCAGGAATGTACATACAGATGATGAGGTTGAAGCATACATTGCCAGAGCTAGCTAAGTGTTTGGGAGGCTATTAAGGAAAGTGTGGGAGAGAAGGGGTATTAGGATGCCTACCAAACTAAAAGTCTACAGAGCCTCTTTGTTGTATACCTGTGAAACCTGGACAGTCTACCAGCACCATGCCAAGAAACTGAATCGCTTCCATTTGAATTATCTTAGGAAGACTCTGAAGATTACCTGGCAAGATAAGGTACCAATCACTGACTGCCAAGCATTCAAACTCTCCTGCAGAGAGAGCAGTTCTGAAGGGCTGACCAGATTGTTTGAATGCCAAATGTACATTTACGTAAAAGACTATCTTACGGAGAACTCACACAAGGCAAAAGCTCACATGGAGGTCAGCAGAAACAATGCAAGGACACTCTCAAGGTCCCTCTAAAGAACTGAGACATGGGAAACCTCAGTGCAGGACTGCCCAGCATAGCATGCCTGCATCAAAGAAGGCGTTGTGCTCTATTAATACCAAAGCAGAATTGCAGTAGCTCAAAAGAAATGTGATAGTTTGAGATGCACACATCTGTACTCCAAATGTTCACGTGGACTATTTGTGCCTGATCTGTGGCAGAACCTTCCAAGCCCATATTGGTCTGATCAGATACAGTAGATTTGATGCTGATGCAGCGATACCATTTTGGTCCTCTTTGAGAATGAAGGACAACAACCAACTAACCAGCATAGTCACAACAACCTAGTGAAATCAGGTATTATCCTCAACTCAAGGGGCTCCCTATTTAGCCTCTTAGATAAAATATAAACTCTCTGTTTGACTTTTTTAAAGTCCTTCACAACCTATCTGTCCAGTCTGATCATATATTACTCCCCTTCCTGAATTCTGAGGTCTGTTTCCCACACATGGCACTCATCTCCCCTCTCCCTACCTTTGTAGTGGGCAACCCCCATGCCTGGAATGCATTGCTTCCTCTTGTCCTTTTAGGATTCTCTCTTTCTTCAAGTTACAGCTCCAGCATCACCTTCTACATGAAGCTTCTCCTGATTTTCTCCCCCTCTCTCAGATGCTAATACCCTCCCTCTCCAACTAACTTGCATTTGACTACTGGGACAGCTAGATAGCATAGCAGATAACATGCTGGATCTGGAGTGAAGATGACCTGTGTTCAAATCCTCAGACATTTATGAGCAGTGTGACTCTGGGTGATTCACTTTATCCCTCTGTATCTCAGTTTACTCATCTGTAAAACAGGGATAATAATAGCGCCTAACTCCCAGGGTTGTTGTGAGGATAAAATGGGATGATATTTATAAAGTACTTTGTAAAACTTAAACTGTTATATAAATGATAACTATTATATGTTTTATATTTATTTTTCATATATTTATACATGTATATCTTGTCTCCTCTAATAGAATATAAGCTCTTTAAGTGTATAGATTGTTTCATTTTGTGTGTGGGTGTGTGTATCCACATCATGATTACCTAGCACAGTACCTGGCATACCATAGAAGTTTAATAAATGTTGTTTGATTGATCTACAATTTATGGGCAAATAAACTAAGGAAGGACTAGAGAGATTATGTGACTTTTCCAAGTTCCAACAGATGGAAAAAAGTCAAAGTCAAAATTTCATTTCAATTTTCCTGGCTCTATTTCTAGCATTTTTTCCATCCCAGTATTACACCTTTTACATAGATCCCCCGCTGTCATGGGCACAGAAACCCAATTATATTCTTCACTTGGGTTTCTCCTCTTCAGTCAGCATCTAAGCTATCTTCTGATTACCATCATTTGCTTCTGATATTATACATTATACATTATGACCCTTCCTGCATTCTGTGATCCAGCAACTTCTGTTCCCCATACATGATGCTCCCCCTCTCATCTCCATGACTTTGCGTTGGCCATCCCTCGTGTCTGGAATGAATTTTCGCTATTGAAATTTACTTTTTTCAACTACATAAATCATCAGCATTTCTCTATATTACTAACAAAGCCCAACAACAAGAGGTAGAAAGGGAAATTCCTTTTAAAGTTACTGTGGATATTACAAAATCTTTAGGAGTCTACCTACCGAAACAAATGCAGGAACTATATGAACACAATTACAAAACACTTTCCACACAAATAAAGTCAGATCTAAATAATTGGGAAAACATCAGTTGCTCATGGGTAGGCCGAGCTAACATAATAAAAATGATAATTCTACCTAAACTAATTTACTTATTCAGTGTCATACCAATCAAACTACCAAAAAATTATTTTATAGAGCAAGAAAAAATAATAATGAGATTCATTTGGAATAACAAAAGGTTCAGAATATCAAGGGGACTAATGAAAAGAAATGCAGGGAAAGGTGGCCTAACTGTTCCACATCTTAAATTGTATTATAAAGCAGCAATCATCAAAACTACTTGGTTCTGGCTAAGAAATAGACTGGTGGATTAGTGGAATAGGTTAAATATGCAAGACACAGTAATCAATGACTATAATAATCTACTATTTGATAAACCCAAAAACCCCAGCTTCTGGGATAAGAACTCACTATTTGACAAAACTGCTGGGAAAACTGGAGAAGGATATGGGAGAAACTAGGCATAGAGAAAAATCTTACATCATATACCAGAATAAAGTCAAAATGGGTTCATGATTTAGATATAAAGGCTGATACTATAAGCAAACTGGGAGAGCAAGGAATAGTTTATCTGTCAGATTTGTGGAGAACAGAAGAATTCATGACCAAACAGGAGATACAGAACATTTTGAAAAGCAAAATGGATAATTTTGATTACATTAAATTGAAAAGTTTTTGCACAAACAAAGCCAATGCAACCAAGATTAGGAGGAAAGTGGAAAGTAGAAAATTGGGAAAGAATTTTTACAACCAGTGTCTCTGATAAGGGCCTCATTTCTAAAATATATAGAGAATTGAGTCAAATTTATAATACAAGTCATTCCCCAATTGATAAATGATCAAAGGATATGAACAGGCAGTTCTCAGATGAAGAAATTGAAGCCATCTATAGTCATATAAAAAAATGCTCTAAACCACTATTGATTAGAGAAATGCAAATCAAAACAACTCTGAGGTACCACAACACACCTATCAGATTGGCCAACATGACAAACAGGAAAATGATAAATGTTGGAGAAGATGTGGGAAAATTGGAACATTAATGCATTGGTGGTGGAGTTGTGAAATGATCCAACCATTTTGGAGCACAATTTGGAACTATGCCCAAAGGGCTATAAAAATGTGTGCATCCTTTGACCCAGCAATAGCACCTCTAGGACTGTATCCCAAAGAGATCATAAAAATGGGGAAAGGACTCACATGTACAAAAATATTTATAGCAGCTCTTTTTGTGGTGGCAAAGAATTGGAAATTGAGGGAATGCCCATCAATTGGGGAATGGCTGAACAAGTTGTGGTATATGAATGTAATAGAATACTATTGTGCTGTAAGAAATGAGGAGCAGGCAGACTTCAGAAAAACCTGGAAAGACTTGTATGTACTGATGCTGAATGAAGTGAGCAGAACTAGGAGAACAGTGTACACAGTAACAGCCACATTATACGATGACTAACATTGATAGACTTAGCCCTTCTCAGCAATGCAAGGATCTAAGACATCTCCAAAGGTCTCATGATTGAAAATGCTATCCACAAAGAAGAAAGAACTATGAAGTCTGAATGCAGATCAAAGCATACTATTTGCTATTTTTTTTCTTTTGCTTTGTTTTGTTTCCTCTTTCTGGTGGTTCCTCCTATTGGTTCTAATTCTTCCTTAGAACATCACTAATGTGAAAATATGTTTAATAGGAATGTATATGTATAGCCTATATCAGATTGCACACTGTCTTGGGGAGGGAGGGGTGAAGGGAGGGGGAGAAGAATTTAAAACTCAAAAGCTTATGGAAGTGATTATTGATAAATAAAAATAAATTTTTAAAAATTAATAAAAGAAAGAAATTTACTTTTTTCTAGAACCTGGGAATTAGGTTCTCTGAACTTTCATGCAAAATAACCTGGGGTAGTGTGCTAATGTGAGAGGGTTAGAGAAAATCATAGAATTTTGGAATTTCAGAGTTAGAAGGAAATGTAAAAGTTATCTAGGCCATTCCCATAATTTTACTGATGAGGAAATTTAACCCAAAAAGAGTTAAGTGACTTTCCTAAGGTCACACAAGCAGTTAGAGGCAAAATTGGGAGTCTTCTTCTTCAGGACCTCTCTATCATTCCTCAGCCTTGATGTCTAACCACAGAGAATCAGCACAGTGAAATTTCAGAATAGATAAATGGGACAGGAGGCTAGCCAGCACACAGAAAAAAAGATATTTTGGACAGACATGGCCTTGAAATACCCTGCAAATCACACTACGTGAATCTCTACAAGGCCAGTTCTGCTTGATATTATCATTCATCTTACACAGTAATCTTATTTTCTATAATGTAGATTTTACTGTTTCAATATACATTATGCACATTTTAAAGTATTCTATGAATCCATAATCATTCAAAACCATTAATTGTAAGTGACCACTTAAGGGCTGACTTTCTCTAGTCAGTCAGAAGATGAAAGCCATTTAAAACAAAGAAATTTGTGAAATAACATGGTAAGAAAAGTAGCGAGAAAACATTTCTCTCATAAATCCTATAGCATCACAAGCATGAGTTGCTCTTCTAATGTATGTTCCCTGGAAATACATGTTTCTTATATGTGTATTCTCCAATCATGGTCCCTGTCAGACATATCTATCTCTTTCAACTTGCAGCATCTCCTGATGATGTGATAACATGACTTTTGCTAGCCTGGCTCCCTCCTGGCCTCACTTGAGATCTAGTCTTTATTAGGACTTTTAGGCATTGAATTTCTGGTCTCAGGTCAACTCTAGGTATGGTTTCACTGGGCACATGGTTGTAGAACTACATTTTGCTTCCAGTATTCTTGGTTGAGATGTTCCCTCTTAAAGGAAAGTTAAGCTCTCCCACTTCTCTTTTAGTTTTGAGTCCAGAGGTTTAGGCTTCAGATCTTTTAATGAGGGAGGAAGGCCTTTCAATGCCCTGTATTGGGTTAGGGAAAAGCTCTCATTTTTCTCCACAAGGGAGAGATTTTTCAGTTCCCAAAGTTGTAGCTGTGACAGATTTTTCTTTCCAAAAGGCGAAGCTTCATCTCCAAAGAATAAGCTCTTTTGGAACATAGAACAGCAAGTAATCTAAGTAGAGCTTGAAAGCTTTTAATTTATCTTTGAAATTCACCTTACTGCTCACAAAGTAAAATGTCTCTGTCCATAGTCTCCATTTGACTTGGGGTAAAAATTCCGGGCTATACATTACTCCCATTTAACTCCATATGGGGAAACTGTACCATTAAACCCACTGAGAATGGACAGAAAGACTTTGCCGAAGAAACTCAGCAAAATTGATGTGAATCTGAGATGACTCAGTTTTCTTCTTGCTCCAAATTCTTTGGTTCTATCATACAAATGAACAGGAAGGGGGAAAGTAAGAACAATAATAACAAAGCCAGATTAAGTTGCTGCTTGGTATCAACCTCCACCATAGTTCTTTGTTCCAAATTCCTGCATTGATTTTGTATGTGGCCAGCAACAAGAACCCTCACATTTTGAGATATCCGACACTTAAGACCTTGAATTACATAAGACGTATGACGTATACCATAGTGAAACTCTGTTGTCTCACATCATTCAAAAGGATTTATGTTGACAGAGATTTTGGTCTCATATAATTGAGTGATTCTTGAAGAATATTTCAAATATATGCTCCCATATTGTGAACTTCTATAGCAATACTATTCTCACTAACAGATTCAATCCTAAAAAGAGCACAACGTTTTTCTCTACGTATGGGCAACTGAAGAAAAGTTATAAGAATAAAATGCAGTAATTTAATCAACATCTCAAACAGAACAAATATTCCTATGGCAAATATTCCTTGTCTTTGTAAATAATCACCTCAGAAATAGAGAATGCCTATTTTTAGACAGCTCTAAGCTGGAGTTACCTGGCTCACTACATAGACAAGTCATTCTTAATATATTTTAATTGTTTTTGTATACAGGCATCAATATAGAAACACAGATTTTTTTTTTTAATGTGAGCTATTAAGGCTGATAGTATGAAATCACCCAAATTTGAGTTTGAGTATCTTTTCCTCATGGATTAATTTAAAATGAAATGAAATAGCAAAAGTGAATTTTTTTCTACATATGCAGAATCCTTTCCTTCTTGACAGTAGGAATTATTTTATTTTTGTATTTGTATTGCCAATGCCTAACAGAGTGCCTGGAGCATAATAGACACTTAATAAATGTATGTTGATTGCTTGAGTGTCTGAAGCAGAAATTATCTCTAAAATAGTCTATTCAGATCACTCAGTGTTTCTCAGGCTGGTAGCCACAACCACCTGGAATTCTTGAGGTTGCTGAAAGGAAATATTAGAGATTGATACCCATAGTCCACTGAGGGGAGAAAAAGGCATGTCCTAGCAGTGCTTTCTGAAATATAGATATTGTTGCCCCAGTCACTTTGTGTCCTTTTACTCAGCTTTCCTTCCTCTCATAGCAGTCCAATGCTACTTGCCTTAAGGGTTTCCCTCCAGCCCTGCCTTCCTGTTTTCCAAAGTGATGCAGAAATGAATCACTTTGGCTTTTTTAGGGGACAGAGAAAAGTATATAGTGAGACAGTCAGAGGAGCCCTTAGGGAGTTAATAGAATTTTAAAATTCAAGAACCATTTATACAACAAGTTACTATATATCTGCACATGTTGCCATGAACATTCATCAATGACTGTCCAAAATTAGACAGCTATGCTGACATTTCTAAATCTGATGGATAGTTTATTTAAGTGTTTTCACTGAGAGTTGGCTGATACAAAAGGAATTTGAGAAGATGAACAATAATGAGCCTGGAGAACAGATAAGCACATTTTTTTTCATTTTTCACAGATTAACATATAATATTTTATGTTATACTATCAACCATCTATAAAGAGTATATCCCCAAGTTAAATAATTCATATAGTTGAATAAAGAAATTTGCCCATAGATACAATTTATTAAATTAGCATGCGATTGATAGGAATTGACTATTTGCAACAGATGCTATATATGAATGTTTATTGCTAGATAATATGTACCATTGTAAGAGGGCCAAAAAGTCCAAGAGATACTCTTTTCTGTCATGACATTATATATAAGGACCATTTAAGGAGGTGCCCTTTCTCCCACACTTTTCAAATATTCTACTTACTGATCACTTATACATTCCTGTACCTTTCCCAAGGTCATAGTGGTTAAAAGAAACAGCATCATACAGTAGGAATTGAATCCAACAAACTTATATTAACCTACTATGTGCAAGGCACTGCACTAGGCTCTGTGTTAAGATGAGAACCAACACAGTGCATGTCCTCAATGGATTTATAATCTAGTTGTTGATGTGTTGGTTGTGTTTGTCCTTTGTCCTTTACTCTCCTCTCCACTCCTCTCCTCTCCTCCCTTCCCTTCTCTTCTCCCCTTACCTGAGCTTCCTTCAATGATGGCTATATGGCCAGGTAGGAATCAAGATTAATGAAGGGCATTGTCATTTTTGGGACTCTTCAGCTCAGGGTCCCAGGCTATTTCTGCCAGGGTCTTAGGTGAGGTCATGGTGGTTTGACCTACCTGACACATGTCATCTTCTGGCTCTCTATCAAGTTGCTTTACCATTTCAGTTAGGCTGGTGGACTGGCCCAATAGTGGTAACTGGTTGGCAGTGGGTGTTGGCATTGGTGATAATAGAGATTTCAGTGTAAACATGGGGGGAGGGGTTTGAGGAGCTCATTGTTAAACATTTACCAACACACCCCTAAATACATTCCAAAATTGTCCAACAAAAATGTGTCCAGAGATGGGAAAATTATTATTGGTAAATGATCACTCTTCTAGTAATTATGAAACCTGTAAGGTATTTCCCCAGAAAACCTACAAAGATCCATTATAGGGTACAGTAACTATCAATTCACTATGAGGAACAAAGCTGAAAATCAATGAACCTCAGATGAGTTAGCAATGATGTCAGTAACTCAGATTATTAATGGTACATTTAGCTTGTGTTTAAATTAAAAGTGAATTCTTTGGAGTGTTCTGTAATTGTTAGTACAAGAGTTCATTATTATCAGCATCATACCATCTCAACTAACACTGACAAGTCAACTAAGTCTTTTGTTTGAAAGAATAATGATTACAGTAATATATGAGTTTTATTGTATCTCCCCTAGTCAAATTTTCTAGGCCTAAGAACTGACCCACTACAATGTCCCAGTATCTTAGAATTCACTATTATATAATCCTGGGAAAGGGTAAAACTAATTTCCAAAATGTATAATAGATTCAGCCCAGCTGTCAAATGTGATTGTTTAAACCTCATTACCCACAGCTCACTAGTTCCTGGCATTATATGTGAACCCAGTACAATGAAATGCCATTAAATTGCCTGCAAAAGAAGACTTAACAGGTACTTCCATAAGTAAAACTTGGTATAACTACAGTTGAGATCACTGGGTTTGTGTGTGTGTGTGTGTGTGTGTGTGTGTGTGTGTGTGTGTGTTTTGTCCTATAAATTTCCCCTTGACATTGAAGGGCTGACGCAAAAAATGATTAAACATCAATTAAGCAATAATGTCCCTAGAATTATGCATGATGATGACTCAGAAAGCACAAGCTGGTAGAGAAAGATAAATTTTTTTTAAAAGTATTGAAAACAAATACTGATCCAAGGTTAAAATTCTTGGTTTTAATGTAGCAGACTAAATAATCTATGTACTTTACAGAAATTTATTGACACTATTGCTAATGTATCAGAGATTAGTATTCATTTAGTATTCATTCAATGAGGATGAATAGCAGTTTCATCTTTGTACACAAAGGAGAATAAGTTGATAAAGAAGGACCAAGTGTATACTGTGGTATTAAGTACAGAGTCAGAAATCATGAATCCATAAGATCATAGAATGATAGATTTAGAGCCAGAAGAGAATTTACAAGTCATCTACTGTGAATCCACCATTATTCAAGTGAGAAAATGGAGGCCCAGAGATGATAATTTACCCAAGGTCACACAGATAGTAAGATGAAGGTCTGGAATTCAAACCCAGATGCCCTGATTCTAAATCCTTCATTCTTCCCACTATACCACACTTACTATACTATGTACTTACTTAGACTTCAAATACCAGCTATTTATGTGGCTTTAAAGGAAAGAAGGAAGGAAACAACAACATTTATTAAATGTTTACAATGTATCAGGCACTGTGCTAAGCCTTTATAAATATTTTCTCATTTGAGCCTCACAACAATTCTGGAAGGTAGGTACTTTATTACTATTCCCATTTTATAGTTGAGAAAACTAAGGCAGACAGACCTGCCCAGTATCACAAAGAGGTAGCTACTGTCTGAGAGGTTGGATACGAACTCAGGTCTTTCTGACTCCAAACCCAGCTCTCTATCCACTATGCCACCTAGCTGCATCTGGGTAAATACTCCTGAGATTCACTATTTCATAGAATCATAGGATTTTAGAGCTGGAAGGGACCTTAGACATCCAGCCCCCTCATTTTATAAAACTGAGACCAAAAATGGCTAGTTAGTGCCATACTCCTGATTATAGCTGTGGTTTCCTGACAGTCCAGGGGTCTTTCCACTGCCCCCCTCACTTAGCACAAGGCTAGAAAAGGTATTCAAATATCTTATGGGCTGATGGTAATCTGAGTTAGCTCTTTGGAGAGACTGGTATCACACAGAAGAAGTGGGTAGTACTGATTAAAACAAGAGTAAGAAGTTAAAGTAACATACATCTTTGCCACAGTTCATATAACTCTATCCTCTTACTTCTGGATGGGACCATATCTAAATCATTGTAATAGAACAGAAGTCTCCTCTGGTCAGGGGAGGGGGCAGGCCTACCTTTTCTTGTGGCAGATTATCTCTTTTCTAGACTTCCTCCGTCCCTTCTGCTTAGCACTCTCCCCAGTATCTACCCTGACTTATTTTTGGAACTTTCACATATGGAATATTTTATGCTAAAACTTCTAGCTTTCCAGTCAATACCCATCTGCTTCCTGTCTGTAAGGTCAAGGGTACTTCTCACAGAATTTTTGGTCCCCTTTCTCTACCTGTTGTGGCCTATAAATAGGGGTATGCTGGAGTCAGCTCAAACCAGCTCTCACAAAGCCAATTGTGTGAATATTTACACCTTGGAAACTGGCAAAGCTATAAATCAGCTGGAAATTTGTTCATTGTTTTGTTGATTGTGCAGATTAAAGAAAACGATCAGAAAAATGTTATCTAGCGTCCTTTTATTTTTTTTCATAGTCATTTGTTAATCATTTACCAGCACACTCCTGAAGTGATATAGTTCATCTCACCTGAGGGCCTGATTCCCTGGCGCTGGCTGAGTTGTGGATGTAACCTGTGGCTTCAAGAGATCAAGTTGTATCTTTATCTCTTCATGGAAAAAAATAAAATGGAATCCTTCGTGCTCATTTCTCATAACCTGGCCAAACTCAACCAACAGGAAGCCATCGGATCTACTCTGCTATACAGTCAGTTTTTTTCTTCTTCCACTTTGTGGTGTCACCATAGAAGGACAAATAACAGAGACTGAAAGAAATAGAGAAAAGTTCGTCTGCAAGTGAAATAATCTTCCTCAGCCAATTAAAATTTGGCCTTAATTCTTCCCTATTCACTATGGCTCTGAATAGAGGTCAGAAGACAGAGGTATTGGACTTCAAAAATAAAAAGGTAGTTTGGTTTGATAAATTGAAACAGATTGTATGTGGATGACATCAGCCTTTGTTATCTAATTATAGCATCCAAACATCAATTTGCTGTCCGAGAAGCAAGCCCTCATGCAGATCAAGGCAAGGATAGCACATTGTGGAAGAAATATAAAATCAGTGAAACTGAGTTGATTGATCTGTTCACATAATTTTTTACTACAACAGTCAAAATCTATTTATCTTTGCTATCTACATAAAAGTAGACTAAAGCAGACTTTGAAAGTACCACCTGATAGGTGTTACAAAAATAAGTGGAAAGATATAAATAGATTATCTGCAAAATTATCGAACAAAACTTCTTCATCTTCCTCTTCTTTCTTATTTCCCACTTCTTTCTTTCTTACATGCTTACTCGTGTATGGGGCAGCACAAGCAGACTGGGATGCCTGGCACATAGGCATTTAAGGTGTAGAATTTTATATATATAGGGCTGCTGGTGGTGCAGTGAATAGGGTGCTGGGCCTGGAGTCAGGAAGACTCATCTTCATTAGTTCAAATCTGGCCTCAGACACTTATTAGCTGTGTGACCCTGGGCAAGTCTTTTAACTCTGTTTGCCTCAGTTCCTCATCTGTAAAAAATGAGGTGGAGAAGGAAAGGGCAAACCACTTCAATGTGCCAAGAAAACCCCAAATGGAGTCACAGGGAGTCAGACATGACTGAAAAATGATGTAAAAATGACAAAATTTGGATAAATAGATATGTATCTGTGTGTGTGTGTGTGTACACACTCATATATTTGGACAGAGCCACTGGGAGAATTGGTTTTTTTGTTGTTGTTGCAACATATTTGTTACAAAAAATTTGCTTTCTTTTTTTATAGGGTGGAGAGTGAGAGGTCAAAAAGATAGGTTTCTGTTAATGTTTTTAAAATAGAGAGGTGGGGGGCAGCTAGGTGGCACAGTGGGTAGGACCTGAGTTCAAATCCAGCCTCAGCTGTGTGACTCTGGCCAAGTCACTTAAACCCAATTGCCTCACCAAAAAATAAAATAAAATAAGATTGAGAGGTGGGGGATGCTACAGATGTGAAACGCTTCATAAACTTTGGGTGAAATCACTGCATTATTCATTTTACTTTAATGTTTTACTTAAGTTTTACTTAAAATTTACATTTTGCTTAAATGTGTTACAAGAGACCTCTCACTAAGCAAGTAATCTATAAATGTAACATACAAACAAAACACATAGATTGTAAAAATGAAAACAATGAAGCAAGTAACCTGGGATTGTCATGTCAAAGCAAAACACACAGAAAGTTTTATGTAAAAAGGAAAATGTAAAAATGGGAAAAAAATAAATGAATTGAGGAAAGGTTGAGAGATATTAGTTATATGTTTGATTGAATGAATGAATGAAAAGCATTTAAATGCTTACTCTGTAAAGCAGGCATATTCAAGGTATATTCAAGCCTTTTTCATTCTGTGACATGTTTGCAAATGTCTGCAACAGGACCTAAAGGGGTAAGTATTTGGAGTATGATCAGGAACATTTAATAGGGTAGGGTGGGATCTGTCTCCCTGGAGCATTTTTGGGGGATGACACAAAAGTCTCCTGAAACTTGTGAAACCTGCCCCCCATTGCTACTTTGAGTGAAATTTACATGGGGAACCCCTCATTCCATCAGAAAGAACCTAAAAAAATATCACTAAGGATTATGAACTCCTGAGCAGAATACTGAAGACCTTACAGGGGCAAGGGTGGTGTGTTCCTCAATGTCACTAAATTAAAGTAGAAGATTCAGAAGAGAATAGTAGATGTGCAAAGTGATTGATATAGTGAAGAAGAATCAGGGAATGGGATTTAGAATCAGAGCATAGGATTTGGATTTCTAAACCAGTACTTAAGAGTCAAGTACGATCATCACTTAACCAGGGATGCATTGCATATTAGGTAGCCCAAGAAGAATATATTTGAATGAGATGTATTTCTGTACCAACTGTATATTCTTCCATCCTTCAACAAGGTCAAATGACAGTAACATTCAATCGTTTCCCACTTCTCCTAACCCTTTCCTCCTTGTTTGCAGAGACTTCTATTTGTATACTTTGATTATATGTGATAATTTTCCACATCCTTCCTCTCCCTCCCCCCACAAATGTATTCCTCTTCCCCTCCCTATGCATTCTTCTTCTAAGATCATCAAAATTTGATAGAACTACTCCCAGGCCTTCTGTCTAATTAGACTTCTTCTATGACCCTTAATGATGATAGAGTTCTAATGGGATACAGGTATCCTCTTCCCGTATTAGAATGTAAACAGTTTATCCTTGTTTAGCCCCTTATAATTGCTCATTTATTTTTACCTTTTAATGTTTCTTTTGATTCCTGTGTTTATATGTCAAAGTTTCTCTGCAGCTCTGGTCTTTTCATTCAGAATGCTTGGAGGTACTCTATTTCATTAAAGATCCATTTTTCCCCCCTGCTCAGTAGGATAATACTCAAATTTGCTGGATAAATGATTCATAGTTGTAAGCCTATATCTTTTTTTCCTTCAAAGAGCTTTTTTCCAAGCTCTTTATTTCTTTAAAGTCATGGCTGTCAAATCTTATGTGATACTGACTACAACTCTTCAGTACATGAATTCTTTCTGGCCTCAGAGAAAAAACCACTTGCTGAAGGAAAAGTTGTTCAAGGTGTCTTGTTTCCCAGTAGCTAATTTATATATGACTCTTATAAGGACTTTGAGTTTGATAGCTGGGAAACCCTAATAGTTATAACTTTTTATGACCACGAGAATTGCTTACTGCCCATCTGTAGCAAGTCTGACAAAAATTAAACTTTAGCTGCTCATCCTAATTTAGAGGTGAGACATTTAATTCAAGGAGACTGCTTTGAGGCAGGAAAAGATAGAATAAGCAAAGAAAGTGGGAGTGGGTAAGAAAAGAAATCCAAAAAAGCAAATCGAAGACAGGAAAAGCAGAGCAGAGACTGATCCCTGCTGCTTGAAAGAAGCAGATTGGAGACAATCAGACCCTAGTTGAACTTAACTGAGCAGAAGACTTCATCTGATACTTCCCCTTACTTCATGAAAGGAACAGCATCCAGATGAATGGAGGGCTCACAGAAAAGCAGCTGAACTGATCATTGAGATAAGAGCTTAGAGCCTTAATTGCCCCCTAGAGTAGTACAATGGAGGAAGACAGTTTTTGCAACTATAGCTGGGAGCTGACCTGATTGGAAAAAAAGCATTGATGCCAGCAGCTGATTGGAGAAAGAAGAATCCTAGACTTTATAGCTCAACTGATTGATAGGTATAACCTCCCTGGAATTCCTTGTTTCTTCAAAGCGGCTCAGCCAGGTTTTTTTCAAGAGTCAAAATAATGACTCCACAACTAGGAGTTTTGAACTAGGAACAAAAACTGTTCCCCCTAATAAAAAAAAGGGGGTGGGGGCAGGGGAAGAAGATATGACTGACTATACTAGGCTTAAGTAGTCTCCAAATAAAAATATTAACCCAGTGACACAAGATTTAATTTTGGGCCTACAAACATAGTTTTCCAAGAGGGTTTCATTATCTTTTGTGAGCTGCAAAGTAAACAAATTTCTAGCTCCTTGCTCTGAAAATGAGGGCTACTTGACCAATATTCAAATGAAGTAGCTAGTTTATGCAAATGTATTGTTTTGTGCCTTAAAGGTCTCTGGGAACTTTTTTTTGTTAAGTGAATGTGGTTTTTTTTCTCTTCTCTTTGACTCTTGACCCTCTCCTTAAACCACACTGTGCCAATCTACTAAAGATAAGCTATTGGACTTCTTGAGAGGTTAAAAGAATAACAAGAATCTGACTGACAGCCCTCTTAGCTTATTTTGTGTCTTTTCATGAACATACTGTTCAAGTAGCATATCAGTACAGGGGTAACACTCTGAGGATAAGAACACTTTCTGATTATTTTTCCACATGAAAGTTTTATGATAATCGGAACAACAGATTTATCACAGAGGAAAGGGATACCTTATCTTAAGTGTAGTGAATGTCCCCAGGACTAACTGTCTCTAGCATCATTCAAAAGGAGATGCTACACAAGATGCATAAGCACTGGACATGGTAACATTACCAGGAAAGGACCATAATTGGTAAGTAACATATTACCAGACAAGAGATTTTAAAAACAGATATGGGCTAAGGGTAGGTACGCTTGAAGATGGGAAATGCAGTCCAAGAAAAGAGACAGTAGCAAAAACCAATGGCCTAAAGTCTATCTACAAACATCCAAAATTTGAGCAAAAAAACAAACAAACAAGAAATATCAGACATCCTAGTTTGTACTCCTTTGATATGAATGCAAGAAATATTTATTATTTGATTATCTTCTTTGTCAGTTGTATTGCTTCATGTCTTAATTAAATGCCTTTGGGATCGAATCTGTGTCTCCCGAATGGCCTAGCAAGGAAGAACAAGATTGAATTAGAGGAGGACTCAGGAATTGAGGAGAATAGGCTTTTACCTATAACAGTCACACTGAATCTAGGAGTGATGAAGAATATTACATGAATAAACTTGAATCACTCTTCTGATCAAGATATGCCAAAGTTTTGAGACAAAGACCATTGGTAACCCACAGTTGACTATAGATGAAGAAGCAAGAGTGTGTTTGATACCTGGCCATGAAGAATGTTGGGGCCATGGATCAGAAGAGAAGCCTTCTGGCATTGTCTATTGAAGTTCATTCCTCTTGTCAGAGTTCCTCTACCAGAAAATTGCCAGTCTGTACATTCAATATCTAACCTCTAATCTACTCCTGTCAGAGTATAAATGGAAATATGGAGTTGAAGGATAGGGCATCTTCACTAAAGTCCTACTGTGAAGCCTAATAGTGATATAGAGGTTAGTCTAGGTTCCCAAAGGCTATAGGCTTGGAAGACCCAACTAATTTAAAATGGATCTCAGACCTGTGTTACCCCCCTTTCCTTACACAGTAACAGAAGAAAAAAAAGTAGGCTTTGGTTGTTAATAATAACATAATTTTTAGATTGTCCATACAAATTAATTTAACAGTCAGTTCTCTAATATGACATATTTGTCCAATAATGGAAAATTTGACACATTGCCAGAAAAAGAAAAAAAAACACAGAAAAGACCATAGAACTTCAATAGAAAACTTCAACAACCATAATAGAGAGTTAATTAAAGTACACGAGCAAGAATCACACAGCTTGAGAAAACACAGGCAGGTTATGTTTGGTAGCCATGTAAGGAATGTCAATATCAGTAAGATCAAGTATTGAAGTATTAAGTGAACGAGACATTTGACAATAGCTTTATATTTTACTGCATAGAATAATAGACCTGGTGGGATCCTTAGAAATCATAAAATTCAAACCCCTCATTTCTAGATGAGGAAACTGAGAGTGAAATGAGACAATTTGAGACAGGGTAGCATAATGGATAAAATACTGAACTTGAAGTCAGAAAAACTTGGATCTGGATCCTCTTCTTATTCTGAATCCTCTTACTTATGCTGTCATAAACAAATTACTTAAACTCTCTCAGTCTCCGTTTCCTTATCTGTAAAATGGGGATAATAAGATTTGCAATAGCTGCCTCATATCACTGTTAGGAGGAGGCTTACATGAGATAATACATGTTAAGCATTTTGCAAGCCTTTAAAAGCCATTCACCCAAAAATCTTATTTCAGTTTTAAGCTTTGATAACTTTTGGGACACTCTAAATATATGTCAGCGATGATGATGATGATGATGATGATGATGATGATGATGATGATGATGATGAGGGGTCTTGTCCCCAGGTCACATGGCTAGTCAATGCCAGAGCTAACATAAGAACCTAGATCTCAAATGGCTTATTTAAATACTATTGCGCTATTGAGTTTGAATCTTAAGATATAACAGGCTTTAGAGAGTGAAATCTTTTGTTGTTGTTATATCTTCTTTTCTTCATACATTATTATAAAGGATGAGGATAAAGGGATAAATGGGGGTGGGAAATACAGCAGGGAAGAAGTGATGTAAAAACAAAAGCTATCATTTTTTTTTTAATTCTCAGTAAAAAAATTTTTTTTAAAAAAGGGACTGTAGAGGTCACTCATTTTAACCTGTTCCTGAAGAATAAAGCAACATTAGTGACAAGTGATGGTTCTGCTTGATGATCTTCAGTGAAAAGGAATTCACTACTTCTCAAGGAAGTTCATTCTATTTTATACAACTAGAAGTGTAAGGAAATTTTTCCTTTTGTGGAACTGATATCTTGCTCCCTGTAACTTCCACCTAGTCATCTTACATCTACCCCCCTAGAACCAAATAGAACAAGCCTAATCACTCCTTCACATGACAACCCTTTAAATAATCTGAAGACAGATCATGTCCCAAATCTTCTCTTGTCCTAACTAAGCATCCTCAGCTCCTTCAACTAATCCTCTTAGGGCATGGTTTTCAGTTGCCTCTCTACCTTCATCAATTTCCTCTGAACATACTCCAATTTGTCAATGTCACTTCTAAAATGTGCCATCAAGAACTGAACATATGACTTCACATATGGTCTAACTAAAGCATAATAAAATAGGACTATGACCTCTTTCATTTTGGAGGCTTTTTATTATGATAATAATAGCTAATGTTAATATAGCACATTAAGGTTTGTAAAACGCTTTATACATTTGATCTTCACAATAACCTTCTGAGTCAGTTACTATCATTACTCTCATTTTACAGATGAAGAAACTGAGTCTAAGCGAAGTTATGTGACTTGCCCAGGATCACACAGTTAAGTTCCTCAGGTCTTCCTGATTCTAATATCAACACTCTAGTCACTATGCCACCTAGGTGCCTAGGCTGCATTCTTTTTTTTTTTTTTTGCCTGCCACATCCCATTGTTGATTTGTATTTAACTGGCAATCCACCTGAGTGATGACCACCTAGACACATTTCCCCTATATCGAAACTTATGCAGCTGGTAATTGAACCTAAGTGAAGAAAATGCCATTAATCTCTATTAAATTGCATCTTATTAACTTTGGCTGCACAGTCCCAGCCTGTTGGAATCTCTCTGGATCCAAGTTCTCCCATCTAACATGTTAGCTATCCTTCCTAGTTTTTTCATTGGATAAGCATTCCACCTAAGCCTTCATTCAGGTGTCTGTGAATAGCTCTAACACACCTGCCTCCCATTCAGGAAACCTAGAGAACACAGAGATCACAACCCACACAGGTAGGCCCCCTTGGGGGGGCTGGGCTTCCCAAGATAAAGTCTACAGATGCTCCCAAAGCAGTGCAACAAAGTGCTGGAAGCTTTTTGCTCTGGAACCTTTATCTTGACCTGCCTCGTTTCCCATCTTCCTGATTTAATGCTTTAGCACTCAGTTCTGATTTCCATCTCTCCTCTTGTATTCCCTTGCCTCTCTACTCTCTCTCCTGCATTTTGATAAGTTACACAGGTAGGCCCTTTCAGACTATTTGGCAGACGTGTGGCTGCCCTCTTCCCCTACAAATAAGCCCCTGCTTCTTTGTGAGGATAGTCTTACACAAACATAATGACTGGCTAACCCCAAGGCCATGGTACTCTGGCCCCACATGGGTAACCTATGTGGAGACACCTTAACTGCCATCCTGGAAGATTTTTAGCCATTTAAACCATTAGTTGGGTGAGGCTGAGATGGAGGGATACTAAGACATAGAATCATTCTATTTAAGTTAGAAGAGACCTTGGAGATCATCTAGTCCAGGCCCTTCATTTTACAGATGAGGAAACACATAGAGGTAGAGTGCCTTGCCCAAGATCACACAAGTTGTTAATAACAGAACTGGGATTCCAGCCCAGGCCTGATGACTCCAAAACCTGTGGTGCTTTCTCTTTTTTACTATGTTGTTCAGTTGTTTTTCAGTTGTGTCCTATTATTCACTTCCTTCTCCAGTTCATTTTACAGAAGAGGAAACTGAGGCAAAGAGGGTTAAGTGACTTGCCACACTGCTAGTAAGTCTGAGGCTGGATTTGAAATCAGGAAAAGGAGTCTTCCAGACTCCAAGTCCAGCATTCAATCCACTGTGCCACCTAGAATTTTTACTATATTGAGTAAAATATTGAACAGAACAGAGCCCTACAGCATTTCACCTCACTCTCCACCAACCAACAGGTTGATATCAAATTATTAGTTAACACTCATGGGTTTCCTAACCCCTGAAGCTTCATATGCCCTCTCTGAACTCTACTCTGTTTATAGCTTACATGTACCTGGTTATTTACATATCTCACCCATTAAAATATGAGTTCCTTGAGGACCGGGACTGTTTTTGCCTTTCATTGTGTGCCCAAATCAACTTGCATTTATTAAGTGCCTACTATGTGCCAGGCACTGTACTAAGATCAGGGGATACAAAGAAAGTTAAAATATAGTCCCTGCTGTCAAGGAGCTCAGAATTTAACAGGGCAGACAGCATACAAACAACTATGTACAAACAAGATAATATAGAGACTGGCACATAGTAAGCACTTAATAAATGTTGAATGATTAGGAAATGCAATTTGAAACTTCTTTTTAAAATCAATCTATCATCTCTCTGACTACCTTGCTTCAAACTGTTAGTATAGTATAGAAATAGGAATTGCTGCCTTTGACCTCATAAGGAAAGTGAAGGTCACAGATTTAGAGCTCTCCTACAGCAGTTTGAGTTTTCCTCCGTAGAAGTAACATAGTTTTGGATGGTGGAAATAGAAAAAAGGAGAATGGAAAACCAAGGTCATATGAGGTAGAATATTTCAGATATAATCCTAGGAAATAAGGCACCATTTATTTACATTTCTACCCAACCTTAAAATTGAATAATGCAGTAGATTAGATAAAACTTAGTTTAGCACCATATGGAAGTACAATAGAATAAATACAATGAGGGATGATAGAGTTGTTCCTAGAATAATTATCTGCCATTAGGAAAAAATATTTTTAAGCACAATTATGTGTGATTTCTTCATTACACAGTCTTTTTTATCTAAACTTGCTCCAGCTTGCAGGATCTTTTATAGCCAGAAGTTCCAAGACTGTGCACCAACAATCCTGCTGTGCAAGAAAAAAAACCACATTTGAAGAAAAATCAGAATTTGTTCTTCCAAGTTGTCAGACAACACTTATCTATGTAGTTCTCTTTTTTCTATCCAGTAAATCAAAGAAAATATTCTGAGGATATGGAATCACTTTGAGAACAAATGTGGAAAAATTTTTATAAATTAAGATTTATGCAGATTGAAAACCAATGCACGTTCAGCCTGAAAAGAAATGGTGGTAGCAGAGAATTTTATAACTAAGCCCTCATGAAAATCTGGTACTAGTCTTAGAGGAGAGAGTAATCCCTTCAAGAAAGAGAAAGCAAAGACTAGAAAGTATATTGAAAAATAAACTTTTGGCAATCAAAAAAAAAAAAGCAATCACCTGCTCTGCCCAACATTTAATAGTAAAAAATCTCTAAAGACTGTAATGATGACAACAGTGATTTATGTAAACATTTGGAAGGAAGCCCCCTGAGAAAATTCCCAAGGGTGAGAAAAATTTGTCTCATCTTCAAGGCTAAAAAGATTATGTCTTCTCTGTGACTGTGGGTAGCCCATTATACTCAGTGAAGTCATAAGGGAAGAATTAGATTAAAATAACTCAATGAAACTTTGTTAACCCTAAATTCCCTCTTCTATTTTCAAAGTATTCTAAGGGGTTGCTGTCCTGAATCTGTCCCAATAATGCTGGGAAAAATTTATACATTGGAAGAGCTCACTGCCTTCTAAATCAATGGCATGACTATAGTCCAAAATAGGTGTGGGAAATTGAAATTCCTGAAATAAACAGCCAGGTATCCTTATCCCATTCATTCAGTATAGATTTGATACCTTTACATTTGTGATGGTGGTGGTGGTGGTGTTTCAAAACTATGATTTCATTCATTGTGTTGGAAGCTCCCATAAAAGAAAGCAGTACCAATACAGCTTAATAACTGTTCAACAGCTAAGAGCTAGGGTGGGGAACTTGGAGGCTGGAGGCTACTTGTGGCCCTCTAGGTCTTTGGGTGCAGCCCTTTGACTGAATTCAAGCTTCACGGAACAAATCCTTTTAATAAGGGGATTTCATAAAGACTGGACCAAAATAACCGAACAAAAAATGTTATCTTGAAATCTGACTCCCACCCTCAAGGTGTCCTTCTGAAATGTCAGTTTAATGTTTTCATAAAATTAATTTCAGATACAAGGAAGTACAATTATAGACTTGAAGTAGAAATAGGAGTTGTGAGAGATAGGGTGGGGCAGAGATTTGTATACAAATAAGAAAACATCCAGAACTCTCTTTTATTTTTAATTAGCAAATTTTACACTGTGACTGCTGAGCAGTCTTTTCAGCAAACAGAAGTTAGAACTGCTCTTAACTTATCAGCCAAAGCACTAAATTTCAGAAAATGATCAAACAAAGTCACACCCTTGGTCCCAGGCCAGCCACCCCTTCAAGCCATTCTCTCACCATTTTTGAGTGTTTAAAAGGCTATTCCAGGGTTTGAAAATCTGTTAGAGCCATAGAATCACAAAAATATTTAAACTGGAAAGAGCCTTAAAGTTTATCTAGTCTAACTCCCTCATTTAACAGATTTAAAAAAAAAAAATGAGGCCCAGAGGGGATAAGTGACTTACTTAAGGTCACAGAGTTATTTAAAAACCAGATATCCTATCTGAGAGTTCAGTTCTCTTCTACTTACCTTATCCTATATCTAGATAGCCCAAGTGCCTTAGGACTTAAATATTAGAATTGAATATAATTGTAGAGGTTTCAAAAGCTGATTTATTTAATTTAATATCCCATATTTCATGTAAGAAACTCTTAAATTGAACCTATACATTTATAGAACCATAGCTGAGAGGAATGTGATAGAAAGTCAACATGAGATGAATAAAAGGATTTCTGTGCCTGAGGGTAGACCCAATTGAGATTAGATAGCATTCATTTATAGCAGGCCCAATCTGTGGGGTTGTATGGTTTTGTAAGTTTTCTGCTGGGGAAGAAACTTAAAGGCATATGGTCAAATGCTTTGAATTTCAGTTTATGCAGCAGAAGGGAAAGGAACATGCATTTATATTGCACCTACCAAGCGTCAAGTACTGGGCTAAGCACTTTTACAAAGATCTCATCTGATCTTCACAATAACCCTGGGAGGTAGGTGTCATTATCAACCTAAATCACAGCCAGCAAAAGTTAAGACTTGCCGAGGGTCACACATCCAGAAAATGTCTGAGATTGGATTTGAATTTAGTTCTTCCCAACTCTAGGTCTAGTGTGCTCTATCCAGGGTCTCACCAGCTTCCTCTAGACAGAGGTGGTCTGTAGAAAGTAAAGGTCAACATCAATAACAAAACCAACAGAAATCATATGATTATCTCAATAAATGCAGAAAAAGCCTTTGACAAAACACGACACCCCTTCCTATTAAAAACACTAGAGAGCATGGGAATAAAAGGAGCTTTCCTTAAAATGATAAGTAATATTTATCTAAAATCATCAGCAAGCATTATCTGTAATGGAGATAAGCTAAAAGCCTTCCCAATAAGATCAGAGGTGAAGGAAGGGAGCCCATTATCATCTAAATTATTTGATATTGTACTAGGAATGTTAGTTACAGCAATAAGAAAAGAAAAAGAAATTGAAGGAATTAGAATAGGCAATGAGGAAACTATCATTTTTTGCAGATAATGTGACATTATGCTTCAAAAATCCTAGAGAATCAACTAAAAAACTACTTGAAATAATTAGCAACTTGAGAAAAGTTGCAGGATATAAGATAAACCCACATAAAACATCAGCATTTCTATGTATTGACAACAAAATTCAGCAGCAAGAGATAGAAAGAGAAATTCCATTTAAAATAACTGTAGACAATACTTGGGAGTCTACCTGCCAAGACTAACCCAGGAACTACATGAACACAATTATAAAACACATTTCACACAAATAAAGTCAGATCTACACAACTGGAAAAATATTAATTGCTCATGGGTAGGCCACGCCAATATAACAATGATAATTATACCTAAATCAATCTATTTCTTCAGTGCCATATCAAACTACAAAAAAAAAAAATCATTTTGTAGAGCTAGAAAAAATAAAAATTCACCTGGAAGAACAAAAGATCAAGGATATCAAGGAAATTAATGAAAAAAAATGTGAAGGAAGGTGGTCTAGTTGTACCATATCTCAAACTCTATTTTAAAGCGATAATTATCAAAACAATCTAGCACTGGCTAAGAAATAGAGTGGTAAATCAGTGGAATAGATCAGGTACACATTACAGTATAGTAAATGACCTAGTAATCTCTAATATAAGATAAACTCAAAGATCCAGACTTTTGGAACAAAAACTCATTATTTGACAAAAGCTGCTGAGAAAACCAGAAAACTAGCAGAAACTAGATATAGACCAACATCGTACCAAGATAAGGTCAAAATAGGTACATGACTTACACATAAGCAGTAGCAAAATAGAACGGCAAGGCATAGTCTACCCTCAGACCTATGGATAAGGGGAAAATTTAGGACCAAAGAGAATACAAAGAACATTACAAAATGTAAAATAGATAATTCTGATTGCATAAAATTAAAAAGTTTTTGCTCAAACAAAACCAATGCAACTGAAATTAAAAAGAAAGCAGAAAACTGAGGGAAAAAATTTTGCACTAAGTTTCTCTGATAAAGGTCTCATTTCTCAAATATATAGAAAACTGAGTCAAATTTACAAAAATACAAATAATCCCCCAATTGATAAATGGTCAAAGGATACGAACAGGCAATTTTCAGACAAAGAAAGCTATCAATAGTCATATAAAAAAATGCTCAAAATCACTATCGATTAGAGAAATTCAAATTAAAACAACTCTGAAGTACCACCTCATACTTGTCAGATTGGCTAATATGACCAAAAAAAAAAGGAAAATGATAAATATTGGAGGGGAATGTGGGAAAACTGGAACATTTGTTCCATTGTTGCATTGTTGGTGGAGTTGTGAACTGATCCAACTACTCAAGAGAACAATTTGGAACTACGCCCAAAGAGCTATAAAACTGTGCATACCCTTTGATCCAGCAATACCATCACCAGGTCTGTATCTCAAAGACATCCAAAAACAAGGAAAAGGACCAATTAGGCTATGAATTAGACATTAAGAGGATGCCCATGAGTTGGGGAATGGTTAAACAAGCTGTGGTATATGATTGTGATGGAATATTATTGAGCTATAAAAATGACAAGCAGGATGACTTCAGAAAAACCTGTAAAGACTTACATGAACTGATGCAAAGTGAAGTGAGCAAAACAAGGAAAATGGTATATACAGTAATAGCAATAATGTATGATGAACAACTGTGAATAGTCGACTTACCTAATCTTAGAAATACAAGGATCCAGGACAATCCCAAAGAACTCATGATGAAGCACACTATCTGCCTCTAGAGAAAGAACTGATACTGTCTGAATGCAGACTGTACCATGTTCTTCCTTTCTTTCCCTCTCTCTCTCTCTCTCCCGATTTTTCTTTCTTTCTTGTACAAAATGATAAATACGGAAAAGTTTTACATGATTACACATGTATAAACTATATTGGATTGCTTACCATTTCAGGCAGAGAGGAGGGGACAGAAGAAGGGAAGGAAGGAAGGAAGGGCAGAATTTGGAACTCAAAACTTTTTTTTTAAATGTTAAAAAAAAATTTTTAAATGAAATTGGGGGGAAAATAAAATATTATAAAATAAAAAAAAAGAAAGTAAGGGTCACATGGCAGGCCAATGAGGTAGTCTTTTTGAGCAAAACTGTACAAAATAAGGTGGCACCTGAGTATGTGAAAAAAGAAATCAGCTACCTTTCTTATGTTTAACCCCCCCTAAAACACTATTTGACCTATGAAGTTATGACCAGCCTTTGCCAAGTTCTAGAATACTAGAAGTTAGTTTATCTCATTAATTCTGAAAAAAAAGGAAAACTCCAGACAAAAGTTAATATACTTTGGATAGTGAAACATACTACCTCAAAAGGTAGTATAGGCTGAAAAAAAATTTAAATCCTATATATAGGTTCAAATATATATGTTGTGTTTAGTCATTTCCAATTCTTCATGACCTCTTTTAGAGTTTTCTTGGCAAAGATAATGGAGTGGTTTGCCATTTCCTTCTCCACCTCATTTTTTACAAATAAGTAACTGAAGCAAATAGTGTTAAGTGATTTGCCCAGGATCACACCACTAGTAAATGTCTGAGGTCAGATTTGAATTCAGGTATTGCTGATTCCAGGCCCAGCACTCTATCCACTGCACCACCTAACCATCCTCAAATATATATACCAGTTCATAAATGACTAATCAAAAATGGGAAATTAAGGTATGAGAGGTGAGGGGTGGAGGTGGAAAGATATTCTTAATTTTTTCATGCTTTGACACCTAGGAAGAAATAACCATGTCCTCTTACTTGTCTCTTGAGATTGATTTAAGAGTATGCCTCCTTTAGATTGAGCAAAGCTGAGTAAGTGACCAAAAACAAAAAAGGAAAAACCCAAGTCACTGAAATGTGAAAGTAAAGACTTTTTCAGATGTAAAGGAAACATTCCACACATTGGAAATGGTCTAAGCCTTGAATGGCATATGGAAAGGCCAGTAAGAGCAGTGAACTCACCCCATGTCATTGATTCTGTATCTTTGACCCTAGCCACATATTTGCATTGAACAGTATCTTACAAGGGTATGCTAGGGCTAGCTTGAACAGTTCAGGAGAGCTGGTTGTTAAATTTTCAGTGTGAACATTTATACCTTGGAGATGAGCAAATTCTACAAATTAGGCCCTGCATTGACCTAACAAAAATCTCAGAAATGTAACTAGGGTGGTGAGTTAGGGTGGGGTCTCTCACTGTGGGAAAGCTGATCTAAGCCAAGAGAACTTGTCAAACAGGAGAGGTTAAGTTTCTCCCATCTCCTGCCTGGAAATGACAAATCTCAGAGCCAAGGTCTTGAGGGATTGTTTCTGCTGACAGTCTATATCCTTACTGAAAAGAGCACTATAATACTCCATCTGGTAGACAGTGGAGCTGCCCATCAAAGAGCAAGTTCTAGGAGTCCAGTGGATCAACCTTTTTAGTAGGGATGCCAAATTCTGAAGGGCAAAATAGTCAAGCAATCTGCCTGGCCCAGCCTGAAGAAGCTGAGAAATCTGCCTGATCTAGCCCAGCAACAGGAGAGATCTGCCTAATCTCGCCCAGCAGCAGCCTGGTGAGGAGTCAGCTCAGTAGCCTAGCAATTTATTTGGCCCAGGCCAGCAGTGGATCAACTCATCCAACCAAAGGGCTGTGATCTTAGATGAACCTGCCCCGCTAAGCAGAAAAGTGGCCTATGCATCAATAACACTATATCTTTCAGTAAACTTTGTGAAGACTTTCTTTGGAAAGATAGGACACTGTGGTCCTGCTGTTCTGGAGGGGTGACTTGCTTTGTCCATGTGTTCCCTACCTCTTTGCCTCAATACCATCGCACTTTAAGTCAGTGCCTACTCTCCTCCCCTCCAGACTCTGTGTGCAGGTGTAGGACAGTACATTCTAGGTTTGGGAGGAAATGTTTTATAACTACTGTCACTCATTTGAGCAAATGTCTTTTTTTAAAAGTTAACTGATCTACTGCCTGATTGTCAATAGAAAGCACACTGATGAGGACCCATGAACTACAATGTATTACGTTATCCCAGGGTTTCCCCTAGGATCCAGAGGTACCTCCTCTAGGGCCCTAACCTGCTAGTGTGATTATAACTGGGACAATTACCCAGAGGGATTGCTATATCACCATTAACAACGAAAGGAGCTAGAATCTGACATAATTTTTAATATGTTAACATAAATATTTCAGCATGCAAATCTGTATACACAACAATGTTTTCTTTTGAGTTTCAGATGTCTAAAGCAAAGACTGTTCTTATATATTTACATTCATAAGTTTTTAAAGTTAATCATGTCTGGTAGGATAGAAAATATGAATTAACTTCTTGGATTTATATTGCCCTTTTCCTTCAGAAAGCTCAAGGTAAGAAAATGAGAAAACTTAAGTGGAATATTCACTGAAAACCAACCACATTGTGGATATTTGATCAATATTATACAATAAACCACAGCAATCCTTTAAATATAAGTAAAATTTATCAGCTCTAACTCATAATTTGGACTTTTATTAACTGTGCTTCCGACACACACAGATATCTCTGATATATCATTTTTATTTGACCCCAAATAATTTTGGGAAGCTAAAGGAATAAAAACCAAGCCACAGCTAAGAGAGCATGGTTAACTAGGCCATAGGAAGATGGCCATAGGACATAGAAGAGTATCTTATAAGGGTATGCTAGGGCTAGCTTGAACAGTTCAGGATAGCTGGTTGTTAAATTTTCAGTGTGAACATTTACACCTTGGAGATAAGCAAATTCTACAAATTAGGCCCTGATTTATTGTATTGTTGATTGTTTAGACTTAAGAAAGTAATGTAGAAAACATAAAAAATACAGATAAAACTTAAAAGTGTCATTGCATTTTTTACCTTTCAGAGAGCCAATTACTGAACATTTACCAACACACAACTGAATCTTCATATCATTGCTATGATAAAAAAAAAAACAAAAAACTTTTTTTGAAAGAAATTCCTAAAATGTCAATACTTTCCTAGAAACACCTGTTCTGGCTCTCATACATAATCAATCTATTTTTGTATTTTCAAGAAACCCAACAGGTATAGCAGGTTCAATTCTACACAAACTTGAAAACTGGGAATTGGGTAATTGTTTCTCTGGGTAGCAGCTGGATATTTTCTAAAAATAGTAATTTAAATTATGTTGTGCTCAGGCTTGGATAATTTGTCATTTAGTGCTTTGTTGAAAAATGTTAAAATACTGTTTCTTGCATGTATACTCTACTAAGTGCCTCTCTGTTCACAGCATAGCTTTTAAAACTAGGGCTTAAAAACAAAAATAGGCCCACCACTTACATAAATACAATTTCTAACCAGCTGCTAAATGTTTGAGTACTTCAGTTTGCAGAATTGTATCCTAGTCAATGTTTTCTTTTTAAGTTTTAAATTTTAAAATAAAGGTGATTCATTAGGCTGAACTTGGGTTTTTCTTAAATGTTGTACAAAATGTAATTTATCCAAAATAATGCTTAAGGAAATTTCAGGTAGAATCTTTTCTGGAAAAAGTTTTGTTTTTAACATTCTATCAAAAACTGTGGAAAGGTCAACATGAAAATAAGACATGGTTGTAAATTCGTTTACTATGAAAAAATCTGAAAGTAGAAAGCAGAAATGACCTTGCAAGCAATCAGTCAACACATGTGCTAAGTTGTGGAGATACAAAGACAAAAGGTCTGTCATCCCTGTCCTTTAGGAAATTAGTTCTATGCAAGGGAGACACACACACACACACACACACACACACTCACGGAATATAAAAAGCTGATTTGGGTTGATTGTACATAGTTTATACACAGAATATAACAAGATGATTTAACAGATGAAAGAATCAGGAAGGACTTCATGTAGAAGGTGGTGCTTGAGCTGAACCTTGAAAGAAATTGGGGGTTCTCAGAGATGGAAGTGAACTGGGAAAGCATTCCAGGTATGGGGGACAACTAATACAAAACCCGGAGGCAGGTAGTGGATTGTCACATTTGAGGAACAATAAAAGTCAAGTTTGACTGGATTCTAGTGTATGGAAGGGAGATAATATATAAAAAGTCTGGAGAGGTAAGTCGGTAGAGGTTGTAAAGGGCTTTAAATGCAAAATATAGGCATTTATGATTGATCTTTGAAGTGACAAGAAACTACCAGAATTCATCAGGAGTAAGAGAGTAACATGTGCAGCTAGGTGGCACGTGGATAGAGAACTGGGTTTGGAGTTAGAAAGACTCACCTTCATGAGCTCGAGCCTTGGACACTTACTAGCTGTGTGACTCTGGGCAAATCACTCAACCCTGTTTGCCTCAGTTCCTCATTTGCAAAATGAGCTGAAGAAGAAAATGGAAAACTACTCTAGTATTTTGCCAAGAAAACCCCAAAATGGGGTCACAGAGAGTTAGACATGACTGAAAAATAACTAAACAACAAGAGGTCAGAACTGAACTTCATGAAAAATCATGGGCAGCTGAATAGAAAAAGGATTGGAGTAGAGAGAGACATGAGGCAGATAGACCAATAGTGCAAGCAAGAGAGATTAAGGACCTCAACTAGGAAAATGACTATGTGAACAGAGAAAAGGGGATGGATATAAGAGGTGTCATGGGGTAGAAATGAACAAAATTTGGCAGCTGATTGAATATATAGGATAAAGAGTCAAGGATGGCACCAAGGTGGTGGCTAGCAGAATGGTGGCACTCTAGACAAAAATATGGGTTTGGGGGAAAAGAAAATGTGCTCAGCTCTGGACACGTTGAGCTTGAGATGCCTATGGGACATCCAGTTTGAAATGTCAAATTAAGCAGCTGCCAATGTGTGACTGGTACTCAGAAGAAACACTAAGGCTGGACATATAGGTCTAAGAGTCTTCAGCATAGAAATATGAATTAAGCCCATAGATATTAATGAGGTATGAGTGAAAGAGAGAGTAACTAGTTAAGACAAGTGCCAGAACAGAGCCAAGATGTATGTGCAAAATTAAGGGGTAAGATATGGATGGTGATCCAACACAGGAGACTGAAAAAAAATGGTCAGACATAGGAGAACCATAAGAGAGTACTGTCATGAAAACCCAAAACTGGGTTTTGCATAATGTGAATGCACAAATGAATTTACTAAGAGCTTACCATATACTGAGCAGTGTGTTAAGCTCTGGGGATATAAATACCATAATGATGAAAGTCCCTGACCTAAGGCACTTATATTCGAAAAGGTAGAAAGGACACACATAGGGGAGTGGTCATCAGGGAGGAAAATTTTGGTTGGAAAGTTATAGGGAGGATGAATGCAGGAACCAAAGGCAAGTAAATTGATATACCTTTTCCAGGAGTAATGACAGAGTTGATGTGATGATGGTGGTAGACCTGGAGGAGATGGTGGTAGGTGAAGAGAAGTTTGGGAAGGGAAGTAAGGTGTGGCCTGGATCTAATTACCAGTCAGGTACTAGTGCAGGAGTTCTGTGTCTGAAAGGGTTAAGTTCTCTAGAGCTAGTTTCTAAACTGGGTGGTACATATAGCTTAGGGAAGAAAGGTTTAAAAGAGCTTCCGTGGGGAGTGGGATAAACAAACAATTAGGAAAGAGTAAAAGAATTGACTTGCAACAGCAAGGACTCCATTGAGATTAAATAACATAAATGTGCCTGTGGACACAGTCAGCACAGTTGCATGTCCTTCTCCAGCTCCATTCACCAGAACACAGGTAGGAGAAGAGGGGGCAAATAGATGGTGTAAGTAATCCTGGGTTTGGTTTTGGTAAGGCACGAGTCAACCAAGGCAGCAAGAGTTTGGAAAGCAGAAGACAACACGGAGTTAAATAGTTAATTTAGGGTGAGATTGGGAGGGGAGGAAAGTAAAACCAGAATAGGGGAGATGGCCTAGGAAAGTAATGAGAAGAGGAGGTATTAGAAGTCACCGTGAGAACAAAAATAAGTTTTAGGAGGAGTAAGGAGAGTTAGAATGACAGTAGGCAATAAAAACTGCATATCTTCTCAGTGAGGAGGAAGGAGAGGGAGAAAGAGAATTTGGAACTAAAATTTTTTAAAAACGAATGTTAAAAATAGATGTTTTTACAGGTAACTGGAAAAAATAACGTTTTCCAAAAAGGTTATGATCAGAAAAAGAAATTTCAGAGTTCTTGATCACGGAAATGGAACAATTGCTGGTAATGACAGCATCGTGGGTGATACCATCTCCATGTATAGTGAGGTACAGTGGAGGAGTAGGTGACAGGATTGGATAGATTGAGGAACTGGGAAATTAGAGTGTTTGAGGGTACATCAAGTTGTTTGTTTAAATCCCTTGATGTTATGAGGAGATGAAGGGAATAAACATTTATACATCACCTGCTATGTGCCAGGAAGTTACAATAAACACACACACACACACACACACAATTGGGCTTCTGCATCAATGAGCTGTTTGAAATCATTGAAAGCCAAGCTCAGTGTCACAAATGTTATCTAGCCTAATCTCCTATTCAGTCACGGGCCTAGATCATCTGCAGTATGTAATAAATATCTGTTGAATTGAATTTAGTTGAATTCTATTAAATAATTGGAATATTTCTACTTAAGCAGTCCTTCTCCTTACTAGCCATAACTGAAAACTAGGTTCCCTTCTTTCTCCACAATCATCTCTGAAATAGGCTTTTATTTCTCCCATTCCTTCTGACATTTACTAGGAGAGAAAAAAACTGGAAGCTTTTTGCTGCCCAGTGCCACATCCAGACCATAATACTACCATTATCACTCAACAAAGCCTCCTTCATGGAAGCCCAGGCCATTTACTTATGTTGTACCTATCTATTACTCTCCAGGACCTTCCAAACTTCATCCATGATTCTCCAATCTACTTTCGTTCCTTTATTCTACCAACATCCTTGAAGATATTAATATGCACTCTACTATTTATGTTCCTTGTGTTAAATCTTAGGATTTTTGTCTCTAGTGCTAGTCATTTATTGGTATGGCTATCTTAGACTACATATATCACTCAGAATTGTTTTTTATCTCTACCCTCAGCACTTCTATCAGTCATCTCTTCTATTCCTTTTTCACTGTTGACCTTTCTCTTCACTGTCACAGTGACTTTCATTCCCTTGACCCAGAGGTGTACTGAAAACAACTAATGTTGGCTCCAAAAGCCAATTGGTTAATTGTGCATGAGTATTTACACTTCAGGTACATATCAGGTCTTGATTTTTGTTGATGTTTCATTGATTGTCTAGACTTTAGAAAGTGATGGAGAAAATATTAATAATGCAGATTAAATTTAAAAGTGTGTTGAATGGAGAGCTGGTTGTTAAACATTTACCAACACACTCTGCCTTGATCCCTCCTTAGTCTCCCAATTTATTAGCCCATTTCTGGCTGCATTTGCTTCCCTACCCAGCTTGTGCCTCATGATCAGTCATATCAATAGTACACTATCTAGAACCCTAGAATTCCTTTTCTCTCCTTCCATTTTGTCCTTCTGCCCTTCCTGGCATGCTAATTTACAGCAGTGGTCTGTCATGCTCATTCTTCCCTTTCTCTACTCCAGGTTTTGCATTGTGAGAAAATAATACAGAATCATCTGAAGTTTATTCTATCTTACCTTAACTGAACCCTTATTGCTATTTGGTGGTCCTTTTTTTTTTTTAAAGCTCTTATTAACTTGAATTCTTTATAGCTGCTGTTCCAAACCTTTTCCATATTCCTCAGTATCCTAACACTACCCAATGTCCTTACTATCAGAAGACCTTATCTCATACTTTAATGACAATATGGAAGCCATCCAGAATAAACTCTGTATTCTTCTCCACTCTATACTTGTCACCATACTTACCTCACTACTCAATTTTTTTCTGAATCTTCCACTGTGCTCTTCTCTAGGAGGAAAGGAGAGGTGCTTTTGATTCCATTTTCTTTGGTCTCCTTTAAGAGATTTTTCATTAATTATTTTCAAATCTTACTTTCACCTCTATCTCCATCAGCTCCATCCCCTCAATCCTTAAGCATGCTCAAATCTTCCCTATCCTAAAAAAAAATTTTTTTCTCAACTCTGCTATCCCCTTTCCCCTCAAGTTACCATCCTATTTCTCTTCCCCCTTTTGTCAACAATAGTCTTGTAAAAGCAGTTTATCAATTAGAGAATAACTAAACAAATTATGGCACATTAATGTGATTGGATATTATTGCACTATAAGAAATGATGAAAGAAACAGATTCAGAAAATCCTGAAAATCCTGACTTGTATGAACCGATACAAAATGAAGTAAGCAGAATCAGGAGCAAAATTAATAAAATGATTATAACATTGTAAAGGAAAACAACTTTGAAAGAACTCTGATCAATGCAATGATCAATCATGAATCCAGAAGACTAGTTACAAATTATGCTTCCCAAATCTTGGCAGAATGGTGGTGGGCTAATGGGATATATATTTTCAGGCAAGACCAATGTGTGAACTTGACTATTCTTATCTTTTATAAGGGAGGGCTTCCATTTTTTGTTGGGGTGAGCAAGATTGTTTAGGGGGCAACAGGGGTAATATTTGTGATAACCAAAAAAGAAAAAGCATGCCAATGAAATATTCAAAAGTAGACAGAAGACAGTAGAAGTAAGAAAGATGATTCAGACGTGGACACTATGAATACTCCCATTTTAAATTTAATCTGTTTATCCATCTGTCTATATATCTATCTATATTTTACAAATCAGGGCTTGATTTATTGTTTTATTGATTTTCTAGACTTGAGAAAATGTTAATAATGCAGATTAAACTTAAGAGCATATCACAGACACATTGTTTTTCCTGGACTACCAGTTTAGAAATTAAAACATCTTAATATTATGAAAATAGTTTTGACTTTTTGGACCCCCAGAAAGGGTCTCAAGGATCTCCAGGGATCTATGGGTCACACTTCGAGAACCACTGGTATAGATGACCTTAGTGGTCCCTTCTACTTGTGACAGTCTGATTTCTACCACTATTTCACTACAGCCTTATTTGGCCTTCAAGTATATTAACATCACAAGGGTCCTATGTAAAAACCCATTTGAAAATTGTTTCCAGATCTCTCCTTAGGCCTGCTCTATGCCTAAAGTCAGAAAAGTGTCTCAAAGAAGGCTTGTCCATTAGACTCCAATTTTGATCTTTCGGAGAATATTCTCTCTCTCTCTCTCTTTTTAAATAATACTTTATTTTTCCCCAATTACATGGGGTTTGTTTGTTTTTTATTATTGCTGTTTTGGGGGGGGGTTTGCTTTTGATGAGACAATCAGGGTTAAGTGACTTGCCCAGGGTCACACAGCTAGTAAATGTCAAGTGTCTGAGGCCAGATTTGAAATCAGGTCCTCCTAACTCCAATGCCTGAGCTCTATCCTATCCATCGTGCCACCTAGCTGCTCCTCCCCAATTACATGTTAAGACAATTTTTTAACATTTTTTTTTAAGTTTTGAGTTCTAAATTCTATCCTTCCTTCCTTCCTTTCCTCCCCTCCCCCCCTGAGACAATAAGCAATCCAATATAGGTTTTACATGTACAATCATGTCAAACATTTCCATATTAGTCACTTTGAACAAGAAGACTCAAATTAAAAAAAGAGAATGAAAGTGTACAAATCCATCTATATATTGTATTTTATTTATTTATTTATTTATTTTTGCTTTTTGGTGAGGCGATCGGGGTTAAGTGACTTGCCCAGGGGTCACACAACTAGTAAGCGTTAACTGTCTGAGTCTGGATTTGAACTCAGGTCCTCCATCTATATATTTTAAAACCAAACTACATGAAATAGAAAATCTTAGTTTCATGTACAACTCCCTCTGTTATTTGCATATGGAAATGTTCATGTTTCCTGATGTTTATCAAGTTCATAATAAATTTTTTAGAAAAACAAAAATCAGATACTTCCTGTCTCTACTTGTCATACCTAATGCTTGATCTAGTGTCTGATCTGAAATATTTAAAAAATAGTAAAGCCTGATCCAAATGTAACACATCATTGTCATTCATCACCATGACTGAAACTGCTCTCTCAAAGACCAGAAATTCAATCCTTATTGAAATCTCTGCAACACATTGTTGACCATCCCTTACTTCTTCAAACTCTTATCCTTTGATTTCCTGGGCCCTACTATTCTGACTATGATAACTCCTCTTTCTCTTTGACCCATTGTCTCCTTCTATCCTTCAAATGTGAGCACACCTCCAAAATTCTATTATCAGTGCCTTTCTCTCTCTATCTTCCTTCCCTTAGTAATTTATTCTCATAACTTCAACTATTGCTTCTGTACAACTGACTCCCAAGTCTTCATCTTCAGCTCTGACCTGTCTCCCAAATCCCAGTCTAGTCGATCGTTCCAACTGTCTGCAATATATTTCCAGTGTCACATCATTTTAAAAAAAAACAAGTTAATTATCTCTTTAGCTCCAGATCTAAAACCAATTCCACCTGATTCGCCATTTCTATTAATGCCACATTCTTGGTCATCCAGACTCAAAACTGAAGTTATCTTTTACTCTTCTCTCTCCTTCGCTTCCCACTTTCAATCAGTAAACAAATTCCATATATTCTTCCTTTCCTTCCTTTGACCGCCATCTTAGTTCAAGTCTTTATCACCTTAAACCTATGTTATTAAAATGACTTCCTAACAGACCTCTCTGCTTGCTAACTCTTCTCCCTTCCAATCTATGCTGCACAGTGAATTATAATAACATTCTTAAAGCAATATTCTGATCATATCATTGTCCTGAATTCCACATTGCTTATAGAATAAAGTCCAAGTTCCTCTCCCTTGGGAGGCAGTGTGGTTTCATAGAAAAAGCCTTGAACTTGAAGTCGCAGGACCTGAGTTTGAATCCTAGTTACTACCTCTGTGACCTTGGCCAAATCACTTAACCTCTACTGGCTTCAGTTTCCTTATCTTTAAAAAGAGGGAAGTGGGCTAGATGCCCAATAAACTCACTTACAGCTTTAGATCTAAAATCCAACTTTCTCAAGCTTATCTTCCATTAATTTCTCAACACAAACCCTGTACTTCAGCTAATGTTTCATCACCCTATCCCAAACATACTTTATACTTCTGAGACTTTGCTAATGCCATAAGAGAGAAGCTAATGGAGAAAATGCTACACTTGGAGTAAGGAAGACTTGAGTTCAAATACTGCTGAGAACTTACTAACTATGTGACCCTAGACAAGTCACTTAATTTCTCTCAGCTTCAGTTTCCTCATCTGTAAAATGGGGATAGTAATAGCACCTAACTCCCAGTGTTACAGCAACAATCAAGTGGCACAACATGTAAAGCACTTTGCAAACCTTAAAGTGCTATATAAAAGTGCTACTATTACATATTAAATTATATGCTAATATAATTTAATACACATTAAAATATTACATATTAAAGAACTACTATTATTGTTATTATTAGTGTTATTCTCTTTTACCTAAGTATCTTCTGTCAATCTTCACTATTAAAATCTGGCTTATCTTTCAAAGCCCAGCTCAAAAGCTTCTTTTTGCAATATTTTCCCTCTAATCCTTCAGTCAGAAGTGATCTTTCCGTTTGCACCCTGACAGCACCTGACTGTTCATACAATGCTTGTCAAACTCTCTTTTCTACTACAGATGTCAGCATACTGTCATGGAAAGAGTCTGGGTTTGGAGTCAGAGAACCTGGATGTGAATTTTGGCTCTGTTAGTTATTACTGGATAGCCACTCTGAGACTTCATTTCCTCTGCTGTAACACAGAGAGGTTGGGCTAGATCAGGGGTGGGGAACCTGCGGCCTTGAGGCCACATATGGTCCTATAGGTCTTCAAGTGTAGCCCTTTGACTATTCAGGGCCATACCTGAGAACCTGGAGGGCCACATGTAGCCACGAGTATGGCCCCGAACAAAGGGTCACACTTAAGGACCTAGCGGGCCACATGTGGCCTCAAAGCCACAGGTTCCCTAACCCTGGGCTAGATGATCATTAGGAGATGAAACCAAGGATCCAATATTTCTCTATGTCATGTCTCTCCTACTAGACTACTACTGTCAACTTGAGAGCAAGAACTCTCCCTTCTGTAAGAACTTCCCTTCTATACATACATCCTAAATAATACATTGGGACATAGTGCTCAACAAATGTTTGTTGAATGAATGAAATGGGACAGGACAGTTAAAGAGGAAATAAGCATTTATGAAGTGCCTACTTTGTGCCATGCACTGTGCTAATAATTTACAAAAAATTATCTCATTTGATCCTGACAACAATCCTGAGGGGTAAAGGCTATTATGACCCATTTTATAGTTGAAGAAGCTGAAGCAGACTGAGGTTAAGTGATTTGCCTAGAGTCATACAACTAGTAAATGTCTGAGGATGGATTTGAACTCAAGTCTGTCCTGATTCTAGGCCTAACACCACCACCTAGACCACCACTGTACCACCTCACTGCCTCCAGATTGTGGGAAATACTGTCTGACCAACTGTGGTCCCATATTGGGGACCCTACACAATTAGGAGACAACATGATGATACTAGTGCAAGTTTGTGGTATTTGGTGGAAATATATAGCATAAATAGGAAGAAGGAAGAGTCAGCAAGCAGGGAAATTTGTGAGGAAGCTGTTGTAATAGTCTTAAGTTTATTTGAGGTGATAAAAGTCTGAACTAGAGTGGTAAGGGAAGGAAGAAAAGGAGCAATAAACAGGACTTGTTTACTGATATCAGCTTCTCAATCTCAATTCTTCCAGTGAAGATAATATAATAATACTTATCTGGCTACCCTACAAAATATACTAATAATAAGAGGTATTAAGTAGTGAGCCATAAAGGTTGATAGTTTGTTCTAAGGTCCCAAACTTAATGGGCTTCTCTCAATGACTTAAGTTAATTTTTCTTTTTTAATTTCAACACTGCATCATCATAACAGAAGACCATTCTGTCCCCTGAGAGAGGTTATGGCAGGAAAAGCACCGGAACAAGAGTTGAATCCTGAATCCATTATTTACTTACTGTGTGACCTTGGCCAACTCCCTCTCTCTGAGCTTCAATTTTTTATTCTGTAAAATGGTAGTAAGGTTTGTATTACCTTCCTCTTAGAGTTCCTACGAGAATCAAATGAGAAAGTCAGTAACAGGTATAAAGATCTCTGTAAATGTTTGCTACTAGTATGTCAAAAAGAGACCTTTTCATTTTTACCATTCTACCATGAAAGACTGTGTATTTGTTACAGAGGAGAGGGAGCATAGTAGAGATGTGTCAAGAATAGCAGACAGAATGAGAAGTTGGAGTAAGAAAATTATGAATTCAAACCCTGCCTCAGAAGCTTACTGGTCTGGTCATGTGATACAGGACAAGTCACTTAACCTCTCTTGGCCTCAGTTTATGATCTACAAAATGAAGGGGTTGGCCTAAATTGCCTTTAAATTTCCTGCCAACTCTAGATCTGTGACCTAGACTGGGTTCCTTCCTTCAAGGCCCTAGCTCAGGGGTCACCTTCTTGATGAAGTCTTTCCTGATCCCCTAATTAAAACGTTATTTCCCTTCTCAAATTTTCTTACAGGACTTTAACTGGATGTGTCTTTCCCCCTTATTACTTTTTACTCTATATTATATACAAGTCATATTCCTTTATTAGATTTTGAGTTCCTTTAGGGCAAGAACAGGATTATTTTTCATGTTTGTGTACAATCTGGGGCCACTAGAAAAACCTATCCCACATTCAAGGCCCCTTTTGTTGTTCTCTGCTCCTATTTATTAAGGTGTACTGGTTAGGATGTTTCTTCCTGAAGAGGAGAGACTGTCCATCTTTTAGAACATAGCCATAGCTAAGATCCATCACACTCAGCCAGGGAACTATTAAAGCTCCTGGTTTTCATGGCTTCTTTCAAGACTCAGCTGAAATACCACCTTCTGCAGGAAGACACTTCCTGGTCCCCCCCTACAGCTAGTGCCTTCCCTCTGAAACTACTTTCCATCTTACATGCAAACATCTTATATGGACGTAGTCATTTGGATGTTGTCTTCCCTCATTAAAATGTGAGTTTCTTGAGAGAAAGGACAGTGTCTTTCCTTTTCTTTTTATCCCTAGCACTTAACACATAGTAACAAAAGCTCAGTAAATTCTTGTTGACTCAATTAGAACTCATCTGTCTAAAGTCCTCATTTTATGGATAACTATCCTCTCATTTACGTGACCACCACCAAAATTCAAGTCCTTATCATCTCTCACCTGCATTACTGAAATAGGTTCCAATTTGAACTAAGTTTTCAATACCTCTCCAAACCATGCCACACACAGCTGAAAAATAATCTTCATAAAGCATAAGACTGACTTTCACTCCTCTACTCAAGAAACTCACTGGGACAAAATACAAACTCCTCAGCTTGGTATTTAAAGTCTTTGCACAGTGTCTTTTAAGGTTTGTTGATAAGTTAAGCCCCCTAAGAGAAACTGTTACTCTGAGAAAGAAGTTGCTGCTGTTTTGAATATAACAAGCTGGCAGATACGGAAATCAAAATTGTTGTATAATTTGGGGGACAAATACAAGACATATTGGTAAATGCTTACCAACTGGCTCTAAAAAAATGTACACATGACACACTTTTAAATTTAATCTGCATTATTAAATTTTTCTCTATCACTTTAGATAATCAACAAAACAATAAACCATGTCATGGTTTGCAGCATTTGCTGATTTCCAAGGTATAAATACTAACATTGAAAATTTAATAATCAGCTTTCATTAATGAACTGGCTCCACCAAAATTCTGGACAAATGTAACTTATCTGATTATTAGACAAAAAATGAGAATTTGATCATCAATCATAAACTGCATTGGGGTTGTTCACAGAGACTGAATCAAGAAGGATAAAAGAAGAGAGGGAGAAGTGAAATGGGGACAGTTTAGAACTGTATAAGCTAAGTTTGAAGTTAGAAGCAATAGATATTAGTTGTTATTGATGAGTAAGTTTAGGAGGGAAGAACTGATTGCAAGCACAGAACCATAGAACTCACTCAAAATATCAATTAGTTTGGCTGAAATGTCATGTCCAGAGAAGTCAGTCAAGCATAGCATGCATCAACTTATCCATACAAACAGAAGCTATATTCCTCAAGAAACTTTTGTGAGCAGTTCCTGAGACAGAAAGAAGCTTACAGTTGTAGAGTTGTGACTTACTCTAAATACATGGGTTTTCCTCATTTATGTGCCTCCTGGGCAAGTTTCTGTAAGTGTATACCCATTCTTCCCTGCAAATACTGAGTGTATTAATAGAACAGTCCAGTCTAGGTATCTGCCTGACTTGAAATATATTTATTTTTATGCTACTACTTCATTATATGAATACCCATGATATAATATTAATTTTCCCCTTATTGTTAAGTAAATGTTTGCTTAAGAACTAAAAGTATCATTGTAAGGAACTGATTGTGAAAATAGAAATGCATCATTGGAGATGTGAGAGAAGGCTTAAATGCTAGAGTGATGAGTAATGGGAGTTTGTTTTCCTTCAGCAGGGTTACCCTTCGGACTTGGAGAGAATTGGAGTGTAGCTTCTTGGTGTTGGTCATTCTTTACGAAACTAGACTTGCTATTGTAAAAGCGAGTGATATGACAATATGTTTTTTTTACTTTTATTTTTGATATATAATCAATTACGTTAATGGTTTTCCTTATATTAACCGTCCCTGTCTTCCTGGTATAAATCCCACTTGGACATAATGGAAATATAATCTTTTTAATATATTGTTGTAATCTTTTACCTAGTATCTTATTTAAGATTTTTGCATCCTTATTCATTAATGAAATTGGTCTATAATTTTCTTTCTCTGTTACTCTTCCTGGTTTAGGTAACAGTATCATATTTGCCTCATAAAAAGAGTTTGGCAGGATCTCTTCTTTGCCTATTATTCCAAATAATTATTTAATATTGGAATTAGTTGATCTTTAAATGTTTGATAAAATTCATTTGTAAATCCATGGGGGAAGGAAGAAAAAAAGGAATAAAAAGAAATTTATATAACTTTATTATATATTTAAAAGGAATAGCAAGTTGTACGTAATAAATTTGCAGTTTCATGTGCAATCACCTTATTTTTTATTATATTATGTTATGTAAATGTTTGTTTTATTCTATAAATTAAAAATAAGATAACTTTTTTAAAAAGTTTAAAAAGTTTAAAAGTTATTTTTAAAAAAGTGAGACAGCCGAGAGTGAGTAGGTGGTCACATGTCCACGTGGAGGTATGAGATTCTACTGTCTTACATAAGCCAGTTATATACATTTCCAAGTTTATTTTACATAGTTCACCTTAAAATATGTACACATTCCAGTCAAACTAAACTGTTTGTGATTCCCTCTACTTGGCAGTACCATATTCTGCCTCTGTGTTTTTGCAAAGGTTCTTCCCCATGCCTAGAATGCATTCTCTCCTCAGTTCTACCTTTCAGAATGTCAAGCTTCCATCACAGGCTCAGCTCATGTGCCATCTCCTATGGGAAGCCTTTCCTGATCTCCTGAGCTGTTCAAGTTCTTCCTCCTCAAACTATATATACACATATGTTTATATGTATCCCCCTGGAAGAATGTAACTCCCTAAGAACAATGACCGATTTCCTTTTGTCTTTGTATCCTCAGAGCATGGCACCTTCAACATAGCAGGAACTTAATAGGTGCTTTTTGGATTAGACTGTGTGACCTGTGGTCAGAAGGGCCCCTTCTCACAAGTAGCTACATTCTGGACTCTCACAGAGCCTGGATTCATCTTGGAATTGGCTTGACCCCAAAGAGAGGGAGTCAGGCTTCTCTCTTTCTTTTTGGGGGGGGAGGGGAGGGGGGGGCAAATTGGGGTTAAGTGAATTGCGCAGGGTCAAACAGCTATTAAGTGTCAAGTGTCTGATCTGAGACCAGATTCGAACTCAGGTCCTCCTGACTCCAGGGCCAGCGCTCTATCCACGGCACCACGTAGCTGCTCCAGGCTTCTATTACACTCTCAGCTTGTTAATGACTCCAGCCCAGATTGATTCCAAGTAAAAGGTCTAAAATAAAGCCTAAGTATGGCTCATGACAAGGGTCTCCTGAAAATGTATTAAAAGGTTTCTTCCAGAAAAGGTATTCAATATACAGAATGAACATCAGTTATAAGACAACTATTTCTTTCCTCCACTACAAAAGAAATTTTAAAATAAAAAAGAGTAATCATCCTACATCAACAAATACTTAAAACATAAGACAATAATCTAACACACCTACTACAGGAGGTAAAGACAACACTGTGAGACTACTGAACAGATATTTCACATTCACCTGGGATCTATGTTATCTAAGAAACTCACAAGGTCCAGATCTTCTGGTCAGCCAGCAGTGGACTTCTGGTCCCTTCTGGTTCAGGAATATCCTGTTTAGATTTCTCCCCCAAGAACTGATGCAGTTGCAAGAACTATCTCTTGCTGGGTAGCCAAGCATCCACTGAAGAACTCAGGAACTCTTGAACTCATAAGGTGACAATGTCCATTTATCAGACTCACTTGGAAGTTTGGTGACCAGTGCTCTTTATCTATGTGCAAGGCAAGTTCCTGTAGGGTAGAAATTGTCATTTTTTTTTCCCCAATCCCTAGCACAGCAATTTCCACATAACAGTTACTTTTTAAAAATTAAATTAGATGGCGCAGTGGATAGAGCTCTGGCTTTGGAGTCTGGAGGACCTGGGTTCAAATACGGCCTCAGACACTTGACCCTTACTAGCTATGTGACCCTGGGCAAGTCACTTAACCCTAATTGCCTCAGAAAAAAAAAAATTAAACTAAAAGCTCCTAGCTTAGGGATCATGGAGAAGGTAGGACACGACCAAAGTTTGAAAGGAATAGGATTTCAACTGGTGAAGATGTCAAGGAAATATATTCACGTCATGGGAAACCACGTTAGGTTAGAAAGGACAAAACAAGATATGGAATTAGATATGGGATACTGGTTTAGTTGGAAAGTAATAGCGGTTTGAGAGTAATATGAAAGACTAGAAGGGTATGTTAGAGAGACTGTGGCAGGCCTTAATAACCAGGACATAGAGTATGTATTTTACCTCATCATAGATGACAGAGTATCACTGGGTTACAGATGAATATTTAACAACTGACTTTCAAAAAAAAAGAATGGCAGGACACCCTTTTAAGTTTTATCTACATTATCAACATTTTCTCCATCACTTTTTTAAGTCAAGAAAATCAACAAAACAATAAGGTCCTAATTTGCAGAGTTTTCCAGTATCTGAATTGTAAATGCTCAGAATGAAAATTTAACAACCAGCTTTGTTGGCTCCAGCACACCACTGAGTGCAGTGATGCTATCCTATTTGTGCATTAGGAAGATGACTCCAGAAGACAGGGAAATCAGTTAGGAGTCCAGGAAAGAGACGGTGGCTGCAGAAAGTGATTAAAAGAGATCTTGCAGAGACACAATCATGAGGAGATGGCTGGTAACTGATACGGAATCACTGAGAACTTTAGAAGTTTTGAACCTGGATTGGGGAGGATAGTGGTGCCACCAACAGAAAGGTGGAAGAAGTGGCTGGATTGGGAAGAGGATGACCATGAGTTCAGTTATGGACATGTGGGGGCTGGCCATTCAGAGCTGTCAAAGGGACCTCCAGATGGAGGAAGAAGGGATGGTGCAACGGATGGAGCAAAGAGGTTGACAGAAGAAGAAAGGGAGGAGAGAAAAGGAGGAAGAGGCTGGAAAAAAAGAGCTTTTTAAAGCTCTGGGGGAAGAGAAATAATGGGTGGCAGCGAATGCTGGAGGAGTGGGGAGGACTTGATGAGTAAAGGGCTCTAGAAGCTCCCACGCTTACACAAACCCAGGGCCTGCTTCCCAGGATTCAGGAACTCTCTCCTTTAGCCGGCTCCTTCCTCTTCCCCGCCCCCTGCCCCGCCTTCAAGCCCAGCTCCCCAAGGTGGCTTCGTCCCCTCCCTCTCCCGTCTCCCCGAGGCCCGACTCCCTCCGGCATGATGTCACCGGCGCGTTTGCCAATGAGCTGGCGGGGGGCCGTCCGGTCTCCTGGAACTGACAAGCCGCGCCAGCCAATCAGAGTGTGGAGGAGGCCGGACGGAGGAGGAGAGAGGGTGTGGGAGTGTGTGGATGCGTGTGTCCGCGCGCTGGTAGAGGGACTCGCGGCGGCAGCGCGCGGCAGGGGGCGGGGGGAGGGAAGCGGCGCGCGGGATGGCGAGCGAGCGGCCCCTCCCCCCTACCCAGCTCCGGGGCGCTGAGAGCGGCCGGGAGTTTTCGCACCCGGGAGGGAGATGCCGCCCTGGCTCTGGCTTGTTGCAGGTAACGCTGGGGGCGGCCCCCGGAGTTAGTGGCGGCGGCGGCGGCGGCGGCTCCTTAGGGGTATTTGTAAAGGGGGAGGAGTTGGGGTGAAACAGGGGAAGGAAGAGGAGCCCCGTGCTCCTATCCCGCAGCCCCCCCCCCACCTCGGGTCTGGGTGGGATGAAGGGGTCGAGGGCTGCATCTCCTTGGGTTGCAGAGGGGCCTCTGCAAGGGCTTGGGGAGGGGGACAGTCTCACCCATTTCCCGGGGCGCTGCGCTTGTGAATTGAATGAGTTGGGTTCCAGCCCTAGTCATCCCCTTGCTGCCCACCGGCTCCCCCGGGGTGAGGGGCTTGAGGTCTTGAGAGCCTGGGCAGGGCTTAGCGAAGAGTTTCGGCCGCGGTAGTGGTCAGAGGCACTGGCCAGAGGCCACAGGAACCCCGGTGCTAAGCAGTGTATGGTGCATGGTTCCCTGGGACAAAGGAAGGAGTGGAAGAACGCTCTGCGTGCCACGCTCTGGCTCGGGTCCTCCGAGCCTCCACCTCCCTGGCCACGGCAGAGCGCGGCTGGGGTGAAGGGGGGCTCCCGCTTGCAACCTCATGTCCCCTCCCGTTTAAATCTCCCCGCCTCCCCACTTTGAGCCGGACAGCCCCAGAGACTGGCTGAGTCCAACCAGAACACTGGCGAACTCGTCATCTACCCGCCCCATCCCACCTCGTTCCTATTGTATTTCTTTGCTCTACCCCTGGAGAGGGATGGCCACCTGCTTGTCACCGGTGTTCCCCCAGTGAGGTTTCCTGGGCCATGCCCCAAAGCTACTGCATTATCTTGAGCAGTTCAGATCGAGAGCTGGCAGAATTTGTGATGGATAAAACCCAGGTGCTCGGCCGATTCCCCCAGGGTTAAGGGGTGTGCAGGTTGAAACAGTGCACAGCAACCAGATTTGATAAAGCCCCACCAGAAAACAAAAACAAACAAAAAATAAATACAAAGGAACATGCAGCCTACCAGGGCTACTTTAGCTTGCAGACCAGTGAATCATAGGTGTGGATTTGGACTTTTTGAAAACGAGAGCAGGTGCTGCCACCATCCCCTCACATCAAGCATACTCTGCATGGCTCCTGTTTCGTTCCAGTGTAGTAGGCTTTTTGTTTTGCTTTTGTTTGTCTTCATAGTAAGAAGACAGTGTAGAATTGTCTATCCTGCCATAAAAATTATTAAAGTGAGTGTGCCTGTTCCATTTCCCACTGCCCTGGAATGAATACATGAGGTGAATTATTCAATTTCTTAAGAAACATTTATACCGGTGGACTCACTCATTCTCCTCCCTTTCCATTTGCTCATCCCATTCTTATACTCACAGCAATGCCTGTCTTGTCGCTGATGGAAGTATAGTTAAATGATGCCAGCCGACTGGGATGAGAAAATGGCTACAAGCTAGCAAGCTGGAAACTTTCTGGGAGAGTTGAGTTATGGACAGCTGCTTCATGGTGAATTGTTAACAACATAGTCCTGTGCCGAGTGTGGCATTCATCTTTTTTATTAAGTTTAAAACCATGAGTGTGATTATGAGAGAAAGAAATGTTGTCTTCTAGTAATATAGCTTTTTGTTTAGCACTGCTTGATGAAGGGAGGGTAGATAGAATTTTCTCTAGCTTTGACAGAGTTGATGATTGTGACAACCCAGACAAGGTGCCCAATTGACCCCAGTAATGAAGAGCCACTTTTGTCTTTTATTTACAGATGATGGAAGTCACTGATCATATTAGAAGATGTTATTGAGTGATATTCTGTTTTAGTGAATAAATGTGATTGAAATGACTCTCAAAGACCAAAAGACCTTTCCACACCACAAACATGAAGATTGCCCTTTAGTTAGGGCAGTGACCAATTTTTGCAGGCCCTATCATTGTCTGGGCATGCACTTAAGTTTGACCATTTCTGATGGCTCTTTCTCAGGTTGGTCTTTCTGCTGCCCCTGTTTACCAGCAGTCCATAGTGCTGTTGGATTTACTCGAGTGGCTATTCTAAACGTATTCCTCTTTCCTCTCACCATCAGCATTACTCTATTTATAGCAAATGACTTGCCTTCCTATTTCTCATGGAAGATGAGAGAGAAGTCTACTCCCCTGCATTCCTCTTAACTTCTCAGCAACATCATTTACTCTTTCCTTCGGTTAGGCAAGAGGAGTTACTCTATTATCCATTAAAACGAATTCTTCTATTTGTATCCTTAATCCCAACAGACCTGCAGGACCTTGCTATGAGTTCTGACCTACCTTCAGAGTTCCACGCATATGTAGTTACAGGCCATCTCTTCCCATCTTTAAGTTCAATGTATCACAAACTGGGGTCATTTTCTTTACCCCTAACCCTGCTTAAGGGTTTCCTCCTTATTTACCTGTTGCTATTTGTGGTACTACCACCTTTCACTCAACCTCTCATGTTCATGATCTGGTTTACTCATTCTCTTATCTTGATCTCTAATTAGGCTTCGGATCCTTCAATATTACCTCCATAATATCTCTTGCATCAGACCCTCCTCTTATC
>NW_020950082.1:2553539-2738539 GCF_900497805.2 Vombatus ursinus
TTTGCACATAACCAGCTTTTTTCATTTATCTTTCATTAGCACAGGTCTTCATTACTACCCGCCCAGGCCACCCCAATAACCTTCGTATCTTCTCGCTTCCATTCCCTTCCTCCTGCTATTTCCAGGATTACCTCGCTCTCCTAATGTTACTCCTTCTCAAAAATCCTTAGTGACTCCTTTTTGCCAGCTAAGTGACAGTTCAAATTTGACATTAAGTGATCTAGAGCAGCGGTGTCAAATTCAAATAGAAACACCACAAATTAACTACCTCTGTGTTGTATTACATTTTTATTTATTTTGTTAAACATTTCCCAATTACATTTTAATCCGGATCAGGCTGTACTGGGTAGTTTTACCATTGAGTTTGTCGCCTCTGATCTAGAGCTACCCTTTCTTTCTGGCCTTATGTCATATTAGTCCCCTTCGTGTACAGACCAATCCAGCCATGTTGTACTCTTTTTCCCTGGAATGAGCTCTGCGCTTTCCTACCTCCATGCATTTACTGATGCTATTATCCCTCTGCCTAGATTTTGTATTCTCTGCAGCCTTCTTCTTGCAGAATTCCTGTCCAAATTTTAAAGACCAACTCACGTGCCAGGTTTTCCCCACCAATTCACCCCACCCCCAAAATCCCCGGTCTCCCTAGTCAGAAATAACTTTCCTATGCAGAACTCCAAGAGCACTTTGTTTTGTGACTCTAATTAGTGTGTAATACAGTTTATCATAGTTATCTGTGGTTTATTCTCCCAAAAGACTGAAAGCTTCACGAGGGCATGGATAATATGTTATCTAAACTTGGTCTCCCCTAGCACAGGTACATAATAATGTTTGCCAAACTAAATTGCTTAAAGGTACATATTATCTCTGACTCCGTATTTGTACCTTATATCTTAGGAACTGTTAAAAATCTGCCATTTGAGCCTATTGTATTTTTTTAAATTCACATTCCATCTACAACCAGATTCTTATGGCTTTTTCTCCTGATGTGGAAGCGGAGAACCTGGGTTCAAATACCACCTCAGACATTTACTGCCTTTGTGACTGTGAGCACGTCACTTAACCTCCCTGGGCCTCAGTTTCCTCATTTGTAAAATGAATGGGCTGGCCTAGATGATCTCTGAGGTCCTTCCAGCTTTAGGGCTATTTTCCCCTGATCTTCTAAGCACTTTTTAGGTCTTCCTTTTTCTTTCTATGGCAATTCTTCTTGCATGCTTTATTCTAACAGTTACTACCTATTTTCTATGCTTTCCTCACTATTCTATACATTTTCCTTATATGTAACTCCTAAATAACTACCAAATACTATTTATTCTAGCACACTTTCCAGTAATGACTTACAGGATGCCTGTTGTATAAAATGTAACCCTTCATCGTCTGGAGTTGAATCAGGCTTGAATGTCTTTGCAGAGAGAATCTAAAAACTGCTCTTTTTTTCCTCTCACCATCAGCATTCCTCTCTAATTACAGCAAAATAAGTTGATCTGTAGAAAGAAGCCAGGTAGCCACTGAATAGTGTTGGACTTGGAGTAAGGGAGATTTGAGATAACCTCTCTCAGCTTTCTTATTTGTAAAATGGGGGTAATAGTAGCACTCAGTTCATAAGGTTGTCATAAAAACCCGGTGAGATCCAGTGAGTATGTTGTATTTTTATTTTGTTAAACAATTTCCAATTATATTTTAATCTAGTTCAGGCTATGCTGGGTACGTTTGCCCTCGAGTTTGACGCCTGTGATCCAGAGCCACCCTTTCTTTCTAGCCTTTTATCACATTACTTCCCTTCATGTAGAGGACACTCCAGCCATGCTGCACTCTTTCTCCTTGGAATAAGCTCTGCACTCTCCCACCTCCATACCTTTGCATGGCTCCCTACTTTTCTATCAACACTCCCCTCTGGCTGAGCTTAAAATTCCTTAGTATCTCACACACAGTGTATTTATTCCTACCTCCATGTCTTTGCATATCATTTTCTCTGCATAGAATATCTTTCTTCCTGTTCAATTTAAGTCATATTCCCTCACCTTAAAGCCTAGCTCAAAACATTTCCTCGGGAACTCTTTTATAATTGACTTCTGATGAGGCCTTTATTTTCCTTGTACTTATGTATTCATAGGCTTAACAGTTTAGAGCTCAGAGGGACCTTAGGGACCATCTAGCCCAACACTGTCGTTTTATAGATGTAAGGAAACAGAATTAGTAATATATTAATACTTATTTATTGGTGTTGCTCTAGTTGTATATTTTTCTCCTCTGTTACAATGAAGTCTTTGAAAACAAAGATCATGTCCCTTCTTTTATTGTATCTGACCCCATCCTTCATCTCCATACAACACTTAGTACAGTACTGTGTACCTCAAAAGCTAATTCATTGAGTTGCTAACTCACTGATTATTTATGTTATCTCGTTGGATTCCTACAACAACCTTGTGAATTAGGTGGTATTATTATCACCATTTTACAAATAAGGAAACTGAGGCTGGGAGAGGTTAACTCAAATCTTCCTGATTCCAAGTCCAACATTATTCACGGAACTACCTGGCTTCTTTCTATATATCCTCACAACTCTGAAAGGTAGTGCTATTATTGTCCATATTCCACAGATGAGCAAAATGAGGCTAAATAAGTGACTTTCTTAGAGTCACATAACTAGTAAGTATCTGAGGCTAGATTAGAACCCACATCATCCTGATTCAAGTCAAGTGCTCTATCTACCTTAGCACATAGCTTTATCCTCTCTCATGTTCTTAAACCACATGTTGACCCTTTAGCTATTGATTGTGGGTACCATCAGAAAGGAACTGTGTTTACATTTATGTTTTGTGCATCTTTTAAAATGCCATGTGTAATAATAGTGCTATAGTGATTGTGTCTTCAATTTGATTTGTTCTTCTGTATGTAGTTTTGTCATTTCGCTTTTTCTTCCCGGCTTGGTTTGCTGCTTGTAAGACTTCTTCATTCCTCAAGAAATTCAAACAAGAACTAGGTATTTCAGTTTTCTCTTTGGAAGGAATGTTGTCCTTTCCACACTATATTTGGCCTTTTAATGTATTCGTATGAATACATATACATATTATTGTTATTGTTCAGTCGGATCTGACTCTTTGTGACCCCGTGGATCATACTGTCCATGGGATCTTTTTGGCAAAGATACTGGAGTGGTTTGCTGTTTCTTTCTCCAGTGGATTAAGGCTACCAGAGGTTAAGTGACTTGCCCAGGATCTCACAGCTAGTAAGTGTCTGAGGCCAGATTTGAACTCTGGTCTTCCTGACTCCAGACCCAACACTCTGTTGGTTGAGCCACCTAGCTGCCTACACAGAGACATGCGTGCGTATGCGCACACACACACACCTATTTATATTTATATGTGTATATGTATATATACATAAAAATAATATGTATGTAGATGGACATGTGTGTATATTTGTATGTGTGTATAGTTAGTATGTGTGATTTCATTGTTAAGGAAGACTCTATTGCAGAAACTCCCTCCACAGATGCAAATCAATAATTCATTTGTGACTTAACCTCTTTGAGCCCTAAGGAGCTCCAAGACTATCTTAGTTACATTTCATATATTATCTCATTTGAACCTCACAACCACCTGGATGTAGGTGCTATTATTATCCACATTTTATAGGGGAGGACTGAGGCTGCAGAGGTTATGTAACTTGCCTACTTGTCCCAGCTGATTTGTGTTAGAGACCAGCCTTGAGCCCAAGTCCTCCAGGTTAGCCCTCTGTCCACTACACTTCACTACCACATATCTGCATTCAATTTTTTTTTCATAAAAACCTTTTATTTGTCACTTATATATTCAAAGATTGTGGTGATTTTAGCCTCTTTCTTATGATTTACTTTCAAATGCTTATTGCCATTGTGTTAGTAATCCTCCAATTCTCATTTATTTTGTATTAACTTGAGAAGTAACAACTTCTTGACCCGATACCCTGAGAAATAAAGATGGATGTATCCATGGTCTTCAGAAGTTAAGGACCAAAAAAAATATATATGAGAGAATGTTTTGCTTGATTATTATAACATGATATTGACATTTATTTAACAGTACGTTAAATGCTGTAGCTAAAGTGACTCTTTTCAGTCTTTCCCTTAACTGGAAAGTAGGGTATGATAGATTGAATACCAGTTGTGAAATTAGAAGACCTGATTTTCTAGTCTTGGCTCTGGCACTTAATGCATTTGTGACAAGTATGTTGTAGCAAATACCTTGACTCTGAGCCTCAGCTTTCTCCTATGTAAAGTGGAATTTTTAGTAGTTACACTGTCTTAACAAACTGGCTCTTTGTAGCTAAAGTGCTTCATAAAGAATGAAATGCTATATAGTAATTATTATTATTATGACAGCTAACATTTATTTAAAATTTTAAAGTTTGTAAAGTGCTTTATAAATATTATCTCATTTGATCCTCACAACAAACCTATGAGGTAGGTGCTATTATTGACCCAGTTTTACACATGAGAAAACTGAAGCAAACAGAGCTGAAGTGACTTTCCCAAGATCACACAGCTAGTAAGTGACTGAACCAGGATTTGAACTCAGTTCTTCCTGAGTTCTTCAAAGCCTAACACTCTATCCTCTATACCACATAAATGTGGATTATTATTATTATTATTATCATCATTACAAGTTATATAAATAAGTGTTGACCTCAATTTTATTGTTCATTCATTTGTCATTTCTGACTCTTCTTAACCCCATTTGGGGTTTTCTTGGAAAAGATACTGAGTGATTTGTCATTTCCTTCTCCAGCTCATTTTACAAATGAGGAAACTGAGGCAAACAGGGTTAAATGACTTGCCTAGGGTCACATGATTAGTAAGTGTCTGCAGCCAGATCTGAACTCAGGAAGATGAGTCTTCCTGGCTCCAGGCCTGGCATGTTATCCACTGCTTTACCTAGCTGACCAGGTTAACCTCAATACTTTACTGTTTGTTTCCATACTACAGCAATATGGTTTCATAGCCTTCATAGTGATTTTTTAAATCTAAGGTCAAAACTTTCATTTTCATTTTTCTACCAAATTAAATAATGGTATACACTGACTGACTATGTGGTTTTTTAATAATGTAAGGAAGCAGTAACTTCATAAGTTGAAACACAATGCCATGGGCATGGAGAGTCTTACACAGAATTTGTAGCTGTAGTGTGGATACCTGAGAGATGATTTACCCATTCATTACAACAGGGAAAGATGAGGGAGGTAGTAGCTGGAATATTGCCTGGCAGCTTTTATACCAGACTGAATGGTTCAGGGGATTGACAGTAAATGAGAAGCCAAGCCTTTCATCTCCAGGTTGTAAATCTAAACCTTTCTCAGGCTGCTAGAAATTGAAAGGTATTACTGTCAGATGATGAGTCTCCTCCCTTGCTTGATCTCCATTAATGAGCTCAGTAAAAATAAATGTCTAGAGTAAAGCTGTCTGTGTTGTTGGACCTTTGTTGACTCATTAATTCTGTAGTTTGCAGAATTAGCATAGGAAATGAGGATTTAACAGATCTAAGCTATCAAAAGAAGCTGGGAGGTGCTGGTCCTCCTTCAGCTGCTCAAAGCTTATAGTAGAAAGACCTAAATGTGGGTCAAGTTCCTTTGTGGATCAAGAGAGTGTAACCAGTTCTGAAACTCTTCTTCTGCCAAACTATTCACAGCTTCTATGGAGGATTACATAGAAAAGAAAGAGAAGATGGTAATCCATTCTTGCCCTGGATCTCATTGTGGATAAATCCAAAGAAAGAACCCAAAGAAGAAATAAGGCATAGGCACCATTTGTATTGAGTTGATATTGATTTGGATTAAGCTGTAAGGGAATATGAGGCTTTTATGAGATTTGTAAGATGCAATGTGGGAGATCATAATCATAGACTTAACTTTGAGGTCATTTATTCTAACCTCCCACCTATTGCAGGAATCTTTTCTTCAGTGCAGCACAGTGGAAAAAGCACTAGAAAGAGCTGGAATCTTGAATTCTAGTCTCAACTGTGTTTCTAACTAGATATGTGTCCTTCGACAAGTCACTTAAATTCTCTAGAACTCAGTTTCCTTGTGTGTAAAAGGAGAGTTGAACTTGGTGATCTCCAATGCTGTGGCTTGAACAGTCCATGAATGCCTGATAGCTTCTGCCATAATACCTGCCTTCTAAGGTAGCCCTAGTCATTTCTTTATTTCCCCCTTAACTTTGAAACAAAATCTCTTTATGGCATGTCCTTGATCTGTCCTTTATAGCAAAACAGACATCCACTCACTTTGTCACTACAGGCTGTTAAGCTGTTATGCCTTCCCTTAGTTACTTGTTACAGATCGAGCATCACCAATATTTCATCTGTTTTGGCTGTGGCGTTGTTTTTAGACCCCATCACTATATTAATAAGTTTTTTCCAGACACACTCCTTTGTCAATCTGTCTTCTGTTGGCATAAGTTCTTCTCAGCTTGGCTCTAACCAACCATTCCAGCCTTATATATTACTCACCTTCATGTACCATTTTAGTTTAGTCAAACTGACCTTTTTATTCCTCATGCATGATACTCCATCTCCTTTGTTCATGTCTTTTCCCAGGCTGTTCTACATCTCTTCCTGCCATGCTTGGAATACCACCCCCTTCCCACTTAGCCCCTTAGGATCCCTAGTTTCCTTCAAAGTTCATTTCAAGGGCCCCCTCCTAAATTTGTCATTTCCTCTCCCCTTGCCTTTGAGGCTAGTGCTTTTTACCCCAAAGGTTGTCCTGTTTTTATTTTGTATATACTTAAATGAATTCATGCCATTTCCCCCACATAATGTAAGCTTTTTTTTTTTTTTTTTTTTTTTTTTTTTTTTTGTGAGGCAGTCAGGGTTAAGTGACCTGCCCAGGATCACATAGCTAGTAAGTGTCAAATGTCTCAGGCTGGATTTGAACTCAGGTCCTCCTGACTCCAAGACCAGAGCTCTATCTACTGCGCTACCCAGCTGCCCATAATGTAAGCTCCTTGAGGGCAAGTATTGTTTTATTTTTTGTCAATATTCTCAGTACCTGGAATAGTGTCTGACACATTATAGGCATTTAGTAAATGCTTGTTGATTGACAATCCTTTTCTTTCACTGCTACCATTGGAGTCTAGGCTGTCACTACTATATGCCCACAATAGCTTCTTAACTGATCTTGTTTCCAATTCTTTTTTCTTACTACTGCCAAATTAATCCCCTTGAAACAAATGTCATCCCCTTGCCCAAGAATTCACAGTGATTTTCTCTAATCTGTTAGAGTAAGTCTGACCACCTCAGCAAGGAATTCTAGGTCTTCCATCACTTTATTCCATCTTGCTAAGGCAAGCTTATTAACTCCCTTTTCTCAAAAAAAAAAAACCAAAAAACAAAAAACACCACCTACTAAGCACCTTTTCAGACTGCGTTGATGTCAGTCATGGACCTAAGTCCTACACCATGCTTGTTCCCCTGACTTTGTTCACTTGTTCTACATTGAATACGCTTCCCTTTTCTCTCTACCAATCTAAATCTTACACTTCTTTCAAGACCTAACACTAGTCCCACCAATTCCACAAAAACTTCTTTGATTACTCCATTCAAGGGGAGGGCTATCAACATCTGAATTCCTCTAGTACTTACATAATACTACTTATTTCAAGACTTACCAATCTTAAATAATTATCTTTTTATGTGTATATATCTTGTGTCCCTAATTGGGTTACAATTCCTTAAGGGTCGGAATGATGTATTCTACTTTTTTTTTTATTTCCAATGGTGAATGCTGTATTTTATATCTACATATGTATGGAAGTGTATGCATTTCATATATGTGTGTATGTCTATAAATATACATATATATCTTCATTTCATTCATTCAGCAGCTATTGAGTGGATGAGGAGTGTCCTTTTTGGATGAATAGAGTGTCCTTGTTTCCTAACATGTGCTATTCTCCTCCCTTTTCTCTACCTACGGATCCTTTTAAAAGATTGAGTTTTCATCCTCCTTTCAGCCAGACCAAACCAACCTCCTCAACTGGAAATTAATCATAAGCTGCCTTGCAGTCTTTTTATATTGAGCTGTAATTTATCTCCTGTATTATTTGGGTTTTTATGTGATTCTACCATCTACTCATTCATAATGGGGTTGGAATCTGTGTTGATAGTGGGAGTATTTGTTGCAGTTTCATGGTGTGTTGTGGCAGCACCATCTCAAAGAATTCAGTCAGACCACCCCTAATCCAGGTATAGGCATTTATTGAGGATTGATGCCCCTCAGAAGCGAGCTATGTTCTGCAACTTAGTAAGACAACACAGGCGAATTTATAGTGTAATGATGCTGATTATGCAAGAGAAATTATGAATATTAAAGCAGGAGAGATTTGTTAAGGGATTAGGTAATGGGGGAGGGGTCCCAGCCTTGGTGAACCGACACATGCAATTACCCACAATGCATACAGAAAAACTCATTTGGGGGGCTTGTATATATGATAATGATATGATCATAAGCCTCTCTGCATCATAAGGTTGCTCTAGGTCAGTTCTTGCTATCACTGCGCGGGTCCCTACTTAGGGAAAGGCCCTTCTATTGTTTTGGGGTGCACATCCTTCTCAGGCATCCTGGTGGTGCTGCTTTCTGATTGGCTGACTGTTGTGGTCCTGTCTGAGATTAGATGGACATGGTTGTAGTTGAGTGCATGGACACATTTGTTGATTCTGTGGGAAATATGAGGAATGGATCTTAGGTCAGTGGCTAACTAGAGGCAGTGGCTGGGATCCCATCACATGGACACACGATGTTTCTGTGAGAAATATGAGTTCATGGACATACCTGCTATTCAGTGAGCAGTGAGGCATATTAGGATATTGAGTCTGGGGGCAATGGCTAGCAAGGGGCAGTGGGCCTGCTGTTCAGTGGGACCAGGAGCAGCTTTATTAGGATTCCATCATGCTCACACCAATAAAATGATAGGTCATTGAGATGTCATGAAATTGTAATTGAAAGAGTGTAATTGAAAGAGTGCTGGATTTGGAGTCAGAGTTTGGGTTCAAATCCCAGCTCTGCTATTTACTATCTGGGTGGACTTGGAAAAAATTCACTTAACCTCTCTGGTTCTCAGTATTCTCATTTGTAAAATTAGAGTGTTGGACTTGATGACTTTTAGGTTTCTTCTAACTCTAAATAAAATTCTAAGAAAGAAATAATTTTTATTTTTCTTACTGAGAACAGGGAACATATGTTATACATTTTTTTTTCTTACAAAGCCCTTAGCTCAATATCTTACAAACATGGACATTCTGTTGATTGGCTTAGAAGGGAGGTAGCTAAATTTTTTTTTTTTAAACTAGTTATAGGTCTTTGTGGTAATGATTGTATTGCCCTAATAGTTGATTAAAATTGTGAGTCCATTGAACTTTTGTGATTGGACCTTTTATGTTTTCTTGCCAATTTAATGTATTCACTATAAAATTGCTCATAATATAGAAATTTTGTGTATTTAATTTTTTATATTTCTTTGTATATTTATATGCATTTACTTAGCAGTAGCATTTATTATCTGTTAAAATACTTATTATATGTCTTACAGATTTCTAATCAACATAATGCTGGAGCATCAGCCTTGGAGCCAACATTTTTCAAAATGGCTGAGGTGGATGTTAATTTGGATCATGTCATACCAACAACCATTATTCCCACTTACTGGGCAAAACTCCTAGTGGCGTTTGTTTCTTTTGTGTGCTTTGCCCATAGTTATGATGGAGACTTTGTCTTTGATGACTCAGAAGCCATCGTCAACAATAAGGTTTGTTTCTCACTGTGACTGTTAAACTGATGTTAACAACCAAACTTGGCCCTAAATACAATACTCATTCTCAATTTGACATTTTCTTTGTAAAATGGTATTTTATTCTTTTCTGGTTATATGTAAAGACAGTTTTTGACATTGATTTTTTAAAAATTTTGAGTTCCAAATTTTCCCTGTCTGTCCCTCACCTCCCCCCTCCCTGAGATGGTAAGGAATTTGATATAGGTTATACATGTTCAGTCATGCAAAACATATTACCATATTAATCAGACGTAACCCTAAAGAAAAAGAACATGAAAAAATACAGAGAATGAAAAATAATATGCTTCAATCTGCATTCTGACACCATCTGTTCTTTCTCAGGAGGTAGATCGCATTTTTTATCATGAGTGCTTTGGAATTGTCTTGGATCATTGTATAATAGCTAAGTCATTCACAATTGATCATCCTGCAGTATTGTTGTTACTGTGTACAATGTTCTGGTTCTGCTCATTTCACTTTGCATCAGTTTGTATAAGTCTTTCCAGGTTTTTCTTAAATCAGTCTGCTCATTTCTTATAGCACCCCCTCAGTTTCCAATTCTTTGCTGCTACAGAAAGAGCTGCAATAAATATTTTTGTACAAATAGGTCTTCCCCTCCATTTTTAAAATCTCTTTGGTATAGAGACTTAGTAGTGGTTTTGCTGGATCAAAGGATATGCACATTTTTGTAGCTTTTGGTCATAGTTCCAAATTGCTCTCTAGAATGGTTGGATCAATTCACAACTCCACCAATAATTCATTAGTGTCCCAGTTTTCCCACATCTTCTCCACATTTATCATTTTCCTTTTCTGTCATATTAGCCAATCTGATAGGTGTAAGGTAGTAAGAGTTGTTTTAATTTGCATTTCTCTAGTCAATAGTGATTTAGAGCATTTTTTCATATGACTATAGCTAGCTTTGATTTCTTCTTCTGAAAACTGCCTGTTCATGTCCTTTGTCCATTTTATCAATTGGAGAATGACTTGTATTCTTATAAATTTGACTCAGTTCTCTATATATTTGAGAAATGAGGCCTTTATCAGAGACACTTACTGTAAAAAATTGTTTCCCAGCTTTTTGCTTTCCTTCTAATCTTGATTGTGTTGGTTTTGTTTATGCAAAGCCTTTTTAATTTAATATAATCAAAATTGTCAGTTTGATGTATTTTCATCTCTTATGGGAAATTTTATCTCTAGTGATTGAATGTTTTCCCCCATCAGTTTCTGAATTTCTTTTTGATTATGCATAAAACCTAGTTTAAAATAAGAATATGGTATGATGCCCTTTCCACTTCTGCTGGAGTCATAGGACCATAGAATTAAATCCAGAAGAGACTTTAGATTGTATCATCAAGTTGGTCTTTGTGTTGTTGTTTTTTTTCCTGCATAAAAAAGCATCTAATTTTCTGCTTAGGGTCATGGAATCATAGATTTTGAGCTGCCCAAACCTGCTACTTTCCAAATTTCGATATTTGTTCCAGGGTCAGTGGAAAAATTTGGGAAGAGAAGGGTTGTGGGGAACATCATGACTGCCCTCAAGTATTTGAATAGGTGACATTTGGAAGAGAAAAATTAAGCTTGTTTTACTTTGCATCAGGAATGTAACTAAGAACAAACTTTTGGATGCTCCAGAGAGACAGATTTAAAGTTGATTCAAGTGGGGGACAGAGGGACTGCTAACAATTACAACTATCCAAGTGTAAGGGGCTGTCTTGGGGGCTTCTGAATTTCATGTAAACAGAAGGTGATAAGTAAGGGTTGGATGGATAAGTGGACAGGTCTTGTAGAGAGACATATAGACAACATAGGTATGGGTTAACCTAGATGAGTTCTGGGGTCTTTTCCAACCCTGAGACATTAGTTCTAGTCTCTGCAGCTGTCAGTCAAGCATGGCAGCAACTCAAATGCTTCAGTTTATGTGAAAAGTGATATGACAGTGGGAAAAGTTGGGAGCATGGCCATATGGCACCTACTGTCATTGATGTTAGGGTGTTCCATGCTGACTGCTGCAGGTGAAAGTGTAGTGAGCCATTCCTGTTTGCTGTGTGACTTTCACACATTTTGTATCTTGAGAATCCAATTGGCTGGATGTATAAGGTCCTTATCAGTTTTATTTATCAGTGGATGCTGAGTATGAGATGGAAAATGCTATTCTTTTTTTTCATCTGCCAATGAGAATCAGGAAAAGGGAAAAGTGGTAAAAAAAAAAAAATAAAGTAAAATAGAGATAGAAAAGCCAAATAGAAACAATAGACATTGACTTTGAACACATTCAGAGGGGAACACCTGGACTTGAAACTGAATCCCTTTTAGACATCAATAAATTTCGCTTATGGCCTACATTGTTTCTGTTAAATCTAGCTGTACTCAGGAGAGTTTTTGTGTCTTGAACTACAAGATAAGCTTTAAGAAATACTTCCACCTACCTTTGCTGTGGAAGCCTACATGCATTTGTGGCATTCCCTTGGAAAACTTAATGAACTTTATTAAAAACTCACGGTGAGGAATTCTTCTAAGTGCGAAATAAATATCGCTGTTATATTCCTGAGATGTTTCACAAGTTGATAAATCTCTTCATGAAAACAAGGTGTTTTGTGAAAATGAAGTAACTTATGGGTGCTGTAGTGGTTTAGAAAGAAGCAAGATGTATTTTTTCTCCTTTCTTTTTTCAAAGTGTGGGTAAAGATAACAGACTACACCATTGTTGATGTTTGTTTTTGGTACAATTCCTTCAATTATAATTTTCCTCCATTTCATCCAGCAGCTACTGACAGATGTTATTGCTTCAGTTTATTTAAAAAAATAAAGAAGTGAGGAGGAAAAATTAAGATTGTGGCTGCAGGCAAATAAATCAAATTAAATCAATTGTTTAAATAACCTCACACTTATTCACATATAATGCTTTTTTGAAAACTAGAAGAGAGTTGATTTTCAAATTAATTTTTTTAAAAATTCTGTTTTTTCTTTTGGATGGATTTTGGTGATTAGGCCTACCTCATAAAAATATTAATTAACTGCCAGGGCAGAAAAACATTGGCGAAGAGACAAAAAAAATGGCAAAGTGTTCCTTGGCTTTATTAAACTAGGTATTTTCAATTCTTTTCCTTTTGAGATGCAGCAGATGAAGTCACTTTGTATATCTACTGAGCATTGTTTTGCCAGGGTTTTCTAGGGCACCATACTGTGCCCCTTTTGTTAACTTGCTAGCCCCCCTTTTCTTCCCTGTTTAATGAAAGATACTCTGTTCGTTGGCAGAAAGCCTACCATAACGTGAAACAGGCTGTTACTGGATTTTATTGGTGTTAAGGACTCTGTTCCAGATGCTTCCTTAAAGTGTTGAGCTGGTTTTTTTGTTGTTCACTAGGATGCTTTTCTTCGAGACAGTTGAGTTAGCAGGAATCTCAGGCATAATACATCTTTTACATAAATCATTATGTAGAAAAATTGACCTTTCTTCAAATATTGCCCCCTGCTGTGTGTAGACTGCAGCTAATCAAATATTTAGAGATTCTTAGGTATTCATTTTCTTTTTAGATGGGAGAAGTAGGCTATATAGAATCTTTTCTCAACTACATACCCCCATATTTGACAACTAAAGTAAAGTAGGCTTTTGAGTTTTGTTTTCAGGTAAATCCACAGTAGTGTATAGATTGTGTATCCTTTAAAATTTCTGACTAATTTTAATGTGAGCCAGTTCATCAAGCTTATAAGGACCCTGGAACAGTTGTACTTAGAGACAGTGAAATTCAGTCACCAAAGATAGTATTAAATAAACAGCTCTAGCTTTAAGTACATTTCCTATTGAAGATTCCCTTCCTTTAACGTAGCAAATAAAGTTATCAATTGTTTATTAAGTGTATATGTACCCCCAAAAGAATTCATACCAATTTTCCTCTGTTAAAAAAAAAATCCCTGTTTAACATTTCTTTAGCTTCAGCATTTTGTTTTGTATTTAAAATTATACAAGACCTTGAGGTTTCCTTTGTTATTCTTATAGGGAATCTAGGGGGTCCAGTGGGTAAAGCACTGGCCTTGGAGTCCACTTGGAAGAAGACCTGAATTCTTGGGCAAGTCATTTAGCTTCTCAGGCTCAATTTCTTCATCTGTAAAATGAGGATAATTTCGCACCTAGCTCACAGGGTTGTTGCAAAAATAAAACCAGATAACATATGTAAAGTGCTCTGCAAACTTTAAAGTGCTATCTAAATACTAGTTGCTATTTTTATTGTTATTAGCTGATTTATAAGAATCCCTTCAGAATTTTTAAACCAGATTATTTGAAAGAATTCTCATTCTGTATATATTTGTAATACAAGTATTGTATAGTTTGGGGTTTTTAATGAATGAAATATGGGTTTTAAACTTTGTGATTTTTTTATACTTTCTACAAATTCTGTGGATGAGCTTTTTTCCCCCATAATTGGTTCTACTGAACACTCAGTAATGAAGAGACTTCAAAGAAAACAAGCTGCCCTCAAGAGAAGTAGTTTATTCACATAGAGAACTGCAATTATTTTAATGAAATGTTTTTGGTCAATGGACCTTAGATTATTATGTATGTGATTTAAATAAATTGCTTTATTAATTGAATGGAAAACAAGGGAACAGGGGCTGTGACTCAGCCTTAGAACACCAAGTTATTTGCATACCTCTTTTTCTATGTCAGAATATTTATTTCATTGATGGGTCAGCTCACTAGAGAGCTGTCCTTTGTAGCAGAATTTCTGAATGAAAGCACTTCTTTGTTATGAAAAAAAAGAAAGAAGCAAAAAATTAAATAAGTAAAGTCCCAATCAGGTTAAAGTTGCCAGCAAGCAACATTATTTTCTTTCTATCTAGAAAGCAAAAATCTTATTAGGTATAAGAATATGGAGTTACAGTCATTTCCAACACTTTGTCATATTTTCATGTCTTTTTGGTCATGCATACTGGTCTATATATGACACTTTCTGTGTGCCTTTTTTTACTCATATCTTCTTGAGAACTAAAGTTTTATAGTACCTTAATATTTTCTTTAGCATTTATAAGATAGATATGGCCTATGTTATTCCCACTTGACAGATTAAGAAACTGAGGCACAGAAAGGTTAAGCGATTTGACTAAACTACCTAATAGGAGATCTATACTCTGAAGCAGTAGACTGTAGTTCTCCTAACTCTGCACTATATATGCTTTTCATTGCATTATTCCGCCTCTATTTCATTAGTATTCTAATTAATCCATTTAGCTTATCTAGGCCATTTTTTTTACACCAGGAGTTTAGTTCATCATCTTATGCTTCTTAAAAATGTCATGATGTGATTTCTGTGGGGAGAGTTGGTTTACTTAATTAAATAATAACTCTTCATTGGCTTAGATTAGTAGGACAGCATGTTGTAATAGAGCACTGGATATGGAGATAAATAATCTGGGTTTGAATCCTGCATCTGCCAAGGTGTATGTGTTGACCAAGTCACTGAGCTTCTTTGGGTGTCAGTTTCATCATCTGTAAAATGTGGAGTTGGAAGATGATTCCGTACTCTAAGATTCCACCCAGCTCCATGATCTGTGTATTCAATTCTGATTTTTTTCCAGAGTAAATTCTTAGTTGTTATATTTAGTGATGTGATCAGTAACTTATAATTAAGTGATCTTCCCCACAAGGTTTCATTAATTTTTCATCACTAGTTTGCCATTCTTTATCTTTGCCTCTCTTGTCTAGTGTGGTTTCCCTACTCTGGGAATAAAAAAGCAGCAGATTGTTTTCATTGTACTTCATATAAAATATGTGGACAGAAAAGCCGGATACGTTTTTTTTTTTTTACAAGCATTCAGGAGTGCTAAGTTTTCTGTCCTAACACATCACATCTTCCAGATGCTGTGTAATTAGAAGAATGCAGCAGATCCTTACTTATTTCAGTTGAGGATGGGATTTAAAAAAAATATGATGAATCAAATTCTGATTCCCTTTTCTGTATCTTTTGCTATATTCATCATTCCCTCTGAAGTCTATAAGTATTCTGTGCACAGAGGGAATGTGTCAGGTATGAAGGGGAATTAATGCTTAATTATTGTAATGTCTTATGTTTATTGAATGACGATATGAGAACTCACTGGGTAGAAACCTCCAGATAAATAATAGTTTTTTTTTTTAATGTCTTATTGATGCTTTTTTGAAACATCATTGTCACTTCCCAATAACCTTCTTCCCCCATGGAATCTTCTTTTTTATGAAGAAAGCAGATAGGCAAAACTAATACAGCAACCATCACTCACAGCATATGCAGTTTTTGCATTTGTAGCCTACTGCCTCTGTCAAGAGAAGAGAATATAGAAGGCAGCTAGGTGGCGTACCGGCCCTGAAGTCAAGAGGACCTGAGTTCAAATCTGGCCTCAGACCAAACACATGACACTTACTAGCTGTGTGACCCTGGGCAAGTCACTTAACCCCAGTTGCCTAATTAAAAGAGAGAGAGAGAGAGAAGTGAATAGATTTCACCACCAGCCATTTGGAAATAAGACTGATTAACATCAAATTAATATGAATTCTGAGATGTTGTAGTGTTTTTTCCCCTGTACTAGGTGATCATGGTGTATATTCTCTTGATTCTACTTTATTCTCTCTATGTTCATTCATATAAGACTCCCCAAATTTCTTTAAATTCTTAATATTTGTCATTTGTTAAAGTGCTATAATATTCCATTACCAAATTTTGTTAATAAACCAAAATTTGTTCAGCCATGCTTCAGTTGATGAGTATATCAATTAACATATTTTTGCTACCATGAAAAGAGCCAGTATGAGCAATAATCAATTCCCTAAGATGGCTTATTTTCAAAAGTGCATGTTGCTTTTGGCTATTGATAATACCACTCTTAAATCTGTTAACAAGAATTTGCAAGTGTCTGTTGACTGAGCTATTGCTCTTCATGTAGTAACTGCTTTGGATATGCCAACCCTTATCTTCCTTTTCATAGACCAATCTGGAATATTCTGTGACATGTTTTGGGTTGGTTTTTTTTTTTTAATCTTTTGTAGGACCTCCGAGCAGAAACTCCACTTGGTGACCTTTGGCATCATGATTTCTGGGGTAGTAAACTCAGCAGCAACACTAGTCACAAGTCTTATCGGCCACTCACTGTCCTAACTTTCAGGTAAGCCATGCTGAAACTCACAGTGATGCTTGGTTGTTCCAAGTTTCCTTACATGCTAGAAGATAATGTGTGTGGTATTTTTCACATGGTAAGTATTTTTAAAATTGTGGTTAAGTGAATGAATGAGGATTCATGTCTTATTCCAGTGTAATGTAAACCAATTGGAGTGTTGGCTTCTCTGTTGAGAGGATGTTAACATATTAATGGAGCTCTGAAGCAGCTGTTTTTCAGACATTTGGAACACATAGCATTTTGCCTGCAGGTCATAAAAACATCAATAGTATATGTATGTAGACAGACTTTGAATCAGCATTCTATTTATAGTTCCACATGATAGAAAGTTTAGATATGCTAACCATAAAAAAAATACAATATTCCCCCACCAAACAAACAAACCCTTGACAAAGCATTATTGTTATTGTTCAGTTGTGTCCAACTCTTTGTAACCCCATGGACCATAGCTTGCCAATACTGTCCATGGGGTTTTCTTGGCAAAGATACTGGAGTGGTTTGCTATTTCCTTCTCCAGTGGATTAAGGCAAACAGAAATTAAGTGACTTGCCCAGGGTTGCATAGCTAGTAAATGTCTCAGACTGGATTTGAACTCAGGTCTTCCTGCCTCCAGGCCCAGCACTCTTTCTACTAAGCCATCTAGCTGCCTCACTAACAAAGTATAAATAGCTATTATTTTCATTACAGTAAGATTATTCACTTCACAGATTGCTCTACATTTTTAATGCATCTGTATGAGTTTATAGATCATTTGTTTCTTACTAGAGAAACATAAAACTAAAGTTTTGAGTAACTAAAAATTAAACATCAATTGGAAATTAAAATCTCAGAAAAATATGAGCCATTTGGAAGAATGTTTCAATTTACCAAAAAAAAAACCCAACAATTTACGCACTTTGGGGGATGCAGTTAGCTTATGCAAGCACATGTACGCACACAGAACACTAGTATTTCTTCCTTCTAGATGTTTATAAGTAGTATTTCATAAACTGGCATATACCTTTGATTAAATTCTCAATTTAATTTACCCAGTATCGTCTTTATATTTTGAACTGCTCTCTTAAAACACCTAGTTTTCTGTCTTTTTCATTTCCTTTACTGTTTTTGCCTTCCTTTATAATAATGCCCTTTCTTTCCATTTCCCCTGTGCAACTAATTATGTTCATACATTTTTTGTTCTTTGAAGCAACAGATTTTTTCATTTTTAAAGTATTTTTATCCCCAAATGCACAAAGTATTTCTTCTTACTTTAATATTTTTACTAGCAACCATTTTCCTTTGAGTTGTCTCAGCTTCTTTGTACGTATGGTTTTTTAAACCTAACCTGAACATCCTTTGTTTGCTGCAGGATTAACTACTATTTATCTGGAGGTTTCCACCCAGTGAGTTTTCATATGGTCAACATCCTCCTGCATTGTAGCATTTCCGTCCTAATGGTTGATGTCTTCTCCATATTATTTGGTGGTCTACAATATACCAGTAAAGGAAGAAGATTAAACCTGGCTCCCAAATCATCCCTTTTAGCTGCATTATTTTTTGCCGTACATCCAGTGCATACAGAGTGTGTAAGTACTTACCTGTTTCATCTGCTTTCATAAAGAAATTTATAAGAGCTCACCTATTTACATATTTCTATCCACTTTCATACAATGGTCATTCTGTGATTCTAAAATTATGGGTAGTATACTCTGCCATCTTCATCTGCCAAATATGAAACAATCAGGAAATATATTTATTAAGTACTTAAAACCTCTTGATAGCAAATAAATCAAAAGTAAGCTTAAGAAGTAAGAACTTCTAAATGTTATTAATGCTATCTGCTTAGCTAATTTAGCAACACTAATTGTAGTGATGTGAGTTTCCATATTCAATAATATGGAGTTCTTATATGTATATGGTTATGGTTAAAAATAGCTTTTAATAGAATTTCATTTTCTACTCAAAACAGCTCTCTATGATAGTATCATTATATCATATCATAATAGTATTAGCATTATTGCCCCCATTTTACAGATGAAGGAACTAAAGGTCTATAAAATTAAATTGTTTGCCCAAGGTCATATAATTATTAGGAGGCAGCTTGATGGCTCAGTGGATAGAACTCTGGGTCTGGAGTCAGGAAAACCTGAGTTCATATTTGGCCTCAGACACTTACTAGCTGTATGACCTTGAGCAAGTCACTTAATCTCTGTTTGCCTTAAGCCATTGGAGAAGAAAATGGCAAACCACTCCATTATCCTTGTCAAGAAAATCCCATGGACAATATTAGCATGCTATGCTCCACAAACATGACTGAATCGACTGAAAATCAGCAAGAAGTTGTTAACAACATAGTTATTTAGTATATTAAGTAGGACTGAAACCTAAGTCTTCAGGTTTCAAGTCATATTCTTTCTTTGTTTATTTTTTCCTTCCTTGCTTCCTTTCTTTCCTTCCTTTCTTCCTTCCTACCTACTTATCTAGGAATATGGATCTATAGGCTTATTTAATATGTATTTGTTTATGGAATTTATATATTTTATTTTATATTTTTTATATATGCTATTATGGATCGGCTAGGTGGCACAGTGGGATAGAGTGCTAGGCCTGGAATCAGGAAGACTCATATTCCTGAGTTCAAATCTGGCCTCAGACATGTACTAGCTGTGTGATCTTGGGCAAGTCACTTAGTTTTGTTTGCCTCAGTTTCCTCATCTGTACAAATTGAGCTGGAGAAGTTAATGGCCAACCACCCCAGTATTTTTGCCAAGAAAACCCTAAACAAGGTCACAAAGAATTGAACATGACTGAAACGATTGAACAACAGCATTATCTATTATTCATGTTACTCTGCTTGTACCAACATGAATCAGAGATATAGAAACAGTGCATTTCTCTTTTCTCCCTGCTTTCCTTAATAGGTTAATTATCAAAGTTAATTGGGCCTGGTCTTTTTTCTGACAGTATAATTTGCCATCACCTCATCAGAGCACTGGGAGTATCTAGATTTTAACTATAGGTTAAAGATCATTTTGTGACTGCGTAAAGCATTTAAACCCTCCCCAGGGAGCCTTACTTAGCTGGAGGTATTCTCAATGCCAAGCCTCATAAACGGTATGGTCCATGGGGTCACGAAGAGTTGAACAATAACAACAACGGGATTCTGAGAGGACATGCTTGGAGATACACACGGGCAGGATGATATATATCCTATACAGTTGTCCTATACAGTTATCGTATCTAGAATTCTTGACAATTGTTTTTCTTGGTTTTAAAAGAGAGTTCCATGAAGAAGGGAAGGAGGTTTCTTTTTTTTTCCCCAGAAATGACTGTGATATAATATCAGAAGGTATCATACTTTTGAAAACTTTTTTTTAAATGGACTTTAAAAAACTGACTCAGTTGCAACTCTAAGTATCAATTACTTTTGCTATTGATCTCCACTGGCATGGTATTATGACTAAAATCAGAATTTCAGAACAGGAAGGTTCTTTGGTCATAATCTAGTTCAGTCCTCTCTTTTTACAGATAAAGAAACTAAAGTCCCCACCAAAAAAGTAATTTTCCTAAGGTCATATTGCTAGCATTAGGATTAGAATTATAACTCCAGCCCTCAGGGAAAGGGGCAAAAATGGTTTAAATTAAAAGTTATTCCATGTCCAAAAGGGTGTAAAACTGCATACCCTTTGACCTAGCAATACCACTACTAGGTTTGTATCTCAAAGAGATCGGAGAAAAAGGAAAAGGACCTATATTTACAAAAATGCTTATAGCAATTCTTTTTGTGGCGGCAAAGACTTGGAAATTGAGGAGTTAGTTCCCCATAAATTGGGAGAATGACTGAACAAGTTATGGTATATGATTGCGATGTAATTCTATTGAACTATAAGAAATGATGAGAGAGGTGGGTTCAGAACAACCTAGGAAGACGTATATGAACTGGTGCAAAGTGAAGTGAGCTGAACCAGAACATTGTATACTGTAACAGCAGTATTGTTATGATGATCAGCTGTGAAAGACTTACCTACGTTGATCAATACAGTGATCCAAGAAAATTCCAAAGAACCCGTGAAGAAAAATGCTATCTACATCTAGAAAAAGAGAGAGAGAAAGAACTGGTGACCTCAGATTGAAAAATACTTTTTTCACTTACTTAATTTTTCTTGTTTGTTTGTTTCTGCAACATGACTAATATGGAAATGTTATATGACTTCACATGTATAACTGATATAATGTTGCTTGCCTTCTTAATGGGTGGGAGAGGGCTGTAGGGAGAGAGAATTGGGACCTCAAATTTTAAAAAAAATGTTAAAAATAAAGTATAATTATTTAAAAATTTAAAAAAGAAATTAAAAGTTATTTTTAAGGCAGATTAAATGAACCTAATTCTCAGCTCCATAGTCTGTTGTGAACTCAATGAGAAAAACTCATTGTAGATTGACGTAGGAAGAACAGAATGTTTTCCTAGCCTTTGCCTATGCTCTTTTGTGCTGCACTTGACCATAGTATGTGAGGGCTTGTTTTGGAGTAGTCTGTTTGGGGACAGGAATATCAGTGCTCATGCTTGAGTATTTCCTGAGTAACACTTTCTGGGCTGTCCTGTATCTACATTAGCCCACTGGGCACAGGATGTCACTGGTCTATAGTGCTGCTTTTTAGTGAGCTCTACAAGCTAATTCAGCTGAGCTATTGTTAAATATACTTGGCACCAACTGTATTAGCCAGTGGCTTTCAGGGTAGGGTAGCTGGGGATGGGAGTTAAGTTTCCATTTGCACGTATATGACTTGGTAAAAATTACAGAAAACTGTATGTAAATCTTTGAAAATTATTGCTTGGGCTAATAGCCTAAGGGATTCTTGTCAGGTGCATTTTGGGGCTCAGTGACCTCTGAAATTTAGTGATCATTGTAGCTAGCATCTTAATTTTACAAATGAGATTTTACATTTCTCTGCCCTCAGTGGTACTCAGCATGAAGAGTATGATATTTCTGCTTCTTTTAAAGTTCTATTCTATATCCAGCTAAATGACTTCCTGAGTACAATATAGTGAATTTAACACCTTTCAATAAATTTATAAACATTTAATAGAATTTGCAGTCTATGACAGAAAAAAAATGAGATTTGATTAAAGAAGCAATCCATGTCTGTTGGGATCTGTTTATTATTTAACAGTCGCTTGTTTATGCTCTTTTTTTTTTTTGCATTAGAAAATTCAGAAAACTTCAGGACTGCACCCCCATAGGCTGAAAACTGCTTTGATAGTTCAGACTTAAGTAGGTTCTTCCTTGCTTTCTTTGTTTTCTTTCTTCTTTCCTTCCCTTATTTCTCTATCTTTCCTTTTTCCTTCCTTCTTTCTTTTTCTCTATATATGTCTATGTTTGCATTTATATATATGTATGTGTATATATGTATAGATATACACACACAAATATGACTTGTCTCTGTTGCCTAAGCTGTAGAATTGAAACACAAAGTCTTGGACATAGGTTCACCAAGAAAGATTATAGCACTTTAGAGCTAAAGGGCAATTTAGGTGGACAACCTGTATGGTTAGAGGATTACAGGCCGTGTTATATGAGGTTTAAAGGAACTGGGAATTTTTAGCCTGGCGAAGAAAAACTTGTGGGGAGCAAACAATAACTCTCTTCAAGTGTTTAAGGGCTTAGACTTGCTTGTTTGGCCCTAGAGAGCAGAACTAAGAGTAATGAGGGGAAATTGTGATGGAGAGAAATTCATTCTGCTTGATCTAAGGAAAAGCTTTATAACCGCTATGGTTGTCTCAGTGCAGGACAAGTTGCTGTGACAGGTGGTAGGTTCCCCAATTCTCTGTGCTTGGAGGTATCCAAGCAGAGTCTGAGTGACCACTTGTCAGGATCTATGTAGAAAGAATTCCTATTTATGGACCTATTTGGACTACTTACACTTTGATTTTGTGATCTCTGAGGTCCCTTCTAACTTTACAGTTCTGAAATCAGTCCCTTCATCTCACTGATGAGAAAACCTAAGGCATCATATCTTGTTAGTGGCAAAACCAAGGCAAAAAAGCAATCCATTGTCCTTTCTACTACACCAAGCTTTCATCCCTAATGAACAAATGTCATGCTTTGATTCTGATCTAATTCACTTGTAAACACAAAAATGTAACCTTAAAACATCAGAAATTAAATGAAGCATTGAAGAATTGGCAGAATTCTGATTTTAATAATACCTTATTTGTATGTTGGCAAGTTTTATGGTTTAAGCACTTTTCCTCACAAATAACTCTGTGAAAGGGGTAATATAAATGTTATTAGCCTTGTTTTGTAGATGGGACAACTAAGGGTCAGAGAGGTAAAGTCATTTGTCCAAGCTTACAAAGCTAGTTAAGTGTGAAAGGTAGAACTTGAACCCAGGTCTTTTGACAGAAAACTTTTTTGAATAGATTGTACTGCTTTGTAGGTCTTTGAAAAAGCTTTCAAGTGCTGACAGTTGTTAAGTGTGTCTGGTCATACCATTTGGGGCCTACTAAACACTGGCAATGTCCCCAAGTATCCTACAGTATAGTAAAACTAATACGTAAGCATCCTGGGCCATTAGGGAGAACTTTAGGGTAATCCTAGCTACAGGAGAGAAATGGTTATATGTAACTTGGTTCAGACTGGAAGATTCCTTAAAGACCTCAGTATCAATCATAATACCTGCTACAATGTCTTACACACAGTAATTCCTCAATAATGATCTGTTAATAACAATAACACTAGCTAACATTTATATTGCGTTTACCATGTGCTGAGCACTGTGCTAAGCAGTTTACAGTTATCTCGTTATATAAGGAATGTTTATTCCTACAATATCTTTGTCACACTGTAGGCCCTAAGACAAATGTTCAAAATTAAGTGGGAAGATACATTCAATGCTGTTTAGAACAGTCTTCTATGAAAAGGAATTGTTTTGCTGCTGTAACTTAACAATGCTTTACCTCCAAGGCTGCTTGTTTCCCTTTTTTCAATCTCCCTGCCCCACTCCCAATTCAAATGGGATTTTTTTAAATGAGCAAAATTAGAGCCACCCAAGATAGCAAATGGAAAGACAGCTTCTCAAAGACTTTCCAGGGCCAGCCTCTATTAGGCAGCATTGTTTTCTTCAGCCGTTGGTCACACCATTTTCATGGGTTAATAGCTTTAGGACACAATGTCGCAGATTGAAAATTATTCTTCAGCTACCCTGGTATGAGGAGAACAGTGTATTTTTATGTGCGTTTATCATACTGTTTATAGTATGCTGTTTACATTTAGTATGGGAATACAAAAGTAGCTCATTCTGGGTTTGCTGAGTTTGAAATAAGTTGGTACATTAAGACTAAAAATATTTTCACGTACAAGAGTTTTCAGTGAATGACATGTCTCTAAAAGAGAACTCAAAATTTGTCAGGCTGTTGAAAGTTTTGCTGAGCTACTCTTATCTATAAACTGCTACTGGTAAAACAAATGAAATTAGTATTAAAAATATTCAATTGGCATACGAGTCTTATTTTTATAATTTCTTAATTATCCAGCCTCTGATGGGTCATTCTGGTATGAAAGTGACCTTGTGGTCTCAAGGCTTTGCCAGCAGAGCACAACCTCTAGCAGATCTGACTGAACTGGAATAGCTTTAAGTAGGGGACTGGGGATGGACTGTATATTCTCTGTCTCAGGATCACCCTAGCTAAATGTGGAGAGGTCATGAATTTTTTCAGCCACAGCAACTCATAAAGACCACTTACTAAAGTATTTAATGGCTGTGATTTCTATTAATGGGAGTGCTCCAACAAATGAAATCATGGATCTTTCAAGTACGTGCCAAAGTGCAAGGCATTACTGTGATGGAACTAGTAGAAAGAAGTGGAAAAGAAAGTCAAGGAAGAGGAGGGGAAGGAGAGTCTTAAGTGGGTCAACCATTTGCACCTCAGGCTGTTTCTATAAGGCCCAAGAACAATTTGCTGATGTTGGACTGGAGATCCATAGGTGGGGCTGCTCACCTGAGACCCAATTGTGCTGTCCCCCATCCTAGGTGAGAAGATTAACTAAGCTTTCTATCATCAGTCAATCAACAAGCATCTATTAAAGTCCCTACTATGTGCTGGGCACTGGGAATAATACAAAGAAAGAATGAAACATTCTATTCTCAATAGGGATTCTGTTTTCTAGGGTAGTGCCCACTGCTACTCTATACAGATCAAGAGTTGGCAGTAGTCAAGCATAACAGAAAGTAGCAGATCCTAGGGACCTTTTTTCAAAGTTTCTGTGCTCTTCCAATAATGCTATAGTGCATTTCAAATCATAGTGAAATATTATCTTGCTTAAACGATAAGGGATAACATTTTGCAAATATTTCCCCCCAGAAAAGATAGCTGCAGTAGACACTGCAGATCTGATCCACTAAGTAAAAATTGTGCACCCACATTTGGCTTGGACAAGGTTTAATCACTTTGCATATGTGTTCACTCAAAGTGATTGTATTGGGGGTGGAGGGAAGCAGTTCATACCCAATTTCATTCTACTAACTCTTCCTTTTCTCCTTCATTACATTCTAGGTTTTTCTGTTTCTTATCAAATTAGATGGTGGAGATTAAGGCATATGTGTTGCCCTTCAGGAATTTCTATCAAGAGTATATAGGTTATGCTTAAATAGGCTTAGAGATAGTTACTACCTTTAAAGGACTGTTTTAAACATTGTTTTTCTAAGCTTTTAATTATGATATGAATATATAATAGTTGTGGACATATTCTTCATTTTCAGTGCAACTTTAATGTTATTTCCTACTCCCTAAACTCTCTAGAAAAATTAAGTTAATCTTAATTTTACTACCCCTATTGATTAAAGAGTCGAAATTTAATAATGTCAATAAAAGCTTGGTTACTTGAAATACTGGGAAAATAGAGTATGCCAATTAATCAAGAATCTCATTGAACTAAAATTTGTACTTACAAATAGACTATATCATGAATTAACATGAGTCATTTGGAAAGAACTAATTAGATAATCTGTCTTGGAGAAACTGTGATGGAAATGCAAACATGTCCTGCCTTAACATCATTAATTGGCTCCACAAAAACACAACTTTTGATGATGTTACAGAGGGTAGTTCTGTACATACAGTGTTGTAAATGGGTGACCAGTAAATCATGTTACAGGGGTACTTTGCAACATTCTGGGAGGTGTGGGGGGAAAGAAAGAATTAGACAGGAGTGGGTGGGATGAGTGTACTATGATAATAATATTATACAACTATATTGGGTGAAACAGTGTTTTGTGGCATCCCTGTACACATATAAAATTTCTTCTGAATCATCTAGTTAAGTTAAGAGAGAGTAGCTTGGCTAAGAATAGAGTCCGTTGGATGATAAAATGCCTGGGGGTGGAAGATATGAGGTTCCGTTTTCTTGCCTAGTGTTTACCAAATACTTCTGAAAGTTTCTACTTTCCACCCTATAAGGGGCTTTGATCTGAGGAGGAAAAACTGCTACAAGTTTTATTCTTCTACTTAAGTAATTTAGATGCAACATTAAATTTGCATTTCTAGCATTAACTCTTATGACTTCTTTAAGGAAAGCTTTATAATCACCTCATAGTTCTTCAGGTCTATTTCTGTCTATTTTTCTCATTTTTGAAGTATTTGTCATTTACCATGAACTTTTTTATTCAAGATTTATGTTAGAGGATATCAATAGTGCCAGTTTCCAGAGCATTCTTTTGGTAAATGCTAGATAAATTAGCTCCCTCAATATTTAAACACTTCAAAGTGTTTTTCATTAGGTTCATAGAAAGCCCATTTTCTTCTGAAAGTAAATAAATCAAATCTTATCACTAAAAATTGAAACTCCAAATGATTGTAAGATACTACCATAAGATGAAACAATTTATCAGAATAGCCTTGCTGTAGTTTTTGTTTCATGTTTCTAAGTAATTATATTTGTGATTTTCCCAACTAGATTTTTGAAAATGTATATTTTTATGAAAATCTTTTTTCTCTCTTTTTAAGGTTGCTGGTATCGTTGGCAGAGCTGACCTCCTGGGTGCCCTCTTCTTTTTGTTATCTTTCCTTGGCTACTGTCACGCATTTAGAGAAAGTAAGCATTGTTTAACTTTTTATTTCATGTCTTATTGGTAAATTTTTATATTTATTTGATATACATACCTTATAGGCTTTTAAAAGACTAGAAAAAACTCAATTTTAGGAGCAATATGGGAAAGGCTTCATGATTGGAAGGGACCTCAGACATCATTTGTAATAGCTCCAACCCAAAGCACAAATCATAACTACAAATGCTTAGCCAACTTTTGCATAAAGACCTACAGTGAAGAGGAAATTGCTGCTTAGTGAGGCAAACTTATTTCATCTTTAGATAGCTCTAATTGTTAGAAATTTTTTTTATATTAAACTGCAATTTCCCTCTCTATGAATTCTATCTTTGGTTCTGGTTCTGTTCTTTAGGGTCAAGCAGAACAAATCTAATTTCTCTTCCCTATGATACCTTCAGATATTTGGAGACAGTAGTCAAGTCTTCCTAAAGTATTCCCCTTTCCAGACCAAATGTCCATAGTTCCTTCTAAAGATACTCTTTTGGCATGGTTCCAAGTCCTTTCATTATCCTCATCACCCTCTTCTGGGTACGTTTCATTTTGTCAACCTTTTTTCTAAAATGTGGCACCCATAATTGGACATGGTACTAGAGATGTTGTCCAACCAGGTATGCTAGTAGCAGAAGCTACTTCCCTTCCTGTGGTGAATGTACTTCTAATAATGTAGCATAAATTTGCATTATCTGACTGTCATATCATTTCTGACTGTCATATCACATTGATGACTCATGATGAATTTAGAATTGACTAACCCATAAGTTTTTTTTTTCATTTAAATTGCTTTCTAACAAGATCTTCCCCAATTATTTATTTATACAGTTGATTTTTTTAACCAAATGTAGGGCTTTTTACCCTTATTCAATTTCATCAGCTTTGCTTTAGCCCACATTCTTGCTAATCTTTTTGGTTGCCAGCTCTATCATCCGGCCTATTAACTATCACTTCCAGATTCATGTCTGTAAATTCGATGTGCCATTTATGCCTTCCTGTAAGAAGTCATTGACAGAAATGATGAACAAACCTGGGCCAAGGACAGAGCCCTGTGATGCTCTACCTGATGGATCCATTATTCATCATTCTTTGGGTCTGTTGAGTCAGCCAGTTCTGAATTCACCTCACCTTTGCTGTCATGCAGTATGCTTTTCTGCCCAACTCCCTTAGCTTCTTTTTCAATATTTAGTCTGTTTCTTCCCTATTACTCTCTCAATGAAAGTATTCACATAGAGGCAGGATAACCACTTTTAAGGGATGTTGTAGAGAGGATTCTTTCTTAAGTAGGGATGGCCCGTGAAATCCCTTTTAATTCTGAGACTGTAACTTAACAACTATATGAAATTACATTGCGAATAGATTCATAGAATGATGTATACTCTTCAGTTAATTATTTTTGGTACCATTACTAAATCAGTTAATTTTTAAAAATTGTTATTTTCTAATAATAGTGTGAAAAGAAACTTTGTGAATGTTTTTATTACTAAAAACTCGAGGAGAAATGCAAAAGGAATTATAACATATCTGTAATCATGGGATTGGATTTCTAAGCCTGAACTGTTCTTTAAATGTCATGTCAATGTGTATAAATTGTTTTCTTATTAAAACTGTTACTAGAATTTTCCAGATTCAAATGACTGTTTAAGAACACAGAAATTTACATTGGAATTGTTTATTTTTTTTAAAAGATGGTCACATTTTTACCTACAGTCTGATATAATTTAGGTCAAATCATGTCTCCCCTTCTACTCTGGATGCTAGAGTAGAAGAGGTCTGATGAAACACTGATTTTATCCAGGTTTGTCAGTTTCATCCCTAACTTTCCACATGCCCCAGAATGACTCAGATATATCTATAGTTTTAAAATTAGATCTTTGTCAAATAATTTATTTCTCTGGAACATAAATATGGAAGATAGGGATGAGATTATCTTGTTTTTATTCTTCCTTGTGCTCATGAATCTCTTAACTGTTTTATCTTGGTTCCCAAGGAAGAAGGTAAGTTCAAGCAACTAAGAGTCAAGAGACTTTAGTCACTGTTTGTTACATCAAAATAAACTGTGTTTTTTATATTCTTCAGTGAGGTATTGCAAATGTAACTAAATGGTCTTACTTCTCTGCCGTCTTCTCCCAAAAATTCACCCATGGTCTTCCCAAATTTTTACCCTTTGTGATGGTGACACTTGAAGCTTTGAATCTTTGCCCCTCATAAAGGTTTCATAATTCAGACCACTGTTTATAAGAACCTTTTTATGACCAATTTTACCCCTACTAGGATTATGAGGCATCACTTTAAAGGAGACTAGCTAATTACATGACTAATCCAGTGGTACATTGTGATTATGAATCACTGATAATGATGGACAAACTCTCTACCACCCATTTCTGTTAAATGTCAAATATTAGTACTTTGTATTCTTGAGTTGTGAATTAAATACATAACACAGTCACATGAGATAAAAGGTTTACCAGTAGTCACATTTTTCTTGGAGAAAATAAACAATTCAGTCTGTTGTCTTTTCTCTGGAATAACTGTAGATCAATGAAATGTTTTATTAATTTTAAATTATATCCTTTCTAAAGTAATTATCAGATCATCTAAATCTATGTCAAGGAGAATATATAAGGACTTTTTAATGAATAGACGGCGATAAATAGAGATTTAACATTTGGGTTAGATCATCTGAGAGATAACATTTTAAATCTCTCCCTTGGTTAGTTGACACTAAAATAATCTGAGAAATGAAGTAATGTGGTTCTTTGATAAATTCTATTTTGGAAACTAGGTAAGTAGCAAGGTAAAGATTCTTTCATCTGTAGGTGTGACTATCATTAAAATATTTTTTCTTTTAAATCTATTTGCATGGCTATTCTCTGAATCTTTTTCTTTTCAGAAAGATTTGTTTATCTGATTAGACATTCCTCAGAATAGAGGGACAGTTCTGCATAATATGACTTGGGAGGGAGGGGAGATTGTAAGCTGCTAGATAGTGTTTGGAATTCTTACACTAAACCTCTCAAGGAGAAGCTGTTAATATTTTATAATTCAACTCATATTCCTTGAAATTGAATAACCTATTTTCTAGTGTACTTTCTGGGAAAAGAAAAATTTGAACTAAAACCCAGTCTTTGGCATTGTTGCACAGTTAGTTTCAAGTCTCTTGCAGCTATTAACACCTCTCTCCTTGGAGAATATAAAGCCTTAGGATGCTCCAGGGGTTCTGCATTTCCTAAAGAGATTTATTCATCAGGACTTGTGGTTACTAGACTTTTAGACTTATTTTCTGAAGGTCCAATGGTTATCCTTGTTCATGTACTAGGAAAGTTCTGAATTACAGCCACATTGTCATAGTGGTTTTGCTTTAGGGTTGAAAAGGTGTTTAAAATGTGATGCTACGTGAGAGTAAAGGGTGGTTATTAATTTGGTTTCCATTGCTATTTCCATTTTTGACTCATTATTTTCATACCACATACTATTGATAAAGCTATACATGTAGCCTGACTAGAGCTGCTCCATTCCTGTCAATGGAGCCTCTAGGTTTTAGACAACTTTTACTTTTTAATGATCCTTTTTTAATTAATAAGTTTTCTAATAGAGAATTAACTGTGGTGTTGTAAACATTGAGCCATTGTAATAATCTTTAATCTTCATGGTAGTATTCAACCTCATGTCTGTGACAGCTCCCTAAATGTTAATCTCATGAGTATCAAGTGAGTCTTCCTTCTATAGTATATGACTACAGAGTTCATTGTGGTGGTACCGGTATTTCCAGTTTCTGTTATATTTTTGCTTGATCTTCTGGGGCCATTTTGATCAAAATCAAGTGGTTTATCTTCTTTACCTATTTCTGTCATAGCAGAGTTGCATCTAAATTCTTTTTGCAGATTACTTGCCACAAGGTGTTCAGAATGGAGCCCTCATCACAGGGCTGCTTAGTATTCATGATGGAAAGGAGGCCAGCGAGTATAAATACTAGATGTTGCTTAATGTTTATTGGGTACCCATAATATATGACCTGCTGTTCACACTTATTAGATTGAAGCATAAATTAAGGGAAAGAGCCAATATTGGCTATGGACAGGCTTGAAATATAGGGGGAGTAGAGTTTTATAGAAGAGGAATGAATTATTTGAAGATCATTTAAACTAATAACTTAACAAGTATTTTAAAGCTGTTCTAGAGAATGAATTCCTTTCTGGTAACCTCATTAAATTCCTTTAAAGAAAAAGAGGAGATGACTATATTGCAAGCCTCTGTATCATTTTAAACTGGCTGTATTTATTATCAGGCAATTTTGTGTTAAACCTCTGCAATCCTGGCATTTTCATCAAATGAAAACCTAGTGAAATAACACTTCTGGGGCCCTGCCCTTTTTGTGGGTGCTTAAATGGGATGTCTGCAGGCAAGATCCTTCATAACAGGATTTTATGAAAAGGAAATGTTTTACAAAGGAAGCTTACCTTTCCTTGATATAACCTGTAAAGAAGAAAGCTTAATTCACTGTAAAAGAAAATTTAAGAAAATGAAGTTCAAAAAGTATATTCATTACAATTTTCAGATCCCCTCCCCAAGGAAAAAAATTTTATTGGCTTGGATGAAATATCATCTCAATATTTGCATCTGTCCTGAAATCTCATTTTTCAGATAGAAACATTTGTACATTTCTATGTAATGGTTCCATGTTTGGACTATCAGACTGGCTAAATCCATTATCCATTTTCTTTTCTAAGCAAATAGTCTAAAAGTTCCACTTACTGGGCATATAAGACAGGATCTGGTTTCATCTAGTGGTAAGTATAAATATTCTCAAGTATTGTGGGAGACGAGTATTTGCCTCAGGAGAAAAGGAATTCTTTATGACTGAAGAGCATTTTTTTCTTCTTAACCTTTTGTTTTTCCCAGCAAGTCTAAATCTTGGTGTCATTCAGTATTTTTTAAATGATCTAAGATAACAAGTAGTCCCTTAAAGAGACCTTAAAATCCATTCTGAACTCAGCAACACTCATACACACCATTAATATAGAATAAGCTAAAGCGTGTCAGCTCTTACTCCCAATATATTACTTCCTCTATTTACCTTTCTTGGTTAATTACCTATTTATTTTGATCTTAAAGTTCTTTAAAGCAAAACATGTACATGTAGTTTTTAGATTTTTAGGAAAATATTTTTAGATTTTTGCCCTTTATTGTCATGGATTTTCTGGTACTGGTATTCACATGGACATTGTCTTCACTCTGCAAATTGTTTTGGGTTGCAGTATTGCCTGCGTTTCCCCCAGTGATCCTGCCCTGAATGAGAATAGCAATATCCAATTCCCTTCACTGTAGGCTTAGAAGCACTACTTGGACTGTTCCAACTTTTTGAATAGGAATCTGATGCTCATTGTGTTTCTTTGGCATTTATACAGTCATGGCCATCTGTTGGGGTGGCATCGTTCCCACTTACAATATGATGTGCCAGTTTCAACTCGGCATAGGTGCCAACCATATATTGGTTGAGAAGCGTGTCTTGTAGAATATGATACTTTTGCTGAAAGAACTTCCCAATGGAAAGCAATGCCAAATCAGGGGCACATGCTTCAATGAATTGATCACATCTTTTGGCACTTGTCGGTGTTAAAATTGAAAAGGACCTTGATGTTTTTTTTCCTGTGTTCCACCTCTCCATCACCCTTTACCTCAGTCTACCTGAATACTGACATTTCCCCACATTAAATCAGAAGTAGATACTCCACACATCACCATTTTCTAAGAGTGGCTCCATTTTTTGAGCATTGAATCATAATCTGGAAATTTGCCAGGACTTCTTAATTAAATATACCTGAGGAAAATATCCTTTTAAGGATCAGAGAGCAATTGGTCAATAGTTTGCTTTCAAGAAGGAGAATATTGACTTGATTTTTTTTCCTTTTCTTCTGGTCCAATGGAACCTGAACTTTAATAGGCAGAGGTGGAGGAAGAAGATTCAGAGCAAAGATAAAGTCCTGAGATGTTTTTTTATGATTTAAATTGTACACAAAAGTAAATTCTATAGCTTGGGAATTCTTCTCTTAAAAAGGATATTTCTGAAAGCACATGAAGTAGAAAGAGAACATGTCTCTCTCTAATTGGAATAATTTCTGTTGCACTCAGCTAACATTATACTTGATAATTCATATTCACATTAAGAAATGAAATTGTTTTTCTAAATGCATATTTGCACTTCTACTCAAAACAGATCTGCAGAGAAAAAGATTTGCATTATTAGTAATTGTATTAATAAATAAAGTGAAAATAGGATTTTCGTGCATTGCAAAGCATCATTGTCCTTTCAGGAAGGTCTGACCTAAGAATAGACTTAGTTTCTGTTTCCATGATTCAAGGTGATATAATGGCTAGGTTGCCAAATCTTTGTAAATTTGACTTTCTTTTCTCAAACATGTTAGGTGAAACTAAAGTTATACTATTATGAAATAGTTGGTGTAAATCAAATATACTATAGCACAGTGCTTAGTAAATGCTTGTTGCATGTTGCCATTGCTTTACTAGGATGGTCAAAGGTGGATTTATTTAAACATGGCTTAGTAAATGCTTGTTGCATGTTGCCATTGCTTTACTAGGATGGTCAAAGGTGGATTTATTTAAACATGGAAATTTGATCATTGGAATTCAAATAACATAAACTTCTCAGTGAGTCCCTTCCAAAAGGACAGGAGGATGGGAAGGGCAAAATGGAAATTTATCATCTTAGGATTGATGTTTGAGGAATATTGAGAGTATAAGAACTGAACTAATTATTTCTGAGTTAAGACCTGTTTTTAATTCATGGACTAGGAACTTATTCTTTTTGATTAAAGGCTATTGGCTTATGAAAAAAAATTGGAAAAGTTGTGAGCCACTCACAAACAAAAAGCAATTTAATTTAGTTTTGTAAAGATATAGAAATGTATTTTAAAGCCAATTGTTTTTAAAATTGAGAACAAAGAATGCCAAAGTTTATTCAATAGATGATAAATTAGCTCTGCATTTTAGCCAGTTAAGAGGAAGAGGCTAGAAAAAAATATGTTGAAAAATATGTTTCACTACATATGGACAATAAGTTCAACCCAGAATTGTGGAAGAAGAGGTCTTAGATCATATTTGGAAAACTATTTATTGCTTTCAGTGATCCTAAGCCATTCATTGCTGCAAAAATCCTACTTAATAATAGCTAGTATTTATATAGTGCTTTAATGTTTATAAAACACTTTGCAGATATCTCATTTGATCTTCACAACAACCATAACAGGTAGGTTCCATTATTACAGAGGGAATTTACAGATTGGGAAATTAAGGCAGACAAGTTAAGTGACCTTCCCAGAGTCACATAGCTAGTAAGTGTCTAAAGCCTGATTTGAAGTTGGGTCTTCTTGACTACAAGTTTAGTGCTTTCTCCACTGTACTACCTAGCTGCCTCTGGGTAAATAATTCTGAGATTATAATACTACTCTTGTCTTGGTGATGTATATGGGATCAATCATACAGTACCATGATCTTGGAAGATTCAAAATGGCAGGTGACTCAAAAGAGTATGGGAGCATGTGTAGCGGGTGAAAGTTGGCTACATCAGTAACATTAGCATGAAAGACAGAATGAAGCATAAATGTGACTGGAAAAGGAGTTAGTCCAATTATATAATGTACATTCTGAGAGCTTCATTGACATTCAATATAATAGTAAAAAAAATTTTTTTAAAAAACAGAGGCTTTGAAATGAAGCTACTGATTATTAAGGTGTATCCTTGGCTCAGTGTGGAGGACTTTGTCAAATTCTTTATAGCATTTCTAAATTTCTTTGTGTCTTTTGGTTTTATTGATAATGAAAATGTCAGAAAGGTGGTAGTTTAGTTTTTCTTTCAGTGTGCCAACTCCTTGGGCATTGGATAGAGATCATCTAAAGAGAAGAACATTTATTTTTTTATTTAATTTTTTTTTTAATTTTTATTTGTTATTTTAATTTTTCCGTAGTTATATGTAAAAACAATTTTTAACATTCATTTTTAAAACTTTGAGTTCCAAATTCTCTCCCTTCCTCCCTCCCCGTCCACCCTCATTGAGAAGGCAAGCAATTTGATATAGGTTTTACATGTGTAGTCATACAAAACACTTCCATAATAGTCGTGTTGTGAAAGACTAACTTTATTTTCCTCTCTCCTATCCCATCCCCTTTTTATTCTGTTCTCTCCTTTCACCCTGTCCTTCCTCAAAAGTGTTTGCTTCTGATTACCCCCTCCCTCAGTCTGCCCTCCCTTCTATTATCCTCCCCCCTTTTTATCCCCTTCCCCCCAATTTTCCTGTAGGGTAAGACGGATTTCCATACCCAATTGAGTGTGTATGTTATTCCCTCCTTAAGCCAAATCTGATGAGAGTAAGATTCACTCATTCCCTCTCACCTCCCTCCCCTTGTCCTCCACTGAAAAAGTTTTTTCTTGCCCCTTTTATGTGAGATAATTTACCCCATTCTACTTCTCCCTTTCTCCTTCTCCCAGTAAATTCCTCTCTTATCCCTTAATTTTATTTTTTGGATATCATCCCTTCATATTCAACTCACCCTGTGCCCTCTGTCTATATATATACTCCTTCTAGCTACCCTAATAATGAGAAAGATCTTATGAGTTATGAATATCATCTTTCCATGTCATAATGTAAACAGTTCAGTTTTAATAAGCCTCTTATGATTTCTCTTTCCTGTTTGCCTTTTCATGCTTCAGCAAGATTGAGTCTTATATTTGAAAGTCAAATTTTCCATTTAGCTCTGCTCTTTTCTCAAAAATGTATGGAATTCCTCTATCTCATTGAATGTCCATTTTCCCCCTCATGGATTGTACTCACTTTTGCTGGGTAAGTGATTCTTGGTTTTAATCCTGGCTCCTTTGACTTCTAGAATATCACATTCTAAGCCCTCTGATCCTTTAATGTAGAAGCTGCTAAATCTTGTGTTATCCTTAATGTGTTTCCACAATACTTGAATTGTTTCTTTCTGGCTGCTTGCAATATTTCCTTCTTGACCTGGGAACCCTGGAATATTACATATTCCAGTAACTGTATCCTAGGACTATATATATGTATCCAGCAGGAACTATAATATTCCTGGGAGTTTTAACTTTGGGATCTCTTTCATCAGGTGATCAGTGGATTCTTCTGTCTTACCCTCTGGTTCTAAAATATCAGGGCAGTTTTCCTTGATAATTTCTCGAAAGATTATATCTAGATTCTTTTTTTGATCAAGGCTTTCAGGTAGTCCAATAATTTTTAAACTGTCTGTCCTGTATCTATTTTCTAGGTCAGTTGTTTTTCCAGTGAGATATTTCAAATTGTCTTCTTTTTTTTCATTCTTTTGGTTTTGTTTTATAATTTCTTGATTTCTCATAGTCATTAGCTTCCATTTGTTCCATTTTAATTTTTAAGGAATTATTTTCTTCAGTGAGTTTTTGGACCTCCTTTTCTATTTGGCCAGTTCTGCTTTTTAAGGCATTCTTCTCCTTACTGGCTTTTTGGACTTCTTTTGCCATTTGGTCTAGTCTATGTTTTAAGGTGTTATTTTCTTCAGTATTTTTTGGGTCTCCTTTAACATTTTTCGTGATCTTCTTGTATCACTTTCATTTCTCTTCCCAATTTTTCCTCTACTTCTCTTGATTTTCAAAATCCTTTTTGAGCTCTTCCATGGCCTGAGACCAATTCATATTTTTCTTGGAGGTTTTGGATGTTGTCTTCTTCTGAGTGTATGTTTTGCTCTTCCTTGTCACCAAAGTAAGTTTCTGTAGTCAGAGTTTTTCCCGTTGTTTGCTCATTTTCCCAGCCAATTACTTGACTTTTTAACTCTTTGTTAAGGAAGGGCTCTGCTTCCAGTAGCAAGTGCGAACTGTCCCAAGCTTCAGGGGTTTTGTGCAGGTGTTTTCAGAGATACTTCTAGGGATCTGTAAGTTTTTAGTTCTTCCAAGGTGGTATGATATAAGGAGAGGTGTTTACTTCCCTCCTTTGCCTGTGCTCTGGTCTGTGAGTGACAACAAGCACTCTTTTCTGCCCTGGGACTCTGAGGAGGGTCCCCTCTCCACTGCTGCCACAGCTCTGCTATGCTAGTGCTGCTTCTCACCCCAGGACTATATGTATGGGCAAGGCAACAGAATCCTGCCTCAATGCCAGCAAAGAGATCCCTGTAATCTCCTTCTGACCAGTTCTTCGATCGCCTTACCATCTGTGAGCTGAGAGCTCCAGGAGCAGCTGTTGCTACTGCTGCTTCAGTCACTTCTAAGGCCTGCTCCTGGTTTACTGGGGCCAGGGCTATGCTGGAGTCAGGACTGGACTGCACTCGTGTCTCACCCAGATCTGACAGTCCTTTCCTACTGACCTTCTAAGTTGTCTTTGACATTTGTGGGCTGAGAAGTCTGGAATCCATGCTGACAGTCATTCAGTCCCCTGAGGCCTGCTCCAGATTTGCTAGGGTCCAGTTTGTGTTGGCATGGCCTGTGTTAGACTGTGCTTGTCTCTTAGCCTGGTGCAACAGACCTTTCCTGTTGACCTTCCAGGTTGTCTTGGGCTAGAAATTTGTTTCACTCTTGTCTTTTTGTGGGTTCTGCTATTCTAGAATTTGTATAGAGTCATTTTTAAAAGTATTTGGAGGAGTTTGGGGGAGAACTCAGGTGAGTCCCTGCCTTTACTCCACCATCTTGGCTCTGCCCCTCTTGAAATTCAAGAGTAAAACATTTAAATTAATGTTTATAGATAGTCTAAAAACTTCATGATTCCTAGCACACTCTGCCCCTTTTCTCACTCTGCCATTATCCATGTGGAAGCAAAGAGACCTCTACATAATGCAGAGACACAAGGCCGTACTTTTGGGTCATTTTGCAAAAAAAAAGAAAAAAAAAAGGGGGGGAAAGGAAAAAAAATACAGCTGGGCTCTTCCGGTGGTAAGTCTTTCTATATTTATCTATACTGGACTTTGAAGACAAGGCGGGTTCTTACTCAAAATCTTTGTAACTTGATAGAATTTGCCAGCGATGGTGCCCTACTGAAATGGCCTTTGAGAACACTGGATTACCTCCTGACTACAGTGAGATATCAGAATTATATTTTTCTGTAATTGGAATACATGATAGTTGTCATCAGATATTTCTTAGTCCATCTCTTAAAAAGAGAATCATACACTCTAGGTTGCCCAAGAAGATAGAACTAGAATCAGTAAGTGGAAGTTTCTAAGAAGCAAACTTTAGCTTTAGGATGAACTCTCCATTATATAAAGACCTCCAAAAATAGAATTGTGTTGTTGTTTAGTCATTTTTCAGTTTTCCTAATTTTACAAATGAGGAAACTGAGGCAAACAGGGTTGGGTGACTTGCCCAGGGTCACTCAGCTAGTAAGTGTCTAAGGTCACATTTGAGCTCAAGAAGAGGAGTCTTCCTGACTGGGCCAGCATGCTATCCACTGCACCCCTTAGCTGCCCCAAGAATAGAATAACTTGCTTTATGAAGTCGAAAGTTCCTTGACAATGGAAGAATGCAAACAGCAAATGGATAGCTATCTGTCATGTATGCCAAAGGAAAAATCTATGCCGTGGGTGGGAGGTTTTGTCATCCTTACGTAGTATGAGTCACAGATCCTATATCATTTTCACTCAATCTAATCTTCATAAATAATGAGGGAAACTTTGGAACATTATGTCACCACTACATCATATGCCCGCATTCTGTTACTGAGAGCCATGGTGACAGGCCTCAAAGCCAGAAAAGAGCTCAGTTAAAATTCTGTCCCTAATAGATACTGGTTATGACTCTGGGCAAGTCACTTAACCTTTCAGAGTATAAGGCAGTTCTTTAAGACTACAATAATTTGGGGCAGCTAGGTGGCACAGTGGATAGAGCTCCGGCCTTGGAGTCAGGAGGACCTGAGTTCAAATCCAGCCTCAGACACATAACACTTACTAGCTGTGTGACCCTGGGCAAGTTGCTTAGCCCCATTGCCTAGCCAAAAAAAAAAAAAAGACTACAATAATTTGCAGAAGAGGTGCCAATGTTTAGTAGTAGATGGCATTTCCTTACCTGGGAATTCCTTATACCAATGAACTCACAGGTTCAGTTCTCATTCTCTTTAATATTATATCCATTTTTTAAAAATAAGAGATTTTGAAAATGTTGACCTCAAACTGCTAAAGCTTTTCTGGAATTATGGAAAAGTTGGCTTTATGATGATTCCTGAAATAAATAGTTTTAAGAGCCACATGTACATGTTTCTTCTCCTTACTGTCTTCTGTGTACTTCTAGCCTTGGAGTTTTATGGTACATAGAAATCTCTCAGAGAGATGAATATTAGCTTATATAAAAGAATATTAGTTCAAACATAGCTACCAAGTCTGTTCAGCTTCCTAGAATTAAGATCTGCTGGTGACTAAGAACATGTTCAGAGCAAGTTAACTATGTTGTTGAGTCCAGGTGTGTAACTTTATGCTACAGGCTTTTAGTGGGCACTAGCTAATTCCAAAAGTACATCCTGTTTCTTGTTTATGAAAAGTCCTGATTATTGTGGGGTCCAGGGTATTTGTCCTCAATTGAGGACAAATTTATATCATACAACTAGGTAAAGTATCTCAACTCAGTTAAACACAGCATAATTTGGAGGCTGAAAATGCCTTCTCTGAGTATTCAGGATGTCTGAGCTTTGTGAAGACAATGGACTGGGCTTGAAAAATTCCATCTCAAGGCAATCTCTTTTCTGCCATCACAAGGCCTTTTTTGTCACTGTGTTCTGTGTACCTGTCATACTCAAACTGCTTGATTACTTAGCTACTCTTTTCCTCCTCTGATAGTATAGTATTCTTGCTACTTGGGTCACCTCAGATTTAGAACAGAGCTGTAAGAGAACTAAAAATGTGTCTTTTTTGCCTATATGATATTCCTAGTACATTTTGCAATAGCAAGGCATCACAGGATTATAAGACACATAATACTGAATCTAACATTTCTCTGATAAGCACCACTTCTGTACATGGTTGTACATACTATTTACAGAGACTGGGACCACCCCCCTCTTTAAAGGAAGTGTCTTCTTCAGTATCCATTTCCGTCCCTAGATGATGTCCTGATTGTAGGGGAGAGGAAAGAAAACCCTTTATACACTGTGTAAAGTTGCTCCAAAAAGTTTTGTGAAGTTACCCCTGAAACCTCCATGCATCTAGTCACCCTAATAGTGGTGAGAAACCCTGGTGCCAGCTCTGCAGGTCTTTAGGATAGATTCTTATCATTCCCATCATGGTGGCAGGAACAACTTCCTACAGGAGTCGCCTTAATACCAGATGGACCCCCAGAGATCACAGTAGGAGTTCCTTGATGTGATATGTCAGAATAACCTGTTGGGTGACTGATATCTTAGAAAGAGACAATTTGCCAACTTTCAAGTCTCATGTGAAGGAGACTTTGTTGCCAGGGCTACTTTTGCTCGCTTCCTGAATATGTTTCTGAGCACATGAATACGAAAACCTGAGGAGTAGAAATCAGCATTAACAAGAGGGTTAGTTCTAGTTAATTATGGGTATCAATCAGCAATCGTTTATTTAGTATCTACTATGTGTCAAGCACCATTTAGGCATTAAAAATATGATGACGAAAATGACAGTAACATTCTATTGTGGGAGACAACCTCCGTGTGTGTATGTGTGTGTGTGTGTGTGTTAAATGCAAAATAAATACAAGACAGTTTAGGCAAGGAAGACAATAGCAATTAAAGGAATTAGGAAACCCCTTGCATAGAAGATAACACTTAAGCTGAGTCTTGAAGGAAATAGAAGATTCTTTATAAAGTGGAGGGGAGGAGGGAAAAACATTATTGTACAATGGCACAGTGATGGGAAATGGAGCAAAGTGTGCGAGGAGCAGCGAAGGTAGCCAGTTTAGTCAGATCATGGATTGTGGAAGGGGAATAACATGTAATAAGTATATGCTTATGTGTAGTGCTTCTACTAAGAAATAAAAATCTGGGAAAGAAACTTAGACTGTAAACCTGGAAGAAACCTTCGTGATCAAACCCCTTCATTTGACAGAGTAGGAAATTAGACCTAATTGTATGAAGTGATTTGCCCCCAAGACGTAGAGGTAACAAGTAGAAAGATGATACCACCTGACTCCAGATTTAGTGTTCTTTCTACTTCACATGCCTTCCAAAGACTGACAGAGATTCTTGAACAGTAGTTACCCAAGGTAAATGTCTAGGGTTTCTTTTATCATTCCTCATGGTGACAAATCTTTGAACTGCACTGAATAACTTGTATAATTTATCTTGATTGACAGATAACAAGGAAGGAGCTCAGTTTTCTACATTCTGGGTGCTGCTGAGTATTCTTTTGAGTGCTGTAGCTATGCTGTGCAAAGAACAAGGGATCACAGTACTGGTAAGGGCTCTGAAATAGAAATCAGTCTCTGATTAGTCATATACATCTGCCAATTGTTTCAGCTCTCAAGTTGCTGCTGCATTGTGACGTAGTTGCCCACGTATATACATTGTTATGACCCATCCTGGCATTTTGGTGGATTTTTTTCAGCCACATATGTTGAGTACACCCGCCAAATTCATTGTGGGCTGTCAATTTAAAGAGTATATTTCCTCATGCCCCAGTTACTGAGAAACAATTTAATTTATACTTGTCTATAGTATGTTCTTTTCCCATTCCTTATTGAATGACACTCTGAGATGCAAAGCTTTTCTTTCTCTCATCTATACTAGATATGAATGCCTACTCAAAGTCACGATTCTTTCTGGAATAACCAGTTGTGGTCTTCCAGGGATGATGGTGATTACTTCAGATAGGGAATTGGCTATAAGCTGTAATTTGTAAAGAATGATCAGCAAGAACAGTTTAGATTTTAAAATAACACAGATCCATTACAAACATCTCAAGAAAAAGAGAGTAACTGCCTTGAAAATATGATTGTTGCCTAATGGACTCAAAACTTTTGTGACTGGTTGGTGGCTCTTTAAGATAATTTTTTCACCATACTTATTGTAGCAGTAAAACATCAGAAGCATTTTTATTCCTAGATTTGGTAGGTGCAGTGAAACTTCCTGTGTTTAAGCTAGTAGTGATGAAAGGTTGACGAGATTGGCTCTGTCATTGAATTTTGCCTTATAACTTTGGGCATAAAGAAACCTCTGTAAGTTTCTTTATGTGTAAAGCTGACACTAGAATCTTCCTCTGTCCCCAAGATGTCATGTACCTTAAAGACTCTTTGTGAAGTTTAAATAAGTTGTCTAGCTTTCAGCTTAGTACCTAGAAAAGGATCTACAACAATATTGCTTAAAATAGGATTTTGTACAATATTGCCAAGCTAAACAGTATTGCTTAAAAGGGGATTTTTGTTTTCAGAGGGTTCTGATCAACCTAGACATGTTATAAGTTCACTGACCTTAATTAAGAAATTTTAAATTTGAATTGTAATTGTAAATTTAGAAATTGTAAATTGTCTTGTATGCCATATTCAAAATATATGTTTAACATTATCAAAGCATCTTTGAAGATGATTTATAGGTGTATTTTGGGGAGGAAATATAGCTGCTAGCTTAAATTTTCAGTTACTTGGAGGAAATTCAACCTGAAAAAATCTTTAATAATGTTTAATTATTTGTAGCAATGCTTTTAAAAAATTAAAACTATCATTTGAATTATTAAAATCTACCATTCTAAATAACAATATCTGTACAACCTGAGTGAGTGTGTAGAAAGACAGCATTGCATATAGGTAAATAGCCACACTTGGAAACAAAAAGACTCAGGCTTCAAATCCTGACCCTGGATGTGTGACCATGAGTACAAATCACTTATCCTTTTTAAGCCTCAATTTCAAATCTGTAAAATGGGAATAAAAAGAAACCCATATAGTTCCTACCTCACAGTGTAAGGCTAATGAGAATTATCAAAAATTTTATGTGAAAGATATGTGATATGTAATTGAAGAGTTTTTTTTTTCCTGGTAGTGATGAAATTAACTTATTCCTTGTGTAATTTGCTGTTTTAGTTTTGTTTTCAGGTTTATTATCTCTTTAATCATTCAATTAACAGGCAGCTAAGTGGTACAGTCAGAGCACTGGGCCAGTAGTTAGGAAGACCTGAGTTCAAATCCAGTCTCAGATACTTACTAGCTCTGTGACCCTGGGTAAGTCCCTTCACCTTTGTTTGCCTCAGTTTCCTCCCCTTCAAAATGAGGATAATAATAACACCTACCTTCCAGTGTTGTTGTGAGGATCAAATGAAATAATTATAAAGAGCTTATAGCACAGTGCCTGGCACAGAGTAAGTGCTGTATAAATGTTAGCTATTATTATTGTTATTAACAGGTAATCATTGAGTAATTACTGTATGCAAGACATTGTAGTAGGTATTATGATTGATACTGAGGTCTTTAAGAAATCTTTTAGGCTGAACCAAGTTATAAAAGAAACCAGTTTCTAAGTGTTGTTAAGAAAACCTAGCAGAATTGTTTTTAAAAAATTAAACAAGTATTATTAAATAGGTTAAACTATATAATACAACCCTAGCTAGAAGTGGGATTAGGGGAGAGAAGAACTGCTACATTCTTCTCCTAGAGCAGAGGTTCCCAAACTTATTTGGCCTACTGCCCCCTTTTCAAAAAATAAATTACTCAGTACCCCCCTGGAAATCTATGTTCTTTAAACCTTTAATTTTTTTTTTAATTGCATCATTTCAGATGGGGAGAAAATTTGGAACTCAAAATCTTGTGGAAGTGAATGTTGAAAACTAAAAATAAGTTAATCTTTTTAAAAAAAAATTTTAAAAATAAAATAAATTACATCATTTCAAAAATATATAATTTTTAAATGATGCATCTTAAATTTAATAATTTATTGTAAATTGTGGGGTTTTTCCAACACAGTTTTGATTTTGCAATGATGATGCAATATTGCGTCATGTAACTGTATAGTATATTATAAACAAGTCATTGTATGCACACATTCCTGCCGATGCATGCTGGAGTTCCCAACAGTGCAGGACAGGTTCACCTGCCACCACTTGCTTGTCTGTGGACTTGACCACTGATTGGTTAAAACTTGCATTTTGTGTATTTATTTGGAAAATAATGTAATTACTATGACTTTAACTCTGTTATACAACAGAAAAAACATATACAAATGGTTTTTCAAATTTTTTTATCTTTTCTTCTTCCCTTATGCATCTATAGCCCCCTTTTTTATTTAATACCCCCAATTGCCCCTGAGGCTATTACTGCCCCCCCCCGATCAGTCCAGCATCCCTCAAGGGGCAGTATCACCCACTTTAGGAACCTCTGAGAGTAAAGTGAGGAAAACCTTCCCCTGGTTGTTGACAAACAAAACCAAATAATGAAGTTAAAGGCACCAGGAGAAGAAGCATCTCTCTTCTGCCTCTCATCCCCTTCCTGGCAATTTCTGCCTCATGATGTTGAAGAGGGGAACTACAGATTTGGAAAGGGGTAGAACTAGAGGAATGAGAAAGAAGTAGGACCTGGCTAGCTTCGATAGAAGTCTGTTAACCAGATCATGGCACTGACATAGCAGTTAAAGCCAAGAGAAGTTTGACAGTAAGTTAAGTTTGAGAGTAAGTGAAATTAGCATATTGTCATCAGAATCTTTGTATTAAATTATTAAATGTAAAAAAACAATAATTAGTATAAATAGACACATTAAATAATAATGGCTTAGTAGCTATATAGTGCTTTAAAATTTGCAAGGTGCTTTACATACATTATCACATTTGAGTCTCACAGAAACTATGTAAGGTAGATTCTGTTACTATTCCCATTTTACGGATGAAGAAACTAAGGATAAGACAGGTAAAGTTATTTGCCCAGGGTCACTCAGATAATTAAGTGTTTGAGACAGGATTTGAACTCAAGTCTTCTCGATTCCAAGTCCATCATCTCTTCATTGTATTTGTTTAAAATTTGCCTGTTCAGGAAGTTGGATACTTAGTTATAAATCTGGGCAGACTTGAGCAGAGCATTGCCATCTTAAAACTGTAGGAAATCTCTTGTAGCTTAAACTGTATGACCAGAGCCCCTCAACTACTACCTAGAGATAGTGGAATCTAAGGTTCAAAGGTAAAAGTAGAAAAGCAGGGGCAGAGCTAAGATCGCAGAGTAAAAGCAGTGACATGTGTGAGTTCTCCCCCAAACCCCTCCAAATACCTGTAAAAAATGACTCTAAACAAATTCTAGAGCAGCAGAACCCACAGAAAGAGTGAAACAAATTTCCAGCCCAAGACAACCTGGATGGTTAATGGGAAAGGTCTGTTGCCCTGGGCTGGGAGAGGAATGCAGTTCAGCATGGCCTGTGCAGGCAAAGACCAGGCCTCAGCAAACCTGGAACAGCGGACCTCAGTGGACTGAATCACTAGCAGTTGTAACAGTTTCCAGATTTCTCAACCCACAAACGCCAAAGACAACTTAGAAGGTCAGGAGGAAAGGTCTGTCAGACCTTGGTGAGAGAGGAGTGTGATCTGGCCCTAGTCCTGGCACAGCCCCAGGGCTGCTTCCACAGCTCTCAGCCCACAGACAGTGTGGTGATCAAGCTGCTGATCAGAAGGGGATTGCAGGGATCTCTTTGCTGGTGCTGAGGCAGGATTCTCTTGCTTTGCCCATACTTGGATATGGGACACAGTTTTGGGTGGTGGTGCTGGGTGAGGAAGAATGTGGTGGAGCTTGTGGTGGCAGTGGAGAGGGAATCTTCCTCACAGTTCCAAGGCAGAAAAGAGTGCATGTGGTCACTCACAGACCAGAGCACAGGTCAGGAAAAGAGTAAATACCTGCTTTTGATCACACCACCTCAGAAGAACTGAAAATTTACAGGTCCCTAGAAGTACCTCTGAAAACAGCTATACAAAACCCCTAAAGATTGGGACAGTACATTCTCCACACTGGAAGCAGACCCCTTACCTTAACAAAAAGTTTAAAAGTCAAGTAATTGGCTGGGAACATGAGCAAACAGCACAAAAAAAGAAGAAAAAAGCCTCAAACCATAGAATCTTACTGTAATTACAAAGAAGATCAAAACATGCAACCAGAAGAAGACAACAAAGTCAAAGCTCCTACATCCAAATCCTCCAAGAAAAATATGAATCAGTCCCAGGCCATGGAAGACCTCAAAAAGGATTTTGAGAAGCAAGTAAGAGAAGTAGAGAAAAAATTGGGAAGAGAAATGAAAGTGATGCAAGAAAATCATGAAAAACAAGTCAACAACTTGCTAAAGGAGACGCAAAAAAATACTGAAGAAAATAACACCTTAAAAAATAGACTAACCCAAATGGAAAAGGAGGTCCAAAAGCTCACTGAAGAAAATAATTCCTTAAAAATTAGAATGGAACAAATGGAAGCCAATGACTCTATGAGAATTCAAGAAATTATAAAACAAAGCCAAAAGAATGAAAAAATAGAAGACAATATGAAATATCTCATTGGAAAAACAACTAACCTGCAAAATAAAGCCAAGAGAGATAATTTTAAAATTATTGGACTATCTGAAAACCATGATTAAAAAAAAAAGAGCCTAGACATCATCTTCCAAGTAATTATCAAGGAAAACTGCCCTGATATTCTAGAACCAGAGAATAAAAAAGAAATTGAAAGAATGCACCAATCACTTCCTGAAAGAAATTCCCTAAGGAAAACTCCTAGGAATATTATAGCCAAATTCCAGAGTTCCCAGGTCAAGGAGAAAATATTGCAAGCAGCCAGAAAGAAACAATTCAAGTGTTGTGGAAATATGATCAGGATAATACAAGATTTAGCAGCTTCTACATTAAGGGATCAGAGGGTTTGAATATGATATTCCAGAAGTCAAAGGAGCTAGGATTAAAACCAAGAGTCACCTGCCCAGGAAAACTGAGTGTAATTCTTCAGAGGAAAAAATGGACATTCAGTGAAATAGAGAATTTTCGATCATTCTTGATGAAAAGACCAGAGCTGAATAGAAAATTTGACTTTCAAATATAAGACTCAAGAGAAGCATGAAAAGTTAAACAGGAAAGAGAAATCATAAGGGACTTACTAAAGTTGAACTGTTTACATTTCTACATGGAAAAACGATACTTGTAACTCATGAGACTTTTCCTCAGTATTAGGGTAGTTGAAGAGAATATATGTGTGTGTGTGTGTGTGTGTGTGTATATATATATATAATATATGTATGTATGTATGTTTGTATATATACATATAAATTATCTCACATAAAAGAGACAAGAAAAAACTTTGCCAGTGGAGGACAAGGGGAGGGAGGTGAGAGGGAATGAGTGAATCTTACTCTCATCAGATTTGGCTTAAGGAGGGAATAACATACACACTCAGTTGGGTAGGGAAATCTGTCTTACCCTACAGGAAAATAGGGGGGAAGAGGATAAGAAGGGGGGAGGATAATAGAAGGGAGGGCAGATTGAGGGAGGGGGTAATCAGAAGCAAACACTTTTGAGGAGACATAGGGTCAAATAAGAGCATAGAATAAATGGGGGGGCAGGATAGGATGGAGGGAAATATATTCAGTCTTTCACAACATGACTGTTATGAAAGTGTTTTGCATGACTATGCATGTATAACCTATATCAAATTGCTTGCCTTCTCAATGAGGGGGTGGGTGGGGAGAGAGGAAGGGAGAGAATTTGGAACTCAGAGTTTTAAAAATGAATGTTAAAAATTGTTTTGTATATGCAACTGGGAAATAAGATATACAGGCAAAGGGGTATAGAAATCTATCCTGCCCTACAGGAAAATAGAAGCAGAAGGGGAAAAGAGAAGGGGAGGGGTGATAGAAGGGAGAGTTATTTAGGATGCACGCCATCTTGGAATAGGAGGAGGGGAGAGAAGGGGAGAATATTTGGAACTCAAAATCTTGTGGAAATGAATGTTTAAAACTAGAAATAAATAATTTTAAATAAATTTTAATTAATTAAAAAATAGAAAAGGAAAAATAAAATTCAAGGAAAGTAGCAAAGGGAGAAAAGCAATTTCTTAGAAGCTAAAAGCACAAAACAAAAACTTTGTGATGAATGCATAGACTGTAACTAAATTTTAAGAGAATTTTATAGTTCAGAACATGCATTATATAATCATTTTGTAGATGTCTTATTGAGAGTGACGTGGATCTGTGCATTTCTAGTGAAAGTAATTTATAAGATAATTTAGTCAGATTAACCCAACCCTGAAGAATGTTTCCAGTGATCAACACCTCTCAGAACTTTTTGTGAGGTGAGTTAGTAGTATTCTCCTTCTTTTTACTAATAACTTTAAGCTACCACTGGTTATTTATGTGCTCTCACTTTCTCTGGCTTAAAGTCCCATAATGGAGAAACCCAAGTAATTCAGAGATAATGTTACACTTACTGCTTTTAATCTCCATTGATAATCATGTATATATTGTACCCTCTTTACCTGAGTAAAGTACTTTACCTCTGCACTACTAAGGTAATAGTATGTATCTTTTTTAAATTAATTAATATATTTTTAGTTTTCAACATTCACTTCTATAAGCTTTTGAATTTTAAATTTTCTCCATCTCCCTCTCCTCCCCCCTCTTCAAGACTGCATGCAATCTGATATAGGCTCTACATGTACATTCTTATCAAACATTTTTTCACGTAAGTCATGTTGTAAAGAATTAGAACGAATGGGAAGAACCATGAGAAAAAAAAAAAAAAAGACAGCAAATGTATACTTCGATCTGCCTTCAGACTCCTTAGTTCTTTCTCTTGATGTGGATGGCATTTTCCATCATGAGTCTTTTGAAATTGTCTTAGATCATTGTATTACTGAGAAGAGCTAAGTCTATCATAGTTAGTCATCGCACAATGAGGCTCTTACTGTGTACACTGTTCTCCTGGTTCTGCTCACTTCACTCAGCATCAGTTCATATAAATCCTTCCAGGTTTTTCTGAAGTCTGCCTGCTCATCATTTCTTATAGCACAAAAGTATTCCATTACATTCATACACCACAACTTGTTCAGTCATTCCAATAGTTTGTATCTTAAAAATAAGGAGCTAAGTAGGTTATTGTGGGGTAGGAACGAGAAACAGTGTAGTAGAGATTAAAGACACCAAATATAGAATCTCAAGATCTGTGTTCAAATCCCAGTTCTACCACTTAACTACCTATGTGACCTTTGGCAATTAACCTCCACAGACCTATTTCTTTATATGTAAGACAATGGGGTTGGACTCAATCAGGAATTCTTTTTTTAAAACTAATTTATTAATTTATTCTTAGTTTTCAACATTCACTTCCATAAGATTTTGAGTTCTAAATTTTTCCCCTTCTCTCCTCTCCCCCCTCTTCAAGATAGCGTGCAGTCTGATATGGGCTCAATATATACATTCATATTAAAAGTATTTTTACATTAGTCATGTTGTAAAGAAGAATTATTACAACGGGAAGAACCACAAGAAAAGAAATGAGAGAGAGAGAGAGAGAGCGCAAATAGTATGCTTCGATCTGTATTCGTCAGACTCCATAGTTTTTTCTCTGGATGTGGATAGCATTTTCCATCATGAGACTTTTGGAGATGTCTTAGATCCTTGCATTGCTGAGAAGAGCTAAGTCTATCAAAGTTAGTCCTCGTACAATGTTGCTGTTACTTTGTATAATGTTCTCCTGAAATCAGGAATTCTTAACCTGAGGTCCTATGAACTTTTTTTTTTAATATTTTGATAACTGTATTTGAGCATAATTAATTTCCTTTTTGATACTACCTATTTTATTTCATGCATTTAAAAACATTTTTTAACACGGGGTATATAGCTTCACCAGACTACCTCATGGGGTCCAAGACTCAAAAAAGGTTAAGATTCCCCAGTCCAGTTGGTATCTAAGCTCCCTTTCAACTCTAATCTCTATAAAACATAAATACTACCCAGGCAGGCCTTTTAGGGTTACAAAAATAGGAACTCTGTCTTCCAAACCTGCTGTGTGGTGAGGGAGGTGATGGATTGCCATGTCTACTGAAGAGGTACTTCCAGGAGAACCCACTTGCTGAGGAGACGGTATGAAATTTCAAGAGATAAGCTTGTACTCATCACTGATGTGACTATTATTGAATGTCTACATAGCGTGTCAAAAAGAGTGCTAGATATGTAGTTAGGAAGGACTTGGGTTTGAATGAAACCTCTGTTGTATGTGTGGTGGGAGAAAGATGAAATGACTGAGTAAACAAAGGTTCAAGCTCCCAAGTTTATCAATATATTAAGCAATGCATGCCAATTGCCTAATGAATCTGGGCTAGTCACTTTCCTCAACTTTGCCATTGAACCCCAAATTCAGGGGGAAATAGACTTTTATACATTAAAAACAATCAAATAGGGACAGCTAATTAAAATGAAATAATTAACCAGGATATATTAGGTAATCTGATTTCTATTTGGAGGAAATATTAGAGACTTTCTAAGTTAGGAGGGGAAGAGCAAACAAGTACAATTCCCTGAAATCAGAGAAAGAGGTATCCCACTCCCCTCAAGTATCTGTATGTGATCAAAGGAACATGGAAACAATAACTGATTGATCAGTATAGGGCCAGTTTTCAGATAAGATATATGGATTGCTTGAGATGTATAATTATGGGGGAAAAAACTCCTTACATCAGTCTTTGGATGTGATCCAGTTTCTGGTCAGTATAACCTAGGTCCTTAGTTAAGGGTCTCTTAGCAACAGGTAGTGGTCCAGCTTCCCAGTCACATGGAGATAGGTTCAAACAGTACAATAAGGTTTTCTCCCAATTCTCGCAAATGAATAGTTTTCTCACAAGACAAAAGTTGGATTAGACCCATAATTGAATAGAAAGGGAAATAAGCTAGCTCCAGAATTGAGTCACAAGATAGAGTCAATGTGGTTCACTCAGCTCCCACAGTTAACCATTTGCTGTCCTAGTCCCCTCAATTCCTTCAATTTCCTCATGCATCACTTATCTATAAGCCAAATCTATAAGGTTTTTTTCATGTATTCATAATCAGAATTACGTAAGTCAGATTACAGATCAAACTACTTAGAGGGCTCACAACGGACCAGATTTACATAGCAAGATAACCAAGCAAACAAACATCATGAAACAAAAGGCCAAAGCAATACAATAACCATCATTAATGTTAACTAACATCAAGTCTCCTTATATCCTAGTAACCCATTCCCAATGTCCATTTAATCATTACATTTGGGGTCCAGGTGTTTCATGTATTCATCTGGTTCCTAGATATCTTTTCTCGACAATCTGGAATAAGCTTCATTCTCAGAGAATTTCTGAAGAAGACTCTGCCTCTCTGGTTCCAAACCATTTGTGAAGGTTCCTTGGATCATTCTGCTAAAATCTGCCAGTAATAAGACTTAATACCATTTAGTACAATCTCTTAAATTTGGTTTTCCAATAACTAGTTCATCAGATGAAAACTAGCTCAAACTTTATGGTTCTGGTCCTATTAACAACAGAGTTATAAGAACAACATCAAATTAAGAACCCATAATTCACCTGAAACTTTAGAAAATTTCAGTATTTATATACTAGCTACTATTTTTATCTTTACCTAAACCCTGTACCTGATAATAAGAATTAAAAAAAAAAATTCTTGAGTGTCTAACTTGTAAAATGAACTCTTCTGACTTTTACAATTGACCGCAAGGTAGAGCAGTGGATAGAGCACTGAGCTTAGAGTCAGAAAGACATGAGGTCAAATGTGGCCTCAGGCACTTACTAGCTGTGTGTACCTGGGCAAGTCACTTAACTCTGTTTGCCTCGGTTATTCATCTATAAAATGGGCTGGAGAAGGAAATGGGAAACCACTCCACTATCTTTGTCAAGAAAACTCCAAATGAGATAGCAAAAAATTGGACGTGACTAAAATGACTAAACAAAAATCTTTTAAAGTTATTAGATACTTTTAAAATGGGAAAATAATTTCACTTTCTTTATAATTACCAATATAATTATATGTAAATCCTCAATCCAATTCTGAGAACTTATTACTAAAATATGCTCAAAGCCTGAATTTCCGAACTAGATGCATTTGGAAGCCAATCACATTTTACATATATATATATATGTATATGTGTATATATATATGTATATGTACATATATATATGTATATGTATATATGTATATATGTGTGTGTGTTTATACACGCTATATATGTATATACATATATATGTATGTATGTATGGAGAGAGAAAGTTCTTAGAGAAAATAATCTAATCCTGTTGCTTTCTCAAAATTTACTATTCCATTTAATGAGAAAACTTTTATATTATATCTTTGTCTTATTAGTTTAATTCCCCTAATAATAATTACTCTAATTCCCCCTTCTGAAGGATGTCATCCCTATATTATAATTTGATAACAACTGCAGATTAAAATTTTAAGATTTTTCAAACTTGCATCCTATTATAGTAACTCAGAGATGAAATAACTCAGAGGTGTTCAAGTATCAATCTATTAATTAATAGATTTAGTATTGTACTTACACAATACTTCCACTGTTCACCTCCCTTTAGTATATAAATGTGCTATGAAAGGAAAAGGAAAGGCATAGTTATAACTGTGTCAAGACTTTTCCCTTCAAGGGCACAGACTGATCTGACGTATACCATAATAGGGGAAAACGCCATAAGAGGGAAAAGCTCTGTTTGATTCCAGGTTTGAGTCATGATCAGGTAGTCACAGGGTAACAAAAGCCAGGCTCAGGATTAACCAGGTGGGGAAATTGCCTGTTCATAAAAGAAATAGCACAGTGGGGAAACTGAGCCAAGAGGATCCTACCTTAGGTCATGCCAAAGTCTTCCCCTCAACTTTTTCTCAGGGACAGACATTCACCTGTAGTTCTTAGAAAGCAGCACATGCTCTTTTCTACTGTTGGCTTCATGACAATTCAGACAGTCATTCCCATAATCAAAACTCAAAACAATAGTAAATTATAGTCCCAAGAGTTTTTACCTCAAATAGCAAAATTTCATTAACCACAACTTAGAGCTTGAATCCTATTAATTTCTTATGTTTACCTAACAGTTACATTTCATTTATCCTTTACTTATAAATTAAAACTAACCACATTCTGGAGTTTCAGACATACAGCAAATACTTGATAATTGATTCATATTAATATATTGAAGTTACATCTTTAAACTACCCTGTACATTTTCATAATTTTTATGTGATGGTCAAAAATTTTCCAGTGAAAACATTGTTATAATAAACATTATTATTATCATTATTGTTATTATCTGTTTTAAGAAAAATATATCCCATTAAATATTTAACAGTTTTCAAATGTTTTTATTACAATCTTTTAAAAGCTGAATTCATAATATAACAGCATCCAGATTAAAAAAAAGTTTTTTCTAGCAGCATTTCTGTTATAATGGTTTTTCCAAATTTCACAATATAAGAAAAATTTAGAAATACATTAATAACAAAGACAATATTATACATTTACAATACAAAATAAAACTTATTACTAGTCAGATGACATCAATTCAGTTGAATGCAGTTTCAAATTATTTTACATAGAAAAATAATTTATCTTATTACCTTTGTCATTTTATACTAATCACATCTAAAATATGATATGCAATTACATTCAATTAAAGGAATAATGATAACAATAGTCAATATTTATATAGTGCTTACCCTATGCCAGTCATTGTTTTAAGCACTTCACAGTCATTATATTTCTTGGTCCTCACAACAACCCTGGGAGTTGGGTGCCATTGTTATTTTCTTCATTATAGATCAGGGAACTGAGATAAATAGAAGACTAATAAATTTGTAAGAACACAGATTTCCCTGCATTTTTCCAGCTTTTTTCTCCCAGCACCTTTATTTGGGAACCTGAACTGAGATGAGAGGGGCTAACAGGGTCAGAGGGGGAAGGTCTCTGAGCAGGGGGAGTCATAGGAAGTCTTTGAGCTGAGAAAGTCACAGGGATTCTCAGAACTGGGTAAGAGGAGTCTCTGATCTGGGATGAGGGTGAAATGGGAATCTCTGAGCTGGAGTGGGGGGCTTAGGGGGTCCTTGATCTGGGATAGGAATCAGAAGGGGATCTCTGATTTAAACAATCTTTCCTCTTTTCATTGTCAAGGAAGGGTAAATTTAACTGCAAATCACATACCTATTTTTTCTTCACTCTGGGATTGCTTTCAAACTATCTGCCTTCCTTTATTACACTAAAACAATAGGTCTATCAATCTTCAGGGGGGGAAGTAATCTAAGTGTTACCTATCCCTGAATTTTTTACAGAATTTAATTCTTATTTTTCCTTAAAATAAATTCTACAGAGAGGTCCCCAAAATTCTCTCAGGTATTTCAACAAATGATAATAAGTGAAAATGATTAATCTCCAAGCTCCTTAATCATTAATCGCTAATCTCCAAACCTTCAAAATCTACTAAGATATTTTTTGGCAATTCTACAAACCAGAGCAAAAGTTTTCCTTTCTATGATTATCTCACTTTATCTTTTTAATTCCAATGTGGCCAAGGTTGAAATGACAAAGAAAAAGTATCTTACAGAGTTTTTTTCTCTCTTTTTTTATAACCTAATCTCCTGCTGAAAGCCTAAAGTGGGAGTTAATCGTGCTTACTAGGACAACTGCTTCAAGTATGAAACTTCATTAATCTTTCCTCTCTTTGCCTTCAGCCTTTTAGCAGTTTTTCTGGCTGGTTGCATTTTCCTCTTTAGAAATCTTTTAAGGTAACATAATGTACAGTCCCAAGACAAGACAGATATTTTCCTACATTTTACCAAGACATAAAAACATAGATAAAAACAATAAGAAACCAAAAGTTCATCTGATCAAAATAAGATTTTCAGTGTCTAGCCATAATCTTTTTTTTTTCCAATTTGCAATAATGAAAACAGCTGAATTGGGGACAGAAAACAAATTACCACTTGAATCCCTTGTAGATTTATGTCAGATGTCACATATCTCAATAGCATACTGTTTAGTTATTCTTGTAACTATCAGAAGCATCCCCTGATCCTGCACTACCAAAAGTTTACTCAGTGAGGAACTGTTCCACTGTTATTTTACCACCACCGGGAACCCATAATCCTTCCCCAGGGGAAAACTTAATCTTTAACTTAAATTTAATCTTAATTTAATCCTAAACTAAACTCTAAATTCTCCTTCCCTGGGGGACCCTTCTCTTGGGGGAAACTAACTTAACCTAAACTAAACCCCAAATTCCCCTCTCCTGGGAGAACTGTCTCCTGGGGAAAACTAACTTAACCTAAACTACATTCTAAATTCCCCCTTCTGGGATGTCTCCTGGGGTGAACTAATAACCTAGCTAAACCTTATTATAGCTCAGAAGAAAAAAGGATCAAGAACAGGAGTCAGTCTTCTGAAGTCAGGCTTCCATGGGAAAAGTCCCTCAGTGAATAATTAACCAGAGTACTCTAGGGAGTTTTTCTGGAAGGCTATTGGCCACAGGTTGGAGTACTGACTCAACCTAGCTCAGCTTACCAAGAAACTGGGGCAGGGGGAAAGATGAAATGACTGAGGAAACACAGGTTCAATCTATTGAACTTATTGATTTATTAAGCAATGCATGCCAATTTCTTAATAAATCAGGACCAGTCACCTTCCTCAGCTTTGGTACTGAAATATAAGAGAAGAGAAAAGAAACCCTTGCCTGTTGCCTCCTTTTTCACATTGCATAGGTGAAAGTAATCTCTGTATTGCAGGTGGTTTTCAAAGATAAGTGGATCCTTCCTGAAACACTTCCTTGATGACCCTAAATTTCTATATATACCATTTCCTATACTACTTTCATTAAAAACAGCAGATTTTGATATTAGTGCAGTCACAGATGTGATAGATGGAAGATTTGATGTAATGAAAATTTGACATACTAATTGATCCTGAGCTGCTGTCATGGAGAATCATAAAGTTTATTTTTTAAGAAATAAGTGGGACCTTATCAATCCTGCAGTCCAGTCCTCTTCTTGTCTGGGTACTCATTTTACAATAATAATACAGTTGCATAGTGGTATAAAACAGAGAAAGACTTTTCCATCATTAATTAATATTTTTGTTGTTTTTATAGGGTTTCAATGCTGTGTTTGATGCCTTGGTGATAAGCAAATTAAATATTTTAGAAATTGTTCAAAAGGTACGACATAAAGACAAATCATTAGAGGTGAGTATATCCATTTTCTTTAGGTAAGACATCCAAAATGTCAAGTACCACAGCAGATTAAAATTCCATTTTCACTATATTTCATGCAGTTTTTGTATTTTAAATTAATCTAGCTGCTAAAACACATCAAAGTAGTTAAGGCACAGTTGTTCTGCTGGTGTACTTAACTGCACCACTGCTACTTGGCTACCACTGCAATCAATGTCAGTATCTTTGGGGTTTTTTCTTCTCCTTTTAGAATATTGGATGGCTAAAGAATGGAGGCCTTCTCTTCAGACTGATTCTCCTGTTTTCTGGAGGGGCAACAATACTTTATGTGCGCTGGAGAATTATGGGCACTGGTCCACCAGCCTTTACTGAAGTTGACAATCCAGCCTCCTTTGCAGAGAGCATGTTTGTCAGAGTGAGTCTGGAGTCTTTATTTTAAAAAGATTCCTGTTTCTTTATAGGTGACAAGTCCTTTAGACCTACCTTTGATAGCATAGTGCTTATCTTTTAAGACTAATAATGATTATTCTAAGATTAGAACTATTTCTTGGCACCAGGAGTTTAGGGTAAGAGACAGCTATTTTTCCTTTCTCCTTTGTGACTGAAGGAAAAATGTTATTCTTTCTTTTAAAAATTAAGATTTTCTTCCTGTTTTAATGGATTTTCATTACTCTTCATCCTCCCACCCCACCTTCACTGAAGAACATTGTGGATTGGTATTTGATGGCAGGAGACATTAGTTTTATCCAACAATAATGTGAAAACCCTTTAAAATTTATTTGGACTTGCTTTATTTTTCTAAAGGCCAAAAGGAGGAAAGAGGGAGGTGGTCAAATGGCAGATTTTATCTGTGCTATACACAACAAGGAGGATTTAGGAACCTACACTAGAATTCCGTTACAGGGAACTGCTTTCAGGGAACTAGAATAACAACTCCACTATTGACTTTTTATGTTACAGACAGTATATGTCACTGTGTACATGGGGATATGGTTTGACCTCAGGTTAAAACAAATTAGCTTTTTATTCTATTTCTTTTAAATGGGATTTGCTTCATTTTATTTGTTGAAATCTGAATGTAGTTTTGTCAGATTATAGAATACTGTCTCATGCCCCAAACAAAATCTTCAAGATTTTACTTTACCCAACTTTTTTTCATTATTAACAAGAAGCATCTTAAAAACCTCAAAGTGAAGATAGGATTTATTTTTTTAAGTTCATTATCAAATGTTTGTTTTCCTTTTGACTGACAGGCTATAAACTATAATTACTACTATTCATTGAATGCATGGTTGCTGCTGTGTCCCTGGTGGCTGTGTTTTGATTGGTCAATGGGCTGCATACCCCTTATTAAGTCAGTCAGTGACTGGAGAATAATTGCACTAGCAGCACTTTGGTTCTGCCTAATTGGCCTAATATGCCAAGCTCTATGCTCTGAAGACAGCCATAAGAGAAGGTAAGAGACAATGCTGAATTTTAAACTCTACACTAGGTTGAGTCAACAGAATTTTGCTAAATTCGGTACTGATCATTTTAACGATTCAGTGGAAACAATGTCCAGAAATACATGTTTCAAGTAAATATTCATGGCGATTACTACAGTTTCTTCCCAGTTCAGCCCCGTCATCAGCAATGACTAGTGGGATGCAGACTTGGAGGAAGAGGTATGGATGGCTGCTTTATTTTTTAAAATCCCCACGAAGTGGCATTTTGAGATCCTTAACACCATAGGTGGTAAAGAGTAATTTGTGGTCAGAACAGAGAGTGTAATTGATGTATGTTGTGGCCATCATTTCACAATTCTCCTTTTAAAAAAAAAAACGCCCTTATGAAAGCTGTAGTGATTCTTTCTGTCATCATGGTTTGATACAAAATAAACTGCTGTCCCAAAGAGATTATTCTTTACTGCTAAAAAGGTTATTGAGAAAATAATTGGAAAAAAACAATTGTGTTTTGTGAAAAAGAAAAGTAGGTTTACATCCTCTTGTAAGCAAAAGTCTTTTTATTGTCATAAAATTATTAGTTTCTCAAAATAAATTAAGTTTTGAGTTTGCTAGTACTTTTAAATTGGTTGTAATTTTAAAGAAAAACAAACTCATGTCCTCGTGCAGTCATTTCTACAAGTGAAGTGAGATTGGTTTTTGTAAGTTTTATAAGAACAGGATCCATAAAAGAAGGCCTCAAATTTGATCTCACTTATTAATCACTCTGTTTCCATTTATTGTTTGCAATCATCTCTCTCACTCAGAAACAGTAGCCTATTTCCACAACTATATTTGAATGACCAACATACTTCCTCTTAGCTTAAAGATGTTGAAGGTGACATAGCCCCCATCAAATAAAGACATAAAGCAAAACATATTTGCATTTATCATATTCATGTAATCCTTAAAAGAAAGCTATGACTATATGAAGCGTTTTAGTAAAGTTTCTAAAATAATTATTTCTATTTAAACCCATGTACTTAGGCAACATTTTTATTGAGCTCATTCTGTACTTAAATGGTATAAGATATCTTAAGGATGTTCTAGTTAGTAAGCCTACAGAAATGGAAACACTTTTACATAATTTATTAAAGTAATAGGATTTGCAAGCTTCAGTGTCATATGTTTGAAAGTAATCTTCCCAGACAATTAGTAGAAAACATTCCACCATCAGAAAGTATTTTGGGTATGTTAGAATACAATGGAAGGAAAATGGACATGGAATCAGAAGCCAGATTCAAAATCTACCTCTCCCACTTAGTATAACCCTGGGGAAATCACTTAACCTCTTTAGCCCTTGATTTCCTTACCTATAAGTAGGGGATTAGGTGAGGGGGCTTTGAGTGTCATGATGCTATGCTAATGGGTACAGCTTCATCTGTCCATTTCTTATATACTAATTTCCTATCTTATATGCTGAATAAAATAATTTTATCTAAGTTATTGGTGGACATAGTGTTCCAGGTGGCGTGGTCCTAATATCATTGGTTAATAGTAACTGACAGTATCATGTATTTTCCAAATAATATGCAATATTATAAGCTATACATTTATTCTACTAGCCTTTTGACAGGGAGAAAAAAGAACAGATGTGATAATATATTGTTTTATTTATTCCACAGAGGATTACGTTTCAAGTTCTGAACAAAATAAAAGTCTGCCATGAGGTTAAAAAAAAAAAACCTCAATAGTATCTCTTATTTCTTCCTTATCATTGCCAGATTAAACTCCCACTGATGATAATTGTCTTTGTACAAATTTTCTGATGATGGTATGACATAGTCTTCAAAAGTGATTGATTTAATACTTATAGGTTATACCAAAAAGTACATATTTTTCTTCTGAAGCTTAAGTATAGCCATTTTACTATTCTTTAATTTCTAGAATACTCACTTTGGGATTGGGATTTCTCATCATCCCATTTCTTCCTGCAAGTAACCTGTTCTTCAGAGTGGGATTTGTTGTTGCTGAAAGAGTCATCTACCTCCCCAGTGTTGGATACTGCATGCTTCTAACATATGGATTTGGAATACTAACCAAACATACTAAGAAAAAGGTATTATCTCTGAAGTTTAATACAGTGGACAGTGGTGAATTTATTAGTGAAATTTAACACATTTCTCTTTTCTTTAAGAAACTCATTGCTGCTACTGTAATAGGGATTTTACTCATAAATATGGTGCGTTGTATTACTCGCTGTAGCCAGTGGCGAAATGAAGACCTGCTTTTCAGGAGTGCCCTGTCTGTGTGTCCTCTCAATGCTAAAGTAAGTTGGTTGACTTTTAAAAAAAAAATACTTAAGGGAAATCATTTGAGCCCAGCCATCCCACTAAGAAAAACATTTTTAGTTCTTTTTATAGCACCAAGCATAGCATCATGGATTAAAAAAAGTATTTAATGTTTTTCCATAACTTTTGTAGTTACCCTGTAAAATTCCACATCATCAAAATAGTCGTTCAAATTATTTAAATTGGATATTTTTAGCCATGTGTCAAAAAATTATTTGAAGTACTCATTTGAGGTCAAATTGACTAAATTATCCATTGAAATTATTGTAGGGGTGGTGACATTTTGGTGAAATGACCTAAAGGGAACTTAATTTATATATTCATGGCACTGAATTACATTAGAATAAAATCACAGACTTTTGGAATTAGTAGGGACTTTCGAGATCATCTAGATACTATCAAGGCCTAGACCAAGAAGGAAAATTTTAGTTAAGGAGAATTTAGAAGTCATCTGGTCTAAGTTCAAAAGGATCCTAGGATTTAGGGTGGAAAGGGACCTTAGAAATCATCTAGTTCAACATCTTCATTTTATAGGTATGGAAACTGAGCTCAAGAAAGATGAAGTGATTGGTCTGAGGCTGTATAGTAAATGGCAGAGCTATAATTCCAACCCCCAATTCAAATCCAACTCCCTCATTTTATAGATGAGGAAAATGGCAGAGACAGTTCTCAAATAGAGGTCTTCCGACTCTAGTTCAGGAGATTTTTTTTTACTAAACTCTGTTTCCTGATTTTGACCAGGCAAATGTCTTGTGAATAGGGAGGATCAGAATTCAAATATAAAAGCCTACATAAACTGCAAAGTGTTCATGTTTTTCATCATTAGCCATATTTTACCCCTCATCCCTATGAATTGTATGTTCTTCTCTAAATCTTTCAACATCTAAGATCAGGGAAAAGAAGAAAGAGTAGAACAAAGGAAATCCTGTGGTCTTCTCCTGACATGAACCCTGGGATCTGTGCTATAAATTATGTATTTATTTTTCTTATTTCCCTTACCAAATTGTAAGCTCCTTGAACTCAGAGGCTTTTTAAAATTTCATCCTAAGACAGTCCAAACACACAGTAGGCATGTACCTACTTACTGAAGGTTGAAATAGAAATAAAAAGCTTTTTAAAACATATCAGGAACAAAAGAAAAACTATATCTTTTAATAAGATCAACAAATCCACAAATATCTGCTTTATATAAGACCTCCAACAAAGTGCTGTTTGAAGAAAGAGAATTTTGAAATATGAATAGTGTATACCAAAGAGATACCCATCCTACTCTGAAGAGCAGACCAGGACTTTTAATACTGGAGTAGTTTTTAGTCTTCTGTTCTACCTCTCTGCCTTCAAGTAACTAAATAATTGAAATTACTCCATTTCAATTAATTAATCAAGATGAAATTAAAAACAAGGAACAGTAAAAACCTAATATAACAAGGGAAAAGCCATCTACCTAGCTATGTAAGGTTTTTAATTATGTTTTTCACAACATTTTCATTGAAAAACATTGTACTTGTGCCTAACAGGTAGAAGCTGTTTTCTTTGGTTACAATGAAGCTTTAGGTTTGATGCCAGTTACTTTATTTGTTTATGGCATAGTCTGTATTTGAGCCAGTATTTTTACAAATAGATTCCTTGGTTACTTCAGAGTCATTGAACAAGGGAGTAGAACACTTGTGAATACTGGGTTTGTCCAGCCCTGTAGAGGAATAGAACTGAATAGATGGAAGAACTAGGAAGTTAGGGCATTTGAGGTAATATCAATATGTATCTTGAAGTCCTCTAAGATGAGGGCAGAAGTAAGGGTAGAATGACTATTAGGCATTGAATTCTGAAAAAGAGGGGAGAATAGCCTAGTGGCCACCCCGATTTGAAAAAGTCCCTATTGGCAGCCAACTGGTTACCATATTTATACCCTACTGGTGTACCTTTCTGGAAGATCATGCCCTAAAGGTCATTATCAATAAATGTCTGAAACAAACTCACAAATTAATTAGAAGCTCAATAGAACTTATAATGTCATACAAATCATAAAGTAGAATGGACATACTCTTACTCTTTCAATTTCAGATGACCCCAGAATGTGAATGGGACTATTGGTGGCACCACTATCAGAATATTATTGTTCAACATAACTTTAGTAAACTGAAGAAGTGCCAAAGAAACAGTAGTTTCTTTAGACTGAAAATAGGGTGTTGTAACTAAAAAGGGGAAAAAATTGCTCAAATTATAGATAGATGCATATATAATTTGTGGCAGAAAAAGTTCTGGGAGCCTTAATGGATGGAAGATTCACTTTGAGTCATCCATGTAGCACCGTAGTTGGTTTTTTTTTTTTTTAAGTAGATACTTAACTCTAATAGATAACTAAAGTAAGGCATTAAGTACTTGTAAAACCTGTAAGGTAATCACTTAGTCCTGCTCAGGTACTATAAAAAATATAAGTCTCTTGACAAATAACACTATTTCTTTTTTTTGTCTTTATAGTGTTGGTGACTAGAACAGTGCCTTGCACGTGATACTTGCCTGATAAAGCTTTTTAATTAAATATAGACTCTGTAGCTCTAACATAATTCTGCAGAATGTGTCAGAAATTATTAAAAATTTTAAAGTAAAAATTTTCAATTCAACAGACACTTATTAAATGCCTACTATATTCAGAATACTTGGGATACAAAGACAAAAATTAAATTCCCCCTCCTCAATGACTTGCATTCTACTGAGGGGATACAATGTCTACATAGATTAGCAAATACAAAGTTATATTGTGTAATTTTAAAGGGGGGGCAGGTATCAAAAACTTATTGTAGTAGATGGTTCCAGAAAGAAACTAGAGGTTTTACAAGAGGTGAGGAGGGAATTGAAAACAGGAATTGTCTCACTTTTGTCTTTGTATACTAGCCTTGGGAAAATGGATGTTCTGATTAATTGAATTTTCCTGACAACTGAAGGTTAACCTAATGAAACTGTCTATGTGAAGGACACCACTGCATAGGATGATAGGATAGGATTTGTATCTTAAGAATTCTTTCAGATGCACACATTTGTACAGGTTCAGCTCTAAACTGCATTGTTTGGTTATGTTTTTTAGAAACATAGCACTTTACCAAACACAAATTTCCAATCTAGTAATCAATCTAATATATAATGTCAATATACTTGAAAAGAGACCTCATAAAAATACAAAGTGAAAAATATTTCTCTGACTTTAGCAAAGCAAAAGAAGGATAAAATCTTTCTTCTAAACTCAAATGGGGAGAGAGGGAGGAAGCAAAAAGCTTCAGAAGTCTATAAGGAGTGACAGATTTTTTTTTAAATGAAGTTGTATTTGAAATGTAGGAAGCTAAATATGGTTCTGAAAAAGTTAAAACACTTGGAAAATATTAACAAAAGTACTCAAGCTTGAAGAAGTAATCTCAGAAGTAAATCTCAAGTTGTCTGTGTAGTCTTTAGCTATGAGGGTGTTCCCAGAGTAAAAGCTGAAACTCTCCCCTCAGAGTTCTAGGTTAAAAACAGAGTATAAAGTCTTAAAAGTTTTTGGAAAGTGACTGGAGAATAGGTTAAGTGAAACTATTGATGACTACTACCCTGTTCCCCCAAGATAAGAGAAATGCTATCTATGTGTTATAGAGCTGGACTTCATGGTCATTCCGTTACCCCTTGATGGTTGAAAGACTATAAATATATTGATTACAAAGTGACTTTCTAAAACTCTTTTTCTTCCAAAGGCCTGAAACAGATAAATATCTTACATGGTTTTTGAGTCTTCTAAGCATAGACTGCTCACAACTTCTGCCCATCTCACTGTAGTATAGGCTGCTAGAAAATTCTGGCTACTGGAATGCTGATTATTACAAGTGAAAAGTGACAGGAAGGAGTTACCATATACCTGAAATAAAAGGAAATGAGGCTAAGCTGCAGCATTAAATAATAATGGTAATTCACATTTATATAGCATTTTATAGGATCATAGATTGTTGTTGTTGTTTGTCTTTCATTCTTGAAGAGGACCATGATATCAAGAGGGTTATGTCTTGACGTACAAGTGAACTGGATTTAAATGAGGCAGAGCTATACGAAGTCATCAGCCTCACTCTCTCCCCCATCAGAGGAGTCATAGGAGTCCAGTGGCAAGATATAGATCAAGGACACTGGTGATGGCCCTGTAAGACTCATAGATTCAGAGCTATAAGGGATCTTAAGAATCATCTAGTCCATAGCCTTTATTTTGTAGAGGAGGAAACTGAGGTTAACAACCCTGAAGCAGGTACTTGTGGGAATTATCTTTGTTTTACTTGTAAAGAAACTGACCTCAAAGGTAGTAAGTATAAAATATAAGTGAGAATTTCTTGACTATATAGATTCTGAAATGCTAAAGTGGACTGTTAAGAGACATTGAATCTCAGATCTTAAAAAATATGGATTTTCATCTTCCTGGTGTGTCATAATCATCTTGCTGTCAAATTAACTTAAAGTTATGTACATCTTTTTTTAGATTCTATCATATTCACAAGAAAACAGTAACTTCAGGTAGAATATGAAATTATGTAACTAGGTCTAATAAGTAGTTGGCCTATTTATGAACCCAAAGAAAAGCATAAAAGGTGCTTGCTTGGGCAACCAGACAATTCAGTAGCTAGAGAACTGAACCTCAATTCAGGAAAACCTGAGTTCAAATTCTGCCTCAGACATTTACTTAGCTGTGTGATCCTGGGCAAATCAGTTAACCTCTGTCTGCCTCAGTTTCTGCATAATAATAGTGCCTGTCTCCCTGGGGTGTTATGCAGATAAAGTGAAATAAAATAATATTTGTAAGGCACTTTGCAAATATCAAGTTACTATGTAAATGCTAGATATGTCTCATTTCAATGTTGAAAAATCTTTTCCATTATACAATTTGAAGAGTTGGCCAAAGAATGATAAATTTCCTCAAACTTCTCTTTAATTTTATTTGCTGACCTGCCATTTTTATTTTTAATGTCACTAAAAATAAATTGCCTAATTTCACAAATGTTAATAGATTTACTTTTCTATTTTAAAGGTACTAATCATTTAACTCCCCTTCTATTTATTACTCTCTAAGGAACTCAGATTTATTTGTAGGATCCATGTAATTCATCTTCATTATCCTCTCTGAATAATTTAGTTAGAGGAAAGATGGTATTATCTTCTTTTCCAGATTGGAAAACTGAGACATCAAAAGGTTTATTGACTTTGTCTATGTAGATTCCATAACGAGTGAGCTGTGAAGACTAGAGCTTGTGCTATTTCTTGTGCTATTTCCACTAGATCATACTATCTCCCTTGTAAATTGAAGAATCTCATGATACTTGTATATTTGAGGTTAAAAAAAAATCCAAGTAAATTCTTGCATTGTACAGTATTGAAGTGTGTGAATAGTTTTTTAAACTAATGGGAAGCCCAGTACATATGCAAAATAACTTTTCTTTAAGCAAATTATGTAATAGTGCTCCTTTTTGAGAAATGATTTTATACCATAATGAATAGAACACAAAGCTAGAAGTCAGGAAAACTGGCCTCAGACTCTTACTAGCTTTCTGACCCTGGTCAAGTCATTTAACCCTGTTTGCCTCAGTTTACTCATCTATAAAATGAGCTAGAGAAGGAAATGGCAAACCACTCCAGTATCTTTGCCAAGAAAACCCCAAATCGGGTCATGAAGAGTCAGACATGACTGAAACAACTGAACAACAACGCTGAACTTACAACAAGCTGATTATTGCAGACAAACTGGATGCTTAATAAATACTAAATTAGATTTTTTTTCTTCATTTAACTTTATCCTAAAATTGCTATTAACTTACTCATTTTATTTTTAATAATTAATAATTTTGCAGTACATTGAAGAATCTATTTGAGAATTATCTTTCCCATTTTTCAGAATAACCTAGGTTGGAATCAGAAAAAGCCTCATATGTAGGAAAAACCACCACCAACCACCAACACTTGTGTCAATACAACTATCCAAAAATAAAAAGGTTTTTTTGTCCACAAAGATGTCAAGTAGTTATGTACGCATTTTGTACCTCACTGATGACTAACAGATAGGCAGGCGAGCAACAGTCATTTATTAAGCACTTACTTGTGCTAAGTACTGGAGTCTCCAGGAGAAAGTCACCAATGGGAGAAGGGGGATGGCATGGCAGATGGATCTTCTAGGGTGAGAAAACTGAAAGTCTGAGAGAGGTTCCAAGGTAAGATTGCAGCTAAGGCATGATGTTGAAGTCCTGAAAGTCTGAAGTATACCTTGGAGGGGAATGAAAGTTGGCCAGCTTTGGCCCCTTCCCAAAGTGGAAGCACCAGGAGGAACTCATCAGTGGAAGGAGACTGACCTGGTGGAGGAGTTTTCCAGAGTGAGAAGGCACATTAAATTCTTGTGGAATTTAATTGAATTTAGTCATTCAGTGTGCATTATTAAGTGCCTTCTATGTGTGAGGTACTGTGAGGGTGCTAAATATTTAAATTAAGTGAAAATGTCATTTTAGTATAGAAAGCAGGAGGGTATGATGGAAAGAGTATACAGGATTTAATATCAGATGACCTGGATTCAAATTCAGGCTCTGCTACTTAATACTTTTGTGACCTGAGGCAAATCATTTCTGATCCCCACCTTCCCCATCCTAATTTCCTCAGCTATAAAATGAGGGGATTGGACTTGAAGATCCCTTCCAGTTCCAATTTCTAAAAGTTATTAAGAATTAAACATTTATTATATATCCATTTTCAATTCCAATTTAGTTTAATATTGGTTCTTTTTTTATTTTTATACTTTCAGTTTTATTGATTTTTTTTTATGTTACAAGCATTTACAGATTATTCGTGATTTGTGAGAGGTCTCTTGTATCTAAGACCAACAGTTAAGTACAACTAATAATATAACAACCTTGTCTCATTCAACATTTCACATCTGTAGAACCCCCCCAACTCTCTATTTTTTAAATTAACAAATGTATTTTCTCTACTTTTTTGGATCTAAAAAAAGGATCTTAGAGGTCTATCTAGTTCAGCTATCTCATTTTACAAATAAGGAAACTGATGCCCAGCGAGGTTCAATGATTTGCCTAAAGTCAATCAGTTAATATTGCTTTAACAACCACAGAGAGTATTTAAATAATGTCTTACTTAAACACTGACCTTGAGTGATTTAGAAATTTCTTTTAATGTGTTTTTAAATGTGAGATTCAGTTTTTGCAATAAATGTCAAAACTGATAACCTTCTTATTCTAGATTTTTATTATAATAATGCATTTAATCATTTACACTTTTTTACTCTATATGTGTCTTATATTTTACTGAACTGTGTTAAGCATTTCAGTTTCCTGGGCTTCTCACACTGGTTGCAATTCAGGAATTACAGGGAAAATTGAAAATTAAACAGATATTTTTTCATTTCTTTTAAATTTCATAGAAAAGAAAAACTACTCATTCTCTAAACACCCTTTTAATAAACTACCTGATAATAGGGTTGTGTAATTTGTGTGCAATATGTCAACCCAGATCTATTCTCGCTGCTGAAATAATGCATGCTAAAATTGCATACATGCTAAAGCTGACCTCTGGGTAACTGTTTTCCAGCTCTTAATTATGGGAAGTGTTTGAGAGTACAAATTATGTTCAGGGTTCTGTGAGACTTTAAACTAATTATAGAGAGAGCCATAGTTTTTATTTAAGAATTGTGATTTTTTTTCTTCCTTGGCGTTAACGGTCTTTGGTGCTCTGTGCTTGCCACAGAAAGCTGTCTGTACTGCAGAGGGCAGTTGAATTCTTTGTCTGAGCTTTTTATTTAGAAAACAGAATTTCACGTAACAAAGGAAAGCAGCAGGAGCTAGAGAACGGAAGAGGCTGGAGTCATGTTGAAATCTGAGTTGAAGCTAAATTTGTATTCTTGCTGTTGCAGCAACAGCAGTAGAGCTTGGCTTCAACTGCCTTCAATCCCTTTGTGCTTGGTGGGATGTTGAAGAAACAACACCCAGGGCTGTGGGAAAAGGCAAAATTACAAGCATTTAGAGCAGACTTTTAACAATGTATGTTCTAGTGTTAGTTTTAACTGATTCTCTTCCAAGCTGTAATTTTAAGACAGTACTACCCATGAATGGACAGTAATTTATACCAAAAAGTTTAAATTATATCATATGGTGCACAGTAGTGCATACTCCTTATCACCTGTGATTTGTCCTTGTTACAATGCCTTCTTGTAGGATTAGGTAACAATACATGTATATGCTTTAAAATATGACAGAGGATTAAAGAAAGAAAATGTCGCTCTTTGTTAGCTGTGTGTTCAAAGACCATCACACTACTTAATACCCTCCCGGAAAATTCACATGTTTTGTGCTTTTTTTTTTTTATTTGTACCTTTAATTTCATCAGTCTAGGGAGATTGCTTCTGGCAAGGAGTGCATCTACCAGTGCAGATCAGCACCTCCTCTATAATTTACAGTCATAAAGAGTTGCCTGGGTTGCCCATCATTATATTGCCAGCATGTATTTGACAGGATTTGAACACAGGTTTTCCTGACTTTACAGCCAGTTATCTACTACGCTGTACAATTAATGTAATGTAATTACAAGACAGATGAAGCAAGATGTAGGCCTAAGTTTAAGACAGTTATAAGATAGAGCCCTGGGTTAATCGTAGTTAAGTGTTAGGTTGTTTTATTCCCCCAAAGCATTTCTGTATTTCATCAAAAGAAAAAAAAAAATTTTTTGCTATATTAGCAAAATGGGCCCACCCCAATAAATGCACTGACTGACCCCTTTGCTGACAGGTAACATACCTAATTATTGTTTATTAAAGAGCTTCTTTAATATCTGCATCTATGTCCATATAGTAATAGATTGTAGGACTTCAAAGAGCAGGGTTCATATCTAATTTGCTTTATACCTTAGTCCTTGCATTTAGGTACTCAATACAGGCATACTTGACCTAATGTTGCTGTGTCTCATAACATTTTTCAATGATGGCATTAAGCCATTATAACAAACCTCACCTTCAACATTGTTTAGACAATTGCTTATTTATATCATTTGTTCCTCCTATAGAACTGATAGTTATTCCCATAATGATGTTTTCTTAATGGCATATTTTTGTGGAACCAAGTAACGTTGTGAGGCAGTATGTGCTTTAAATTCTTTGTATAAATGTGTTTATGAGGAGGATGATAGAAGCTTAGTTTCTTCTGGAACAATTATTTATTGTATAATTAACTTAGGTCACTGATCTCTAGTTTTTAAAATGGATGTAATGTAATAATGTGGCCTTTGAGGTGTCCTCAAATCCAGGACCCTTGATAAGGTTTCTTGTCTCCTGCATCTGCTTTGTTTTTCTCTTTTTTTTTTTTTCCTGTGGATAGTAATATTTCCTATCTTTCCCTTTTTGTTGTTTGTTTTGTTGTTACTTGAGTTTGTTGTTTGTTAGTTAGTTGTTAGTTACTAGTTCTTAGTAGAATAGAACTAGGAAGCAATGTGGTGTAATAAAAGGGAATTAGAAATCAGGAGCCCTGAATACCGGAACTGGTTCTGCCACTAGAACCATAAAGTCTTAGAGTTGGAAAAGAACTCTTGAGTTCATCCAGTCCAGTCAGCATCGGAATTTCTAATCCAATTGAAACTTCATCAAATAATTAGTCACATATTTGCCCCAATGGAAAACTTAGCATCTTGGCTCATTCCATTTTGGAGCTTCTCTAGCTGTTAGGAAGTATTTTCCTTATGTGAAACTGAAATCTGCCTCTCCACAACCCATTCATTGTTTCTAGTTTTGCACTGTGGATACAAAAAAACAAGTGTCTAATTCCCCTTGAATATAACAACCCTCAGATACTTGAAGAATGTTATCATGTTTCCCTTCGTGTTTTTTTTTTAATTTAAGCTAAAATTCCCATTATGGATCCTCATAAGGAGGATCCTGCCCCTTCACTGTCCTGATCACTTTCTTTTGGGTACATTTGTGCTGCTTAATGTCTTTTCTAAGATGTGTTACTCAAAACTGAGCACAATAGTCCAGATTGGTTTTTCCCTGACCAGACTACAATATGGCAGCATTATTGCCTCCCTTATTCTAGGTATTGATGCAGCCTAAGATCCTCTTAGCCTTTTTAGCTTCTGTGTCAGTGTTAACTCACATTGTATTCCACTAAAAACCTCCCACTGTTTTTCATTTATCACATGTAGTCACTCTTCCTCATCCTATACTCTTACATTTGATTTTTTGAATCCAGATATAAGACTTTACATTTATCCTTACTTAACCTGATTATATTAACCTATAGAGAATAATTTAATTCAGAATTCTACCATACAGCTAACTCCCAACTTTGTCATTTTTTTTTAATTTGGTTAGACAGTGGGGTTAAGTGACTTGCCCAGAGTCACACAGCTAGTAAGTGTTATGTGTCTGAGGCTGGATTTGAACTCAGGTCCTCCTGAATCCAGGGCCACCTAGCTGCCCCCAACTTTGTCATTTTTACAGCTTATGTACAAGTTATCAAAATCATTAATTAAAAGATAAAACAAGTTCTCTTTTACAGGTTGACATTGATCCATTAATCTTTACTCATTGTGGCCAGTTGTATAGCCAATTCAAAATCTACCAAACCATGCTACCATCCAGACTATATCTTTTTCCACAAAAATATTATGGGATATTTATTAGTTGTATTATCTTAGGCAAGTCATGTTCATTTCCTTGGGCCTTAATTTCCTCGTGAAAATTGGAGATTTGACTAGATATCCAGTGTCGATTTCAGCTCGGTGACCTATATTAAAAGATGGATAAGGTTTTGGAGAATTTGTCTTCTCAATAGTGAAAATATGCATTTTCACCATCAATGAGTATTCAACATTCAAGCATAATGGTAACACATTTTGAATTTTATGGATGAAAAAGATCATGTATATGTGATTTTAAAAGTCTTGAATCAGATCAAAAGGAGAACAATGTCTTGGTGTTAACTTTCTTTTGACTTTATATTCCAGTTTCACGAAGAATTTTAATGATACAGTCTTTTCTCAATTATCTTTGCTAGGAAACAGAATACCAATTATCAGACTGTAATGGTTTAACTTTTAACAATTTCTTATAAAAGTTAATGAAGTTCTTTTGGTTACCATTCCTTCTGGAAATATCAAGGTCTTTTAAACAATAATAATGCCTTTCTTAAGCTGTAGTTTCTCTCTTTGTCTGGCCTTCCTTCTTCCAGACTTCTCAGAAAGGGAGGAAAAAAATAAATAAAAGTTGTGACAAGGATAAATTAAAGAACAAAAAAAAAAAAAAGCCAAGTCCAAGGATTCTCTCCATGCTTCAAGGACTAAATCCTGGCAACTCAGTTTTTAAAGTACTACATGTCTTCACTTGAAAGAAACCATAAATGCTAGTACTATGGATAAGAGAAATCCAGCTGCCAATTGGTTGGTTATGATTTGTGACTTGTTTCTTTCAGGTTCACTACAACGTTGGCAAAAACCTGGCTGATAAAGGCGACCAGACTGCTGCCATCAGATATTACAGGGAAGCTGTAAGGTAGTGAGAACACTACTTCACTGGCCTATTTAAAAAATATATATACATGTAATTATATGAGAGAGTCTGTCAAATAACATATAAACATGTACAGTATTTTATCTTCTCAGATATAAAACATTTAATTTTGAATGACCAAATTACAAAGTATTCTTGCAATTTCCTGATTGCATAGTAAAAATACTAGAAATAAGTGGTTTTCTGTTTTTGTTTTTTTTTTTCCCCCTCACAACTCAGATTGAATCCTAAATATGTTCATGCCATGAATAATCTTGGAAATATCTTGAAAGAAAGGAATGAACTACAGGAAGCAGAGGAGCTATTGTCTCTTGCTGTACAAATACAGTGAGCATTATTTACACCAGATTACAGCATTGACAAAAAAAATCATTCCCTACATTCTGAGGTTTGAGCTTTTTTTTTTTTTTTTTAAATAATTTTCTAGACCAGACTTTGCTGCAGCATGGATGAATTTAGGCATAGTGCAGAACAGTATGCGGAGGTTCGGAGAAGCTGAGCAAAGCTACCGTACAGCAATTAAATACAGGAGAAAATATCCAGACTGTTACTACAACTTAGGACGTTTGGTAAGTTTGTGCTGTACATTTGGCAGAAGAATTTTCATATCTGTGTGTATCTGTGTCTGTGTAAAGTATAGGAGTTTGATTTCTTTTCTTGAAGTCCTTTAATTTAAAAAAAAATCCTTCAATTGAGAGCATTCTCATTTTAGTTCATCAAAACTAATTGATAGAGAAGACAAATGCTTTAGGCTGAACTAGAGAATAAGTTAAACTAGGAAAAATAATGGTACCTATACCCTATGAAGCCCTTTCTTCAGAGTGGCTTCTTGAAACCATCAGTTTCTGTTTTTTTACAATTTGAATGAATAAAATCTTAATTAAAAAAACTCACAATGTAACTTCTTTGCTTAATATTTCCTTCATCATGAAGAAGCTACCTGTATTAATCAATGATTTAATTCTAATGATATTCTCTTATCTTCCATTATTTATCTTTCTGAAAATAGAATAACAATACTTGACTCAGGGATATCAAGTTAGCAATGAGTTCTGGTCTGCAAAGTGCTTTAAAACTATTTGATAAAAACCAGGAGACAGTTTACTTATTGATTTATTTTTCAAGTTTTAAGAGAATATTCATGTAAGGCTAGATACATTTTCCTTTTCCATAAAAAGTAAAACAAAAAAAAAGATCTCCATGTATAAATATAAATATAAATATATATGTGCACATAACAAAATACCCATAGAAAACATAGTCTACCTTTAAAAAGAAATGTTTAATGTTTCTTCCTTAGCATTTTATATTAATTTTAACTTCCTATGAATCAAAACATTTTATTTTTAATTCCTAACTCTTTGTCAGAGAAAATGGTTAAGAAGAAAATTTATCATTTTGCCAAAACTAGAATATTATAGTCTTTTTTTATTGTGCACTCAACATATTATAGAATATTAGACAGAGTCTCTCATTTATCAACTCAATATAATCCTGTGCCCTAAGGAGGATTATAACTAAATTGATTCTAAGCAGATAGTTATCTTGCCTTAAATATCTATAGGGAAAAACTTCTCAATCTCATTCTTACAAAATTTCTTGTCTAACCTAAATCCTCCAGTACTTTAAAATAAACCCATTTTTTTCCTTCTATCTTTAGGGGAAATGGAGAACAACTAAAAACTATCCTGAACAGAGGATAGCTGAAAAAACCCCTCTTGTACTTGAAGACTGTTAGTGTACATTCGAGCCTTGTCTAGGCTTTTGGTTTTTGGCTAGGGCACTTTGCTTTTGAGTTGCATAGATATAATTTGGACAGTGTTGCCAGGGAAGAATGGAAGGAACACTTGGCAATAGTGAGGGGCTAAAGGGTCTAAGCTTTTGGAACAGAACTATGCATGTCATGAATTCTTATCTACCTTCCTACATAAATAATAAAAATAACTTATAGGTGTGCAGAATTGTTCCACGTTCAAACAAAAGCTATTTTTTTAATGAGGGTGATGAAAAATAATGGATATAACGTTAAACTGACAGAAGTATTAAGACTAACTTATTTCAAAATATTTTATAGAAAGGTCTAAGTCATTTAATAGCTTTTTTGTTTTCAAGCTTATGTCTGTAAAAATGGGCTGATAATGTTTGTCTTGTATGTTTTTCATTAATTATGAGATTAAAAACATTTAAAATGTATTATATTGTAATGAAATTCAACTTGTAGCAAAGTGTTTCATAATAGTTATTTACTGGAATACTGAGGGCCTCATATAACTCTACTTATAATTTTTTTATCTCTATTTTTATTTGTGAGGCTTTTGTATCTTTAATTCTAGTAGTTTTAGGAAAGCTAAAAGTTAATGTCAAATCAATTCTGGCAATTTAATATTATGCTCCATTATTTTTCATCAGCGTATCCCCTAAAGCATATATTTGGCTTGCGTTTCAGTATAGTACTATGCTATATGTAAGTATCCATACAAGTTGTCCTAGCTTTGGGGGAAGCTAACTCTTCCTCTTCTTTTAGGATATTTCTAAAAGTGAAGACTCTACCTATAGCTTTTCATCTTGGACTTTAAGGTCCTTTCACTTTGCAATTTATTTCATTGTGTAATTCTCCATAGTGTCTCCAGTAACTGTTGTCACTTCACTTCCTTGGAGTTGGGGAAGACAGATAATTTATGCTATATAAATTTTACTTAAGAGTCACTTCATAGAGAATATAACATAGAATATAATTTTATCTAGCTATTTGATGGCTAGTATGTATTTCTCTTAGAAATCCTCCCTGGATTCAGGAGGACCTGACATCAGCAACATGGAAATTTATTAGCTGAATTATCCGGCCTCAGACACATAACACTTACTGGCTGTGTGACCCTGGGCAAGTCACTTAACCCCATTGCCTAGCCAAAAAAAAAAAAAGAAAGAAAAGCATCTATTATATTGAACATATTGTTTATTAATTTTGTTACTGTGAAATGACCTATGTCACCTACTGCCAGCTGTTGTTATTATTTAAAGATTTTGTTCTGCATTGTTGTTTTGTTTTTTGTCTTGACAAATTTTTTAAAAATCTCATCAAAGCTTAACTTTTAGCAGTTAAAAACTTTTAAGTCTTTGTGAATTAGAGAAGCCTGATAACTTAAAAGTTCATTTCTTTAAATATTCTTTTGCCGAAAGAAAAACCTTGAAAGAAACTTGTTGCTTTATCTTGCTTGATAACATTTATTTGTGTGGAGCAAGTATCTTTAATGAATTAGTTGGCAGTTAAATTCGTTAAAAAGAATATTATCAGCTAGCCCCTACACAAAGCATTCCCTGTTTACTGCATAAGAAAGTTGTGTTTGACATATTTTCCAAAAAATATTCTTAGATTTTTTTTTCTATACCATTCTTCATTCCACAAAAGATTCTACTTTGATGCTTCATCATGTTGTGGAAGTAACTTCTTAAAGGCTATTCCAGCACAGCAGGAGCTCTGTCATGTCCTTTCCAAGTAAAAACCTGGACATAGATTGTTGGTCACTGTATCTTAGTACCAAACTAGCTAACTTTAGAGAGGGTCATCCCAAACAAGATTGTCCAAGAGATGATGAATTCTTTGACCATCATAACATACTAAACTTCCTAGATCTCATGTGGAAGACATAATGACTTGTCTTCTTTCCCTTTATGGAATGAATTATTTAGTGAAGACTTTTTGTAAGTTCTAATTTCTAGATCAACACACATAGGGAATACAATTCTCCATCACGCTGGTCTCCAAGTTTTTTTTGATCATGATACCCCATTAGTTAAAAAAAAAAAACATACTCCCAATATGTATGTGTTTATTTGCAAATTTTGTACATGTACTTGTGTGTTATATACATTATAAAACTTAAAACTGGACATTTAAAAATGAAAAAAAGATAAAATAAAAAATATTTTAAATTGTCATTTTAATGACATAAAAACATTTATGCTTACTAAATAATTGTCTTTATTATATTATATTAGTAGCATATTGATTATATTGTTACATTTTTCTTATTCTTTACTAATACTTTCATTGATAATAATATTTAGTAAGGTCAGCCAATGATGAACTTCTTATATTTGAATCCACGTGCCTTTTTTTTTTTTAGTGAAAACAATGTGATTGAATATTTTTAAACTCTAGGCTTGGCACTTGGTGATACAGCAATTCTGGTTCTAAATTCAAATTTTTTTATTTAATTTTACTGTTTATCATAGCTGAAAAAGATACTTCACAGAGATGTGCAATTCAGATGAAAAAAGTAAACTATTGGCTGTGCTTACTTAAAACATGATTCTGATGTTCAATTCCAGTCACCATTTATACAAAAGTTTTTGTGAAAATTCAGCTAATAAATTTCCATGTTGCTGATGTCAGTTACTTGTTCTTGAAAACTAATTAAGTGTTGCATTTCTATATTTTAACAAATGAGTTCAAAAACACTGAAGCTCTTTGTTTGGAAGATTTTTAAACAGGTTAGAAAATTCTTTTTCCAAGTTTTTCAGGTGCAGGTATAAGTGTTTTTATAGATAACACCTTGTGGAAGTATTTCCAAACATATATTTGAAAAATGTTCTCTCCATAGCATGCATTTCTTTCAAAAACTGGTTTTTTAATCATTGTTAAAATGTTACCTTTACCTTGAAGCAACAGATTAAGTGAGTTTATTTTTTCAAAAATACTTGCTAAACATTATACTATCAACAGCCACTTGTCATTATAAAAAGGTCAGCAAATTGGAATACCTTTTTAGTAAAGAATGTATACTTGATCATGAGATAAACAACAAACTTCTATATACTAACAATAAAAATAAAGATAACCAACACATATAGTACTTCTAAAGTTTTCAAAGTGCTTTGCATATATTATATCATTTAATTGCAAAAATTTGGTATAAGAAGATTTTTTAATGATCACTCCCCATTGGGTTTCTTGTCAGATCTGATTAAACCATCACAGCTTTTACTTTGTAACATGGCTGACAAGTAGCTTGTTCTAGGAATAGAAGTGGCAGCTCTACCATTTTCTTATCTGCTTAGACTCACATTATTAGTATTGGCTTCAATCTATGGTTTCTTTGTAAGAATCTTTTTAAGCCACTTGCCCATTTTGTGGGGATTAGTTTGGTTAAAATTAAATAATATAATGCATAAATCTATTTAACCAGGCACTCATAAATTGTGATATATCCCAGTATTCTTGAAGCAAACAAATGATTATTGACACCAGTCAATCTCTCCATTTGTAGAACTCCTTCTCTTCTCTCAAGATGCCTTGCATTCTATGTGGAACATGTGACCATCTGATACACAGATAGAATGAAGGTGCCAATCAATGCCAATCTCTATATTAAGTATTAACAAAACTTAATTTTTCTTTTTTTAATTAAAAATGTAAATTCTAATATTTTCTTAAAGCATTCTATGATTTGGTTCATGCCCCCATTAGAGAGTAGTGATCTGGAAAAAGCCAACCAGTGAGAAAAGAAATACATAGTTTCATAGATTTAGAACTACAAGGAACTCTAGAGATTAGTTCCAGGTGAAGAAACTAAGACCTTAAGGGTTATTTGGCATGTCCAGGTTCATACAGCAAGTAAGCTCTGAGGTAGGAATACACCTTGATATCAAAGCCACCGCTGTATCCACTATACCATGCTGCTGAATTAATGCTTAAGATTTAAGATTATGTAGTGTAGGACTTCAAAACCACAATTTTACCTGACTCAGTCTTGTTCCTTTCTGCTTTACTTTAATAAGAATTAAAACATATACTATGGTATCATAGTAGCTTCTGTCTTATTGATTCGTCTTGGCGACTCAGTCCAATTGACTAAGCCTGCAAGATTCTGCTGGTCATTTGCTTATGAAAAAATGGGGTGGAAGAATTAATTATAATGCCCATGTGACACAGAAAGGAAAGTAAATGCTGATTTAATTGAGATACCTATGTTTACATTACTTCTTTTCATTTTGAACTTTTCACCTAATTTCTGTCAGATAAGCAAGGAAATGCTGTTGCTTTAGTTTCTAAGTAAAGCTATGCAAGAAATTCTGACAGCACAAGTAAATGGGAGTTAGTAAATGTCTCCATAATTCATTAAACTTTTCTTTCCTTTGCATAATATGTCATTTATTTGCTATGAAGGTCATAGGGCAAGTCAAAATGTTGCTGTTGTCCCATGAAAGGAAGACAGACTGTACAGTTTGTACTAGAATATGCACCATCTTTAAATCCCAATAAATTACCATCACTGGCACCTTCACCAGAGTCAAAGAAACAAAACTGCACTGGGATAAAGCCCTTAATAGAACTTATTGAAAGAGGGCATGGGGTTAGAATCAAAGAAACCTCTCTTTTTTTTCTAGGTGTTTTGCTTACCAGTTATGCAAATTAAGAGCCAGCCATTTTGAATTCCAATGACTGATTTAAAACAGAAAATCTCCCACCCACCCCCCAAAAAAGGAATTTTTAATTTAAATATGTTACAGGTACCCAGATTATAAATTGGAAGGAGGGCGAATAGAGAAGATAATGAGTTTGGTTGGAGCCATACCTTATGAGATTTTTCCATAGGGAATAGTATGTCTAATATAAAACTCAAGTTTTTTCACTTTAGTATAGCTAAAAGGGAACAACGAAACTTAAGATTTTTGATTAGTAACTAGACAAAATAACTTTTAACAAAGACACAAAGTTGATTTACTTTCTAAGTAATATTATTGTAAACTTTTACCTTGAAAAAGCAAGAAACTAGTAACTAATCAATTCAACAAGTCTTCATTCAACATGCGTTTATAAAATGCCTACTATATACAAGATGAAAGGCTTACAGGTGCTAGTGGTTAGAGAGTTAGGCTCAGAATGAGGAAGACTTCATTCTGTCTTACCTATGACAAACTAGCTGTCTGACCCTGTGCAAATAACTTATCCATTAAGTAGCCCACTCAAAGTCAGTTCTCCAATTCTATTACCAATTGCCCATCTTCACTGGTGAAGTTCCTCACACCAGTGAATTCAGTGCCTACTCTATCTACACACACATTCCATTGCACTAGGTACTAGGGGATACAAAGGAAATCATTTAAAATGCTTACCCTACCCTCGAGGAACTTAGATTTCATTGGGAATACAATATGGAAACAGAAAAGTAGAAGCTAATATGAAGAGACAGAGCAGTAGTAGCCAGGAGGATTAGGGAAGGCTTTGTATGGGAGATAAAATCCTTGCTGAGTCTTATAGGCATCTAAGGATTCAAAGAGGCAGTGGTGATACTTTAGGTATGCAAGACAGTCTATACAAAGGCATAAAGGTGGGAAGACTTCTGGGAACCACAAGTAGGACTGTTAGTAGAAATACAGAGTGTGCTAAGGGGAGTAGTAGGAAGTAAGCCTGGAAAGGGAGGCTGGAGACATATTGTGAAGGATTTTAAATACTAGTCAGACCTCTGCATTACAATATCAGTTCAGAAGTTATAAGATAGATGTATTGGAGAGGGAAATCAACTAGGAGACTATTGCTGTAGTCCTGGAGAAAGGTGATGAGGGCTTGAACAAGGGTGGTTGTCATGATAAGAGAAAAGAAGATGGATGAGACAGATATTGTAGAGGTAGAAATCTGACACTTTGCAGTATATATAGTATATGGGAAATGAGGAAGAGAGAAAAGGCAGGACTCAATCAGGGTTTCAACTCCCTTTCTATAATGTGAATATGTATTTTAAAACATGGCATCATTAAATATGATTTTTTTTCATCTTAAATGTTACTTGAAAATTCAGTCTTCTCTGTTTTAATCCAGTCACAGAAGCTTAAAAAAGAGGAATGAAAACAAGAAAAATTCATTTAAATTGTTGCATTATTTTCAGTATGCAGACTTAAATCGTCCCCTAGATGCATTGAATGCATGGAGAAATGCTACTTTTCTGAAACCAGAACATACTTTGGCTTGGAACAACATGATCATACTGCTTGATAATACAGGTATAGTGATTTTTAACAGTATGTTTGAACTTTGGAGAAAGTGGTTCTATGTCAATTCAAAATAACAATGCATAGTTATAATGTCACCTAATAATTAAGAGCATAGATGGCTCATTTGTTTGTTTTTTTGTGGTCTTCAGATTAATCAGATAAATGTTTACTAAATGTGCCTTTCATTTTTATCTGATTTTTGAGCCATGTAAAATAGAAATTTTGAGAAAACTAAAATGCCTTTGTAGCATTGTAAAATTTAGGGCTTATGCATTTATTTATTTGACAACTTTAGTCATCCATCCAGACATAGCCAAAAAACCATAAGTAAGGAGAAGTCCTATGAGCAACCAAAAAAAAAAAATAGATTTGCAAAAAAAAAAAAAAAAAAAAGGATGTTGCAAAAATCAATATACTCAAGCTTGTGAACTTTACTCATTAAAGAGTCCCTTGGTCCCTTACTCAGTCTGTTCTTTCTATTTTAGACACAGTTGTAACAGGCTTAGTTAATCTGATTTCCTAGCCCATAGGAAATTTGAATGGTTGGTAAGTTCTGCCGAAGGCAGGAACAGTGATAATAATTGTAAAGAATGATAGCTGGAAGCCTGATAAAGGTCTGTAACTACACTATAGCTTTTGGGGTCATTGCCACATTTGGTGATGCCCAATTCCCCAGCATGTTTTATGTACTCCAAAATTATTTGTGAGATCCCATTATTACAAGATTTCTGCGTATGGCCCTAGCCTGATAGCAAGGGGAAAAAAAGGAAACTATAAATTCAAAAAACATAGTAGGCTAAGAAAATTAAATGTTGGAGTAAAAACTCACTTAGACCTAATAATTCTTACTGTATTAGAGAACAGTTAAATAATTGATATGATTGTATATTCACAGTGACCCTGATTAATTAAGAAAAGGTTAGATGATGCAAAGTATACTCTCAAGAAGAATAAAAGGAAATATATAATGAATTTAGAAAGATTCCCATCCAAAAAGATTTTTTTTATTTGGTAATTTAAAGGGGCAAGTTCAGTCATTTGGGTTATTCACCTGTGATGCCCAAGTGATTTCCCCACTGATGCCAGATCAATAAGCATTACTATGAAAAACCATGAGCAGCTGAGAGAATTGAAAAGATGATCTAGTTTACATAGTGTTCATCATTCAATTATTGCTAAAGTAGTTATTAATTAATTTGGCAGTTCTTTAACAAGCTAACAAAAAGATCTGTTGAGTTGAATATATTGGTCTGTGTCTCTGAGGTGAATAGAAATTGAATACATATATATGTATATTCAAAAACATATTCAAAAAATATTCAAAGTCATCACATTCATATTATTGAGAAAGACTTATTTGTAAGTTTGTTATCTATTCTAACTTTTTTATTATAACTAGCTTCTGTAAGGAAACACGTTCATATTACTGCTGAATACTATAACATATGCTTTAATCAAAAGCTATTTGAATAGTGTCACAAGTGGGATAAATTGCAGTGATCTTCCCCATTGTGAGGACCAGTTTGTATAAATATTCTGCTCTCACCCTCCATTATAGATGTCTTAGAAAGTGATCACAGTAGACTCTTTAAATCTGAAGTTTTTTTTTTAATATTTTGTGTGTTGCTTTTTAGTGTTCTCTTGGTCCAACATAGCATAAAGAAGAGAGCTGGCCTCAGAACTAGGACTGTCTCTCAATGCTATAGGAAATTCTTTTAAGACTAAGTTGTAAGGAAAGTACCCACCTGCATTATTAGAGGGAGTTCCACTACTACTCTTCCTCACAAGGGAATTGCCCATAACAGTGAAATAAAAGGTTCAGACCCTATTCATATCCTTTGATCCATATTCTCAAGCTCCTTAAAGTAACCAAATAACTTCTTTTTTTCTTGGGCAATTTTGATTTATTTGTAAACATTGTAATACACATGATTTTTTAATTATAGGAAGATAGACCAAAATACCAGAAAAAGATTTTAAGGTGTTACTCATTTTGTTCTTTTTCTCTTCCACAATCCTAGGTAACTTAGCCCAAGCTGAAGCAGTTGGAAGGGAAGCATTAGAATTAATACCCAATGATCACTCTATTATGTTCTCATTGGCAAATGTACTGGGGAAATCCCAAAAATACAAGGTTTGTAAACTGTAATTCACTAGGTTTTTTGTACTTAACCAATAGCATCTGATAAAAGCCATAAATATTAGTTTTGCATAGTGAAATCCAAAGGTAGGCCAAAATTAAAATAGAGAAATTAGTCCTAGGAATGAAATCTATCTACAGGTAACTGAACAATGGTACACTTGGTAGAGCATAGTCAGTTTTTTTCTTGAAGAAATTGTCCCAAAGGCAAATCTGTAGGCTGAAAAATAAGTATATGTATTTTCATGTCAGAATTCACTGCCTCTGCTTGAAAGACTATAGACAGACCAAAGGAAGGTTCTGTGGTTTAAGAGCCATGAAAAGGGCAGGCAGCAGAGGAAGAATTTCCCTGTCCTAAAGGACTCTCTCTAAATGTGTCTTACTGATAGTAAGACATATGCTCACAGTGTAGCTGCAGCTGGGCCTTTCTGGCACAAGAGTGCTTGGGTTTGTTTGTTTCCAGATCAGGCAGGGTTTTGGGTTTTGTTTATGGGGTGACATCTTTTACACAAAGATCATAACCCAACCCAGGGTGCATAAATGGCCTACTTAGGATTTCTTCTTACTCTCCTCATCTGAGGTGCATGGTAGAGTATCCATGACCATTTAGATTCCTCACTTTAGAAACACACACACACACACACACACACACACTTTAGCACCAATCCTGGCACTAAATATAAATCCAAAATACACTGCAAACTGAGATTGTGTCATGGTCACAGGATTATAGATCCAAAGGTGGAAGGGACCTCAGAAATCGCCCAAATAAGGAAACTGAGGACCAGAAAAATTAAAAAACCTGACTGACATCATACAGATAACAAGCTTTGGAGGCTGAATTTGAATCCCGGTACTATGACTGTAGAAACGAATTCTTAACCATTTTTGTGTCTTGGGCCCCTGTGACCATCTGGCAAAACCTGTGGACTTCTTCTCAGAATAATGATTCTAAATACATAAAATAAAATATGTAGGATTACAAAGAAACCAGTTGTATTAAGTTACATTATCAAAATATTATTCACTATATCTCAGTTAAGAACCCCTGCTCTAGAGCTAATGCCCTGAACCGTGCTATCAGAAGTAGACTTCAGTTCTCAGTATATTCAGGAGTAGTATGCCTAACTTACATTTTCCATGGAAAAAGTATTCTTCTGTTTCAAAGGCTGGCTATTCATCTTCTTTGTTTTCCCCCATGATAACTAATATAGTGGAGAAAAAGTCATCCATTCATAATATTTTTTGATTCTTTTTTGCCTCTGTGGCATAAAGTCGTCAGTCAATATTTTTAAATTTGATTCCTTTTGCCTTTCAGGCACTGTGCACTTTGCACAATGCTTGGCACATAGTAGGGGCTTGATAAATGTTTACTGACTGACTGGTTCTGCCTTATTCTAGAGTTATGAAATATTCCAGTCAGTCCAACTTTTCTATCATGATCATAAATTTGGCCCTATTTCTCATACTTGTGACCGATAAAGAGTACCTATTGCTTCCCTGTGCTTTGTTAATCCTTCTGGATTTCGCTCAGAACATACTTGTAGAAAAGAAAAAAAAAAAGGTGAATACTTTCCAACTTTTGTTTAGGTTCATCTGTCTAGTTATCTGTGTTAAGGTGGATCAGTTTTAACCCAGAAGCCCAGCTACAATAAATCTTTTTCACTGTATTACCTATGTAATCATTATATTGTTTGTTTTTTTTTTGTCATCTTACTGCCTCTAAATGAGGGCTTCTTGCTTTTTAACATAAGCAGTATTTCTTTTGATTTCCACTTCACATTGTATTTTTTTCTCAAGATGAAGTTGAAAATACTTTGTAAGGCAAGAGCAAGAAGCCAGTTTTCCCATTTCTCCAGACATCTTGCATCATAAATATACAGGGCATTGAGAAAAGACAGTATAGAAGAGAAGAAATAAGAATTTTTTGCAAGGAATTTTAATGTGCACTCCATTGGGACAATGTATATGATAATATTTGTGTGACTCATATAACCATGGCACATAAGTACTGTGGCACTTATTAAATTGTTACAAGTTAAGAATTTGGAATTTTGTGAACATATTTATTATAATATACAATTGCAATTCAGTTTCCTCAGGTAGGTGGTACAATGGCTAGAATGCCAGGCCTGGAGTCAGGAAGACTCATTTTCCTGAGTTCAAATCTGGCCTCAGACACTTACTAGCTAATGTGATCCTGGTCAAGTCACTTAACTCTGTTTGCTTCAGTTTACTGATCTGCAAAGTAAGCTGAAGAAGGAAATGGCAAATCACTCCAGATTCTTCGCCAAGAGAACCCCAAATGGGGTCACAAAGAGACAGACACAACTGAAATGACTACACAATAACAACAAAATAAATTTATTGACAAATGCATCTACTGCTATTTTATCATCTACTTACTTGGTATTGTTTTTCTGTATAATGAAAGAGGCTTTTATTATCATGTCATAGTATGACATAAGAATGAGGATTCTGGGAAGAAAGAATCCTTTCACCACTAAGTAACAATAATGCTAAACAACTGTAAGCATCAAAAATTATGTAAGCATACCACTCCAGCCTTATCCTTCTAGGAACTCTTATAACATCTATTGTAGTACCACTAATTTTATTATTATTATTAGAATAACTGATGTGTGTATAGCATTTAGGTTTACAAAATGCTTTACATAAATCTGACTGGCACTTCACAACAACCCTGTCAAGTAAATACTACAGATTGTGGAAACCGAGGTTGAAAATTTAAGTGACTTGTCTCTGGTTTTTGTAAAGGGAAGATAATGAGACTACAAAGTATTACTTTGGCAGATGTATAAAGTTGATTATGATTTTATTGGTTTTCTCATTCCTCACTTTAAAAGAGGGTTTTATACTTGTAGCACATGCTCTGGAGCTATTCACACTTACAAGTTGGGTCCCCAGAAGGTGATAGCTAATTCTTCCTTCAGGGTTCTATGGAGCCAATTTTTCTAATTCAAAATAGCTCCAAAGCCCTTACTGTTGTTCTTCCTCCCTGTGCTTATCAAATGATATAATTACCCAGTTATACTTAATTAGCTTTAGAAAGGGTTTTTTACTAAGATGCTGTAGTAAGATTGGTTGGTAAAAACATCTTCCCAAAAATGAGTGACACACTGTCCCACCAGATGTAGTAATATTCTCAAATAGGGGTTCTTACCCTAGGGTCAGCAAAATCTTTTTCAGAAAATATTTCAATAGCTATATTTCAAAATACTTTGTTTCCTTTGTAATCCCATATGTTTTATTTTATGCATTTAACAACATTCTGAGAATGATAACAATAACAATTATATCTAACATGGCACCTACAATATGCGTGATACTGTCCTGAGCACTTTACAAATATTATCTTGTTTTTTCTTCACAATAACCATGAGAGGTAGGTGCTATTATTTCATTTCACGGATAAGGAAACTGAGGCCAACAGAGGTTAAATGAGTTGCCCATCATCACAAAGATAGCAAGTGTTGGTAGTTAGATTTGAACTCAGATCTGCCTGATTCCAAGTCCAATGCTCTATCCACAACACCACCTACTGGATTTCCCCAGACTACAAAGTGGTCTGTGATTGACAAAAAAAGTTAAGAACCCTTGTTCTAAAGTATGGAAGGTTACATAAAAGTTAAAACAGAGTCCATAAAAACATAGCCCATTTAATTTGTTCCCATGAAGAAATACCAGATTAGCTGGTGTTTTTACCCAGCCCTAATTGCTTTCCTGACCTCCAGTCTCATATTTTCAACTACATATTGGATATCTTGAACTGGTTTCCCATAGACACTTAAAACACAAGATGTCCAAAACTAAACTCACCTTTCCCTCCAAATCTCCCTCTTCCTTACTTTTCTGTTACTTTTGAGGGTACTGCCATCCCCCCAGTCACTCTAAGTGTCATCCTCAACTCACTCTTCCTCCCCATGTCCACTTTCAAAGTCCTATCGATGCTTCTTTTGCAGTCCCTCTCTTCTATGGTTCCTTCTCTCCTCTGACACTGCTACCACTCTGGTGCATCCCCTCATGCCTGGACTATTACAGTAGCCTCTTGGTTGGTCTTCCTGCCTCAAGCCTCTATCACTCCAGCCCATCCTCCACTCAGGTGCCAAAGTGATCTTCCTCAAGTGAAGGTCTGACTATATCACTGTCCTATTTGATAAACTCCACTGGCTCACTGTTACCTCCAGGATCAAATGTAAAAGCTTCTGTTTGGCTTTTAAAGTCCTTCATAAACTGAATTTCTCCTACTTTTCCAATCTTCTTACACCATATTCCCCTCCAAATACCCTTAACACTCTGTGATACTGGCCTTCTTGTTTTTCCTCAAACAAGACATTTCAACTCCCAACTGCATTTTCACTGATTGTCTCCCTTGCCTGGAATTCTCTCCTCCTCATCTCTGCCTCCTGGCTTCCTTCAAGTCCCAGGTAAAATCCTACTTTCTACAAGAAGCCTTTCTCTCGTCTCCTTAATGCTTACACTTTCCCTCTGGGATTAACTCCAGTTGATCCTGTATGTGTCTTATTTGTACATAATTGTTTTCATGTTATGTCATAAACTGTGAACTCCTTGAGAACAGGGACTGATTTTTTTTGTTTTTGTTTAACATTCTTTGTATCCTCAGTGCCTTAGCACAGTGTTTAGCACATAGTAGGCACTTAATAATTGCTTCTTGACTTGAAATTGGTTAAATAGGTGAACTAAATCTTACAATATAGGAAACTGTATTCCTTGACCTTTGATTTAGAAATGCAAATTACTGACTTATATTTTCTAACTTATGGCCTACTTTTTAGTTCCTTTTTGGTCATGTTTCTCAAGTATAAGCTGATCTCTGCCAGTTCTGACTAAGAAATAGTAATTTCAGAGGTGTTAGTCCAGATTCTTTGCACCAGATGCTCAGGGATTGTAGTGTACAACAGCTTGATAAAGTTGTTCTCCCAGTAGATGATAAAAAGGTGGAGACAGACAGGAAACAAGTGGGAGAAACAAAAATGGTGGCAAGAGAGAAAATAAAATTCAAGAAATGAAAACTTTAGAATAAAAATGTTTAAGATTAATGTATGCTATCTGCTCTTAAATTTGTTAGGCCTTTTAGGAATTAAAATGTAAATTAAAAGTTTGAAAGAGCCTGTAGATATGCTACACCCAAGTTATTTGATAGCCTAAAGCAGGATTTCTTAGCCTGTGGCCTGTGAATTTTTTTTTATTTTGATGACTAAATTTCAGTATAATTGGTTTCCTTTGTAATCCTATGTATTTTATGTTACACATTTGAAAATAGTGTTCTGTAAATGGTTCCATATACTTCACCAGGCTACTGAGAGAATCCATGTCACAAAGAAGTTTAAGAACCCCTGGTCTGGAGATTGTTTTGGAAAATTGTTAAGCATCCTAATTCCTTGCCACTTTTGTCTTTATATCAGTAGGGCCTAGTTCCTCATCTGGAAAGGGGGATAATAGTAGCAGCTACTTCACGGGGTTGTTATGATTATCAAATGAATAACTGAAGGGTTCTGCATACCCTAGAGCACTATAGGAATGCTAGCTGTTATTATTCTTTCCCTTGCTGCTGATCTTTTTTCAGCTAATGGGACTTTTCTTGATTGTTATGGGTTCTATAGATGGTTAAAAAGATGAAATGATTCTTTAACCCTTAATTTTAGAAATATGGAACTTAACCTACCAATGTTGGCTACTATAGAAAACTGCTTCATTTGCCACTGATATTCACAGAAACTCTAACTATCTGTTGCTTTATTATTTCTAAACCCAATCTTTCCTTTCATCCCTATGCTACCCACTCCTTTCTTACACTTCTCCCCCTGAAAAAAACAAACACAAACACACACACACACACACACACACACACACACACACACACACACACACCCAGACCTACTCACTTGGGATTTTGGAATTTGTGTTGAAAAGAGTAGAAGTAGCAGTCAGAGTGCTCTTACTCTGTCAGTACTGTTGCCCTCTATCCAGGTCTGTTTATGACTTTGTCTCATACTCTCACCGTCTCTCTTTCCTACCTAAGCTCCAAGGATTCTCCTCCTTACCAGCTTAGTGGGAATCCTGCTACTTATGCTTCAACCAACACCATCACTACCACATTCATCTTCTCAAGATGTTGTTTTGATCATTGGAATATTGTCACGAGTTCTTTTTGTTTGTTTGTTTTGGTAGAAGAGTGATGTTGGTCAGGATATAAGGGTCACAGGATAAAGAATAACTTTGCAAACCATGGGCCATGAAGGCTAATATGCTTTTTTGTTCTTGCTGTTAATTTTTCTTTTCAGTTCCAAATTCTCTCTCCCCTGCCACCCCCTCCCCCACCCATTGAGAAGACAAGAAATGCAATACCCATTATAGTTAATATGCTTTTAAATGATCTGTACAAGTACCTTGCATTTTGACATCTCAATTATTTACTTAGGAATCTGAAGCTTTATTCCTCAAGGCAATTAAGGCCAATCCAAATGCTGCAAGTTATCATGGCAATTTGGGTAAGGTACTTTTTTTCAGTATGAATCTTACCGTAGTGTAGTTTCTAATGAAGCAGGCTGATTTCTACCAAAGCAGTGTTCAGAGAATGATTGTTTTACACTTACTTGTCTGTGCTGCCCTCTAAAAACAGAAAGTCAGAAACACATGCTTAAGGTTTTCCTCCATTAGGTTTCCATCATTTCATTCTTGCAACCCAGTGTTTCAGATTTTTAAACCTGGCCATGGTTGCCATGACCAATGAATTCATCACCAAGTTAAGTAAAGGTTTTTATGATGATTCTCTCCACACTTAGGCTGATCCCTAAGACAAGCAAATCTATCAAGGAATCCGTATTTGAAGCCTTTCCAACATAGTAGAAGCTACCAGAGTTGGCACTGCAGGCTTTGCTTTTGGGGCCTAGTTAACCACATGCTATAAATGAGGCATTAGAGCAGGACTTTTGTGGAAGCTTTAGAATATAATCTGTGTTAATTCAGAGACTTATATTTGTTGGATAATGATTATCAATCTAGTTATCTGTCCTTGCTACCTTATTCTATCATGGAATAACCATGAACTACTCTAGTACATTAGGTCATATCAGTTTAGTTACATATTACAGCACCAAAGCGATCAGGTTGCTTTGGCACTACATCGTTCTCCAACATTTAAGTAACTACAGGTCAGCATATTTGTAAACTATGTCAAGTTACACAAGACTGTAAAATAAGCAAAGTTCATCTTAGATGTCTCAGTTATTCTCCACCTCCCATCTTCTTTGGTCCCTACTACTCAAGCACATAGTGGGTTTTTTGTAGACCACCATTCAGATTTTCCCTCCATGCTCTGGATAGTCTTACCCTCCCTGGCTACCCAGTCCATCCATCAAAGGTTAATTGTTTTGTTCTTTCTGTTAATTAGTGCTGAGGCCTCACTCTTTCCAGGTAATATATTTTATGTGGGATTGTCTAGAGACTGCCTTCAAATATGGTTGTGGAGTTGAAAAAGACCTTCTACCATGAATTACAGGGTCAGGATAGGGAAGATGTTTGGGGGCTACTGGAATATCATGTTGCCCTTCAAATCATTCCAACATTTCATCTATATGTAGAGTTAGTAGCATTTTAAATTTGAAATTATATAAATTAACCAATAGCAAAGTTTTAGAACCAAATCCCAAGATGTAGATTAATTTCTCTACCTTTTCAATGTTATTCATTGTTATTTTTTATGTCCCTGTCTTTCAGCTGACAGAATATACAGCCAGATATTACTGTGCTGAGATGGCTAGAAAAACTTGACTGAAAAACAAATTCATAATTCTTTATTGCAATGATAAGAACAACCACATGCCCAAACCTAAAAAGAATCAGAATTTTAGCACAATCTAGGAAATTCAGCACTAGCCTTAAGAAGAGTTTGTTCTATTTTGCCCTGTCTTTAACATAATTCCTTTATGTTGTTAATATAGTACCTCTTATTCTTTTTGCAGTAGCCAAATATTAGTGTTTCGTTTAGTGCTAGGGACCAATTTAAAGACATGGTGGTATCTAGAAAGGAATATCATTACTGAAGGTAATTAAGGTAAAGTAAGTTATGTGATACAGAGTATTTCCTTAGATCAAGTGATTTTTTTAAAGTATCAATGCTGTGATATATTTTAATGTTTTTTTTTTCAAGAAATGATTGAGTTTTGCAAATTATGCAGAAAGATTTCCAATAAAAACTGCTTCTTGCTGTTTCAGCTGTGCTTTACCACCGTTGGGGAAACTTTGACTTAGCCAAGAAATACTATGAAGTCTCTCTGAAGCTTGACCCTCTGGCACCAGCGACCAAGGAAAATTACAATCTACTAAAAAGAAAACTAGAACAATTGCAAACAAATAGTGTTTGATCATTCTTTTCTCTCTCTTTTTTGTCCATGCATGATACAGATCATTAATGTCTTATGGTTATTTTTAACCATGTAAAAAAATTTTAGTCATGGTGTTAAAATTTGGTTTTTTATATGAAAATAAAAACATGAACATACAAAAAATTATTGCAGCACCAGCAATATGCTTGATGTTGTTTTTGCATTGGAAATGTATTTTTTCAACCAGCTTATAGATTCTAAAAATTCAATTCTAGGATAAAGTCATTTTCTAATTTAAAAAGAAAAATAAGTATCTTGAGCTACTTTTAATTTCTACCAAACCAAAATTTGCCATGGGGATGTGAAAAATAGTTAAGCATAAATGAGTACTATGAAACAGCATTCTTTATGATGGATAATTGGCAAAACTGACTTGAGAAATTTATACAAATATCATAAACATCCCTTTATCTGTATATTGATGTTTTTATTTAATGATGGAGGTGAATGAAGTTTTTGTGTTTGATCTATTCTCTGTATAGTATGCTATGAACATTGAAGGAAATGCTTCTTTGTGTGTGTGTGTGTGTGTGTGTGTGTGTTTTAAACAGGGAAAGAATAATTGAGCCTGAGAATTAGAAAGTTTACCTTCTTCCGCTGTTCTACATATTTATTTTCTTTAGGAAGAAATTGACTCATGCAATATTTGCAGATACCTCTATTTGTGTAGTAGGATGTTATGGACCATCCTTAATTGTTCGTATCCACATAAAATCTCAAGTTAGCTTCCTGGAGAAAGGTATAGCATTTCTTAGGTAAAGATCAAATTCTCTCTTTTTTCATTTATGTCTTAACTAGGTTATCTATGAATGGTACTTTGTTTCATTTTATAATTTATAATCCAAGTCTATCCTTCTGACTAATATGTTGCTTTATGGACTGTAGACATTGAAATTCCAAAAGTAGTAGTTTTCCTCCAAAAATAAGCCATATTACTGGAGTTCTCCAGTAATTAGGAAGACTGGAAATCATTTAACCATACATACTGTTTGCTGATTGATTGGCTTTTTATTAGTCTGTGGTTCTTTTTAAATTACCATATTATATGCTATTGACCTACTGGTTCATACAATCTGTAATTCTTTATTCAGTAAAGTTGTTACATAAAGTGATGTGAAGTTTCTTAATATTAAATTCAAAAAATATTTATTAAGTGCCTATGGTGTTCAAAGCATTGTTCTAGGTATTTTGGCTACAGAGACAAAAATGAAACAATATTTGCTCTCAAGGAACTTACAATCTACTTGGGGAAGACGGAGCTGCAACATGTAAACAAGTAAATGTAAATTATATACAAAATAATATAAAGTGAGCTCAAGAGGAAAGAGTGTTAATAACTGAGGGGAGTTGAGGAAGGCCTTGAATAAGATAACCTGACCTGTGCTTTGAAGGAATTCCAGTAATGAGGAACCACTTGTAAAAGGCATGAAAGTGTGGGAAATGCAATGTTGTGTACTGGGAATAGCTAATAGTGCAGTTCAACTGGAATGAACAATGCCTGAAAGAGAGTATAAAATTAATACTGGAAAGAGCTATAAACTTTGTCATCTAAGTTGATATAAATGGAAATCTATGGCTGGGCTGTGCAAATCAACCTTGAAGGTCTTCTGGAAAGAAAAGGGTTTGGGGAGAGTCAGGCAGGAATGAGCCAAAACTTTTCTCAAGGAACAAGGAAATTAGTAATTCTCCATACAGTAGTAATAAATTAAATCCATTTACAATGGGCTGCAGCTTTAATTTTCCTACTGAAACTAAGAACTTAAAGAATTAAGTCAGAATTTCCATACTGAGGACTACTGCTTACAAATCTCATTCCTTCCAGTATAACTTTTACTACTGTGTCACCTAGGATTTCTATAATCCCTTATTTCTTTCTAAAGAGATATCTGCCCAGAAAACAGCTATTCTTACTTTTATCAGTATATTTTATTGAGGATTATGCCTCTGCAAACTTGGGACGCTTTAATATAGTCTTAATTTGGGTTTGTTTTTTTCTAGGTGCTTGAATAGCAAAATGACCTTAATCCACCAAAATGAAATGTCATCCTCAAACTTGTTTATTGGGAGCTAATTTTTAAAATGAGAAAGTCAGACATGGGGCTGTCAACCCTTCAAGAAGTTTTCAAAAGAACTGGGTACAAAAGAATATGATTCATTCTATAAAGATGTAAATATATACATCTCTCTCCTGTATTTCTGCCTATCCCTGTTGTTTTTAACGTTATTATAAAAAGGTATCTCATGATGAGTTGGTATAGAATTTCTATTTGTAAACTATAACCAAGCACCGCAGGCTTTTGGGTGCTTACATCGACCATGTTTGATTCTGGAGGCAATCCCATGAAAATCATTTTGGCTCATGTTGCCCAGACTGGGAGTTCCCTCTGGAAAAGCACAAGAGATATTTGGTCCCTGAGTCTCCACAGACTTAGCTAAAAGATTTTGCAGATTTTGTACAGCATTCAGGGTGGCAATGCATACAGAACAGTCGATATTCCACCCTCAGAGAAAATACAAAAAAGCACAAAGGACTCACTGTAGCTCATAAGTACTTGGTTTCTCTCACTCTCCAGTGAATCCTCTGCTGCTGGGCTTTCTACCCTGGTATCAAACTCATTGCCAGCAAAACTCAGAGTGAGCCATAACCAGATTAAAATGTAATTGGGAAATGTTTAACAAAATAAAATACAACAAAGAAATGTTAATTTGTGGTTTTCAAAGTCAATATACCACCACCACCCCCTCCCTTTTCCTCCAGGGATCTGTTTCTGTATGAGTTTGACACCTCTACTGGAGACTCAGCACCACTCTGGATTGCACTTGCCTAGGTAGGGAAACCAATTTGAGAAAACTAGTGTAGCCATTCCTTTAATTAGTGATTCACTACAAAGCATCTATCCTTTTGGTACTGCTCTAAAAACTTAGAATTCTCCAGAAGGGAAATTTGGGACTACTAGGCAGATAAAACCCTTCCAATTGGACCTGCACTTATCCTCTGAAGTCTCCCCCAGCTCTAGATCTATGATCCTTCTATGATCCTATGAATAGTAGTAGTGAAGGACAAAGGACATGTCTCTTACTGCCTTATATTGTGGCTTAGACTCTCCCACTCTTTCTTAAGATTTAGGTCCCATATGTACCCAAATCTTCTCCCAAGAGATGCCCAGGAATTCCCCTTCTCTCTTCCCAGGAAACTTTTCTCTCTCCAAAAGGTTAGCACTCTCAAGAAATTCCACCTTTCTCTCTAGAAAGCTAAATTTTGTAATTATGCTTCCCAGGATGTCACTTCTTTCTAGAAGCTTCAGGTTCATGAATTCTACTTAATTTGTGGTTCCCCTCTCCTCAAGCCAAATGGTTTTTACTTCTGTGCTTTTGCTTTTACCTCTCCAAGTTTAAGTCCAAGAATCTTTAATACTCACACAGAGCCCCAACTGGTACCATCTCTGTGACTAAGAATAGGATTGTTAGTCCTTAGAGGAACCAAACCCTGCTCTCATATCTGTGATTTCTTCTACAATAAAGGGCATGACTCTGCAATGTTTCCTTTTTATAGGCCCACACAAAGAGGTAGCTCAATCCCTCTAAATGGTCTAAGAGAGTGGATCCCCAAAGAATAGTGTGTTAAATGGGTGTGTCCACATCCTACTTTCGGAGATGTTCTCAATTCAAGAAACAGTGGCCTCTTACTGTCTCCAGAATGAATTTTTCCTAAAAATAATAAAAAAAAAACATCTTCCATTTAGTTTTTAAAAGCTTTTTGTAACCTCACCCCAAACAATCTTTCTAGCCTCATTGGACATCACTCTTTCCATCTTTATGCTCTGCAATCTAGCCAAACTGGCCTCTCTGTTCTTCATAGATGATAATCCATCTCTTCATGCTTTTGCACTGGTTTTCCACCCTGGAATGTACTTCCTCCTTAACTCTGTCTCCTAGAATCCTTTTCCCTTTACCTTTCCTGATCCTTTTAATTGCTAATGCTCTTTTTTTCAAACTGCCTTATATTTAATTTGTGACTCAATGGTCATAGCAAAGCCTCTTTTATCAACAACCCAAAAGGCTACTCTACACATGGACATCACCAGATGGTCAATTTCAAAATCAGATTAATTATATACTTTGCAACCAATGGTGGAAAAAAGTTCTATACAGTCAGTTAAAACAAGACCTGGAGTTGACTGTGGCTCAGATCATGAGCATATTTTGCAAATTCAGACTTAAATTCAAGAAAGCAGGGAAAACCATTAGAGCATATAGGTATGCCCTAAGTAGTATCCCTTATGAATGTGGAGTAGAAATGATGACCAGATTTAAGGGATTAGAGCTGGTAGATAGACCTGAAGAACTATGAACAGAGGTTTGCAATATCAAACAGGAGGCAGCAACAAAAAATATCCCAAAGAAAAAGGAGAGCAAGAAAACAAAATGGCTGTCTGATGAGTCTTTACAAATAGCTGAGGAAATAAGGAGAGTGAAAGAGAAAGAAGGGGAAAGAAATACTCAACTGAATGCAGAATTCCAGAGAATAACAAGAGATAATAAGGTTTTCTTAAATGAGTAATGCAAAGAAATAGAAGAAAACAATACAATGGGAAAGACAAGATCTCTTCAAGAAAATTAGGCATCAAGAGAATGTTTCTTGCAAAAATATGTATGATAAGCAACAAAAATGGGTAGGGACTTAACAGAAGTAGAAGAGATTAAAAAGGGATGACAAGAATATCTTGAAGAACAATACAAGAAAGATGTTAACATCACCTATAACCATGATGGTGTGGTTATTATCTAGAGCCATACATCCTGAAGAATGAAGTCAAATGGGTCTTAGGAAGCATTGCTAACAATAAGGCTACTGGAAGTGATGGAATTCCAGCTGAGCTATTTAAAATCCTAAAAGATGATACTGTTAAAAGTGCTAGATTCATTATGTCAGCAAATTTTGAAAACTCACCAGTGGCTACTGTTTTGGAAAACATCAGTTTACATCCCAATGCTATAGAACGACAATGCCAAGGAATGTTCAAGTTACTGAACAATCTTACTCATGTCATACACCAGCAAGTTTATGCTTAAGATTCTTCAGTATATGGCTTCAGCAATATATGAACCCAGAATTACCAGCAGGCTGGTTTTTGAAGAGGCAGAGATACCAGAGACCAAATTGCCAACATTTACTGGATTATGGAAAATCAAAGGAGTTCCAGAAAAACAGCTATTTCTACTTCGTTGATTATACTAAAGCCTTTGTGTGGATCCCATCAAAATGTAGTAAATCCTCAAAAGGATGGAAGTACCAGATCATCTTCCTTGTCTCATGAGGAAACTGTATACCTGTCAAGAACCAACAGTTAGAACCAAATATGGAACAACTGATTGATTTAAGATTGGGAAAGGAGTATGACAAGGCTGTATGTTGTCACCTTATTTAACTTATATGCAGAGTATATTATACAAAATGCCAGGCTGGACAAATCAAAAGCCAGAATTAAGGTTGCTAGGAAAAATATCAACAATCTCAGATATGCAGATGATACTACTCTGGTGGCAGAAAGTGAAGAATTAAGAAGTCTCTTAATGAGGGTGAAAAAAGATACTGTAAAAGCTGGCTTGAAGCTTAACATTAAAGGTGTGTGTATGGTGTGGGAAGTGGGGGGAGAGACTAAGACCATGACAATTGGCCCCATCACTTCCTTGGCAAATAGAGGGAGAAGAAATGGAATCAATGACAGATTTTATACTCCTGGGCTCAAAGATCACTACAGACAACAACAGCAGCCATGAAATTAGAAGACACTTGCCCCTTGAAAGGAAAGCTGTGGCAAATCTGGACAGCATACTAAAAAGCAGAGACATTATCATGCTGACAAAGGTCTATATAGTCAAAACTATAGTTTTCCCAGTAGCAGTGTATGGCTGTGAGAGTTGGACTATAAGGAAAGCTGAGTGCTGCAGAATCCACACTTTTGAATTGTGGTGCTGGAGAAGACTTTTGAGAGTCCTTTGGACAGCACGAAGGTCAAATCAGCCAATTCTTAAAGAAAGTAATCCAGACTATTCATTGGAAGGACAAAGACTGATGCTGAAGTTTAAATACTTTGGCCAAATAATAATAAGACAGAACTCACTGGAAAAGACCCTGATGTTGGGAAAGATTGAAGGCAAAAGGAGAAGAGGGCAACAGAGGATGAAATGGATAAAGAGTGTCAGGAAGCAACAAACAGGAGCTTGGACAAACTTCAGGAGATAAGAAAGGATAGAAGGGCCTGGCATGCTATGAACCATGGGGTCACGAAGAATTGAACAAGACTGAACAAATGAACAACAAAAATTTTTTTCTTTTAAAAAATGTTCTGTATACTTTTAGATATCTTCTTGTCTTCTCACTTAGAATGAAAGTTTCTTACAAGTACTAATTGTTTCATTTGTTATATTTGTAACCCCAGGTTTTAGAACAGTGTCCAGCATAGAATAGGTACTTAATAGATATTTATTAAATGATAAATTTAAAGTCCCAAACTATAAGCTCATCAAAGTCAGAGAGTTCTCCTATTCCTCTAAATATTTAAGGGTACTGTAATCTTGTGTAATGAGAGTTTATTAGTACAGTATCATACCTATATTACCAGGATGAAATTGTAATGTATTCAACATTAAGTATCTAATGCTGAACTAAATATAGTAACTTCAAACTTTAAGAGAATTTTTCATTGGAGATAAGTTTAATTAAGAAAAAATCTCTCAATGAAACACTATGTGATTGATTAATATTATTTACATCAGTACCAAAATCCTTCCTAAAAATGTCTCTTCAGCTTCCTGTACTTCACTAATTAGAGATTCATTTTGGGTTAGTGTCCTTTTTAAGAATGAAAACATCCCTCAGAAGGTTAAACTAGAGTTATCAGTAATATGGCTTTCCTCCTTATCTAACATCCAGGTGAGATTCAAGAACTTAATGAGAAATAAATAGCCTTACATAAGGCCAATATGATGAGATAATAATAGCTGATAGCTATATCCTATTTAAAGTTTATATTTTGCTTACATTATTACATTTAATCCTCACAACAATCCTGTGAGGTAGGTGCTATAGGCACTATTATCCCCATTTTACAGATGAGGAAATTGAGGGGTAGAGAGGTCAACATGGTCACACAGCAAATAAGTACAGAAGCCAAACCCATGTCCAGTGCCCTTTTCACTAAACCATACTGCCTCTCATGAGATGAAGGAATCAAGCAGAGACAATAAAGAAAAAAGGAACAGGAGGAAGATAGCAAATGCTAAGGCTTTTAACTCCTGTAGCTTTCATTCCCAAGAACTTCTGAAGCTTACTATGCTTTCTGAACCTCCTGCTTTCAACCTACAGAAGCAAGTTTTGATATGAAAAGAAAAATTGATTTAGCTTCTAAATTCATTCTGCTAAACTAAAAGATCCAAAGGCAACTTTGGATTTATGTTCCTTTCACTTTGTCTCTAAATTTGATTATTTTTAACCAAGTACTTTCCTTATTGTCCTATTGTTTTTCAGAACTGCCTAAAGCTTTCTGCATTTCTAATGAAAATATATTTTTCCTTCTAAGTTTATTTTGCTAAGCTAAAGCTATATGACAATTTTAACTTGTGTTTTAATAGGGCATTTTATTGACAAGACAGGTGAATTTTAGGGTCATCAATTCCTGGTTACTAGTTGAAGATTCCACTGGAGGGAAAATCAGAAATACCATTTTCTACAGCTTTCATAAATACTGTGATGAATAACAACATGGCTTTTACTGACCTAGTGTAAGAAAATTCAAACTATCCATCCCCCTCAAAAAAAAGGCCGTAATAGAATACTTCATAGGAAGAAATAAGCTTATTTGACAAAATACTGGCTAATTAAGTGTGTGGATACAGCCCTGGGCTTGCGATCAAGGAAGACCGGAGTTCAAATCTGCCCTCCGATGCTCACTAGTTTTGTGATCCTAGTCAAGCCACTTATTATATACCTGTTTCCTCAATTGCAAAATGGGCATAAGAATACTACTTCACAGGTTATTGTGAGAATCAAATGACATACTATTTAAAGTGCTTGACATAGTGTCTAGAACATAATAGGTACTATATAAATGCTTATTCCCTTTCCTTACCCTTATCCTAGCTCATCCCTTAACTGTGTGTATAACTTTGGGCAAGTCATAACATTTCTAAATCAATTTTCTTATTTGTGTAAGATATGTGTGTGTGTGTGTGTGTGTGTGTGTGTGTGTGTGTGTTTTACATTTGAGTTATACATATATCTACATGAGTTTTGTCTAAAGGCAGTTCGGAACTCCCCAGGAGGCTTTGAAAGATATCTCTGGAATCTCCCCCACCCTTCTCCAGGGCAGACTGATTCCTCGTTGGTGCGGATCTGGAAGTGGGCCCACAAGGCTGGCCACTCTCCTCTCCTCAGAGAGGGAGAACTGGACTAGAATTATATTTATCTCCAAATAATGCTAGTCTAGGGGAAATGACTTCATTTTTAGGCTTAAGCTGCCTTCCTGGTTGCTATTCCTTTAAAGAGAAAGAATGTTTCAACCTTGTATCCAAAGGTTTGATTCCTTTCCCACTAAATGTTTATTACACAAAAAGAACATCACAAAAAAAGAGAATAAGCTCATTTACATAGAAGTTTATACAGATTAGAATATATCAGATCATAGAGATTTAATGAGCTCTCCCACTAAGAGTAAGGTAAATCAACTCAACCAAGAGAGAATCCCAAACTCACCCAAGGAGAAATTGCCCAAAGTCTCTAGGGAAGCAAGCTGGAAATTACAGACATGTATAAGCACCTCTTCTACATGCTTGTTGTTTCCCAAAGTCTCTTTCTCCAAGGGGCTCTCTCTGAAGGGAGCCAAGAGTATGTGTCCTCTATGGAAGCCAGAAGAAACTCTCTTCTCTTCCAAGCTCTTGCCAATTCTGTCCCTCAGGCAGGTATATAGTATTAAGTAATCATTCTCTTTAGCAAAACAAATGCACAAGGATTGAACCCCAGATTACATTCATAGAATGAAAGAATTAAATGAAAGTTTCTACAATGCAGTCCAGCTCCAAAGTTCATACTTAATGAAATTCTCAACATATTTTAGATACGTTGATGGACACTAGTAACTTTATTGAATACTTAAATGATTAACCTCAATAATATTAGTATGTAAACAAGATACTAATTAAATAATTTCAAATTACTTTGCCTGATATTTTTGTATTTAACTGATATTTACTCCTAAAAAGAAACAAACTATTTAAATTTTTGAATGCCTATCTTCCTGGGTGTCAGTCTCCCAAAATGTCGCTATGCAGATACATATCTAGTCTTGATAACTAACTGGGATAACTCCAAAAAAGCAATGTTTGGTCACAGAGTTTACAGGCCAACAAAAATGTTCATGGCCTAGTTATACATTTTTGGAATTGAGAGGAAGAGTCACAACAAGATGAATCATCTCATCTGCAATGGCTTTGGAAAACATATGTAATTTTAAGAATAGATATTAAATATCTCTTGTGTATAAAAAATTAAAGTCTTAAAAATACGAAACACCAATAGGAGTCCAGCTAGGCAGCTCATCTATAAAATGTGAATTCTAGAAATGCCAGAAGTGAACTTAATGTAAGTAAACTTGGCTTCAGTAAATTGACCTACTAAACTTGTTTAGTGGGGGTCTGATGAATTGCAGACCCCATGAACTTACTTAGCTGATTGCAACCTCTCTAAGTGGAGGATGTTTGGAAGTTTTCTTCCAAGAAAGAATCATGATGATCTGTAAAGGAGAGTACCTTGGAAAGTCTGTGGAGCATACGTAAACATTCCATAACTGGTTCCAGTTAGTTAACCACATGGAAAAGAAGAGACTCTTTGATTGTCTTCAGAGGCATTCAAAAAAGCCTGTCAGTATCAGCCCAAGTCACTTTGCTTCATTCCATCTTGGGGAGCTTGTTGATTCTTTCATTCACAACATCCAGTGAGAGATCAGTGTGGCAAAGGGAAAGGCCTTCTGAGAACATATGAAGCCAAAAAACAGGTCTCAGTCTGGTCTTTTAGTTTGTTCTTATCTGTTCTAGACAGAGGTGTGCTGGAGCCAGTTTATATCAGCCAAGCCAGTTGAAACCAGTTGCTAAATTGTTAGGGTGTGTACTTACACCTTGGAAATCAGCAAATATTACAAATCAGAGCTTGATTTATTATTTTGTTGCTAGTCTACATTTAAGCAAATGATGAAGATAATGTTAATAACGCAAATTTAATTTAAAAGGATGACGTATATAGACCTTGTTTTCAGAGTCCATTGTTAAACATTCACCAGCATACTCTTGATTCTAATTTCCAAGCTTGGGATTTTGAAACTTCAGGAGAGGGAATCTAGGTCGAGTTTTGCATCCAGTGCCACGTTGAATGTCCCAAAGAGTACTTTTTCAGCCCAGGAAGGTTTATGGAGACAGACTGAGATGTCACTAGGTCTAAGGATCTGATTTGATCTGAGGAGCAGAGTGCAGTGTCCCAGACCAAAGGGAAGCCAGCATTTCAGTTGCTCTGAACCTGCAGAGACTCCTAGTTACTGTTTGTTTCCCATAACTTGTTCTATGCCAGGGCCAGCATTCATAACACCTTCTCTTTGCCTTTGATCCATGACCCAGCAATGTCTAGTGGGCAACAAAGCTGCTGCTGGATGGCACTCCTTCCTACAACCAATGCTTGCTTGGGAATTGCTTGAGATCTCTTTCTGGTACCCTGTGTTGGCCCTCTATTAGTCCCTGGGTGCTGGAATACTCCCAAAGGCTGCCACATAGGGTCCTGGCCAGACTCCCTCCCTAATATTTATAGAACTCTCCATCTTCCCAAGCTCAAGACTGAAACACAGAAGACAATGATTCCATAACATATAGAAGCAAAGCCTCGAAGAAAAATGCAGCTTGGACACATATCCAACAAGAATTCCTAGAAGGGTTAATGCAAGAGTTAAAGAAGCGCCTAAAATAATTTTAAAAACTAAATAATAGCAGTATAGGAAAGAATGGGAAAAGATGCAAAAGCTAGGGAAGAAAGATATGAAAAGAGAATTATTGGCTTGGAAAAAGAGGTTAAAAACCATACTAAAGAAAATAACTGCTTGAAAATTAGTGTAACCTGAGCATTTCTGTACATGCCCAGTTCACCTAACATAGAGGCAACCTTAGGAGTATTTGGAGCATATTCAGATTGCCTGATGTGGAGGTCTCTATACCCCTACCATATGGGAGGGTATAGCCTCATTTAATTGGTTGCCTTCCTCTTTAACTCTAGTGAGACTGAGCAAGTTACTTCTCTTTTTAGCTTCTCCTTCTTGCTGCATCCAGAGGGTGAAGATCATAGTTCACCCACAACATGAGTACTATCAACTGAACTCATGAGAAGGGAAGGGCTCCCTTACCCTACCCTCCTTCTTTTACCACAGTTCTAAGAAATGGGCTGAGGAGTGGGTATTTCTGTTCTATGTTGTTTGTCCTCCTTACTTTCAGGTGCCAGAGATAATCCCCACTGGACTTAAGGGTTTAAGGCATGGCATTGACCTGGGAGCCAAGATTTCAAATGAGATGGTACATGTGAGAGAGTAGTCAAGGATGACACTTAGGTTGGGACCAACAGGGACTGGAAGGATGGTAGTATGATTGAAAGTCCAGCCAGAAGCTGGAAAGAGAGGAAGATTTAGGAAGAAAGACAATGAGATAATGAAAGATAATTTTGGACATGTTGAGTTTGAGATAATTACAAGACATCTAGTTCAAGATATCCGAAAGACAGTTGATGATGCAAGAAGATACTAGGCATAGCAAGCACCAAATAATATGAAAAAAAAAAAGACTGTTTCTTAAAAGACAGGAAATAACTAGGTACCAAGGAGTTATTTCAGAATTAGTCATATTCCAGTAAAAATAATTTCAGAATTCATTGAATTATTGAATTATTAATAAGAATTACCATAGTAAAAATTAGGACCAAATTAGGAGAAAGGATAAAACTGAAAAGACTGTGTATGTAATTGAAAAACTGAATGAAAAGACACTTACTAGCATTTACTATGTGCTAGGCACTATACATAACATTGGAGATACAAATGCAAAAGTGAGACAATCTCTAGTCTCAAAGAGCTTACATCCTAAAAGGAGGCCACATATAGGAGAATGATAGTCAGGGAATGATGTTTCATTCTGGGAAGTCACAGAGATGGTTAGTGTAGCAACAGGATAGTCAAATGACACAGCCTCACTTGAAGCAATAGTAGTGCTGTTTTATTAATGTTCCTAAGGCAAGAAGTGGAGAAAAGAGTGGTCAATGCATTGTAAGACAAAGGAGGATAAGAAGAAAGCTAGGATGAAGCATGGCCATGTTGGCAGCAGGCTAGAGTGGGTTTTTGTCGATCAGGACAGCATTGTCCCAGGGTGAATGTTCAAAAGCTGAATGACTCAGCTTCTCCAGAACATGCTCTTTGGAATGTCAGCTTGAATGACATAACTGCAGGGGGATAGACAGCAAGTAGATGGCCTGGCTGATCTATATTCTGGCCTGGAGCTAGCTAGATATCCTGGGATCTTACCAATGAAGACATATTTCAAAAAATTAGAAATGGATACTAGTGAAGCCAAGAGCATCATGGTGAGCCAGGACAGGGGATAAGGAAGATGTTTCAAGAATAAACTCTGAGTCACTCCCCAGTTGATAAATAATCAAATGATATGAATAGGTAGTTTTCAGATGAAGTAATCAAAGTTATCTATAGCCTTATGAAAAAATGCTCTAAATCACTATTGATTGGAGAAATGCGAATTAAAACAACCTCACACCTATTAGATTGGCAAATAGGACAGAAACAGAAATTAACAAATGTTGGAGGGGATGTGGGAAAATCAAGACACTAATGCACTATTGGTGGAGTTGTGAACTTATTCAACCATTATGCTGAGCAATTGGGAACTATGCCCAAAGGGCTATAAAACCATGCATACCCTTTGACCCAGCAATACCACTACTAGAAATGTATCCCAAAAAAAAGGAAAAATATTTATAGCAACTTTTTTTTTCTGCTGGCAAATAATTGAAAATTGAGGGAGGCCCATCAATTGGGAAATGACTGAACAAGTTGCGGTATATGACTGTGATGGAATACTATTGTGCTATAAGAAATGATAATCAGGATACTCTTGGAAAAACCTGGAAAGACTTACATGAACTGATGCAAAATGAAACGATTAGAACCAGAAGAACATTATACATTGTAACAGCAATATTGTAAAATTATCAACTGTGAATGACTTGCTATTCTCAGTAATACAATGATTCAAGACAACTCTGAAGAACTTATGATGAAAAATGCTATCCATTGGAGCAGCTAGCTGGTGCAGTCAATAGAGCATCAGCCCTGGATTCAGGAGGACCTGAGTGCAAATCCAGCCTCAGACACATAACACCTACTAGCTGTGTGACCCTGGGCAAGTCACTTAACCCCATTGCCTAGCCAAAAAAAAAAAAAAAGAAAGAAAGAAAGAAAAAAAGAAAAATGCTATCCATTCCCAGATAAACAACTGATGGAGTCTGAATACAGATTGAAACATATTTTTTTACTTTATTTTTCTTGGATTTTCCTTTTTTGGTCTATGTTTTCTTTTACAATATGACTAATATAGAGATATGGAAATATGTTTTGCATGACTATACATGTATAATCTACATCAAATTACTTGCCTTCTAAATGAGCAGTGTGCAGAAGGAGGGAGAGAATTTGGAACTTGAAATTTTAAAAATGAATGTTAAAAATTGTTTTTACATGTAATTAGGGAAAAACAAAACACTAAATAAATAATTAAAAAAAAAAAAAAAGAATTAACTTTGTGCTGTACTGAATTTGTGTTACTGACCAAAACTGATCTAGGAGGAAGAGACAGTGATTCTCTGTCACCACTTCCTTTCTACTTTGGACATCAATAAAATACAAAAAGTAACTTAGTATTTTGAAGCTAAGTACATTTGAAGCTAAATGTACTTGCCTATTATTTATTCATTTTTACTGCTTGCTTATCACCAAATGTTCACTTGTACTTCAAGCTTTTAAAATGTGATAAACCTGGGCTGAACTAAGATGGCAGAGTAAAAGCAGTGACTTGCTTGAGCTCTCCCCCAAACCCCTCCAAATACCTGCAAAAGATGACTCTAAACAAATTCTAGAGCAGCAGAACACACAAAAAGATAGAGTGAAACAAATTTCCAGCCTAAGAAAACCTGGATGGTTGATAGGAAAGATCTGTTGCTTCAGGCTGGGAGAGGAATACAGTTCAGCGTGGGCTCTGCAGGCAAAGATGCAGCCAGAGTAAACCTGGAGAAGGCCTCAGGAGACTGAATCACAGGCAGCTGGGGAGGTTTCCAGACTTCTCAACCCACAAACATCAAAGACAACCTAGAAGGTCAGTGGGAAAAGTCTATTGGACCTGGGTGAGAAAGGAGCACAGTCCAGTCCTGGTCCTAGCACAGCTCCATGGTGGCAGCCGGGGCAGCAGCCAAAATAGCAGCAATTGCCTCTGGAGCTCTCGGCCCACAGATGGTGTGGGGATCGAGTGACTGTCAGAGGGAAATTGCAGGGATCTCTTTGCTAGCTCTAAGGCAGGATTCTGTTGCCTTGCCCATACTTGGATCTGGGTTGAAGTCCTGGGTGGTGGTCCTGGGGTGAGGAGCAGCCCTAACATGGCAGAGCATGTGGTGGCAGTGGAGAGGAAATCGTGCTCACAGTTCCAAGGCAGAAAAGAGTGCTTGTGGTAGACCAAAGCTTTTACAGTGAAGGGAAGAGGGGGGGAGGTGAGAGGGAATGAGTGAATCTTATTCTCATTTGAGTACGGATCTATCTAACCCTACAGGAAAAATAGGGGGGAAGAGGATAAGAGAGTAGGGAGGGCAGATAAGGGGTTAAGGATAAGAAAGAAGGGAGGGCAGATTTGGGGAGAGGGTAGTCAGAAGCAAACACTTTTGAGAAGGGACAGGGTCAGAGAAGAGAATAGAAAAAACAGGGGGCGGGATAGGATGGAAGGAAATAAAGTTAGTCTTTCACAACATGATGATTATGGAAGTGTTTTGCATGACTACACATGTATAACCTATATCGAATTGCTTGCCTTCTCGATGAGGGTAGGTGAGGAGGGAGGAAGGGAGAGAATTTGGAACTCACAGTTTTAAAAACGAATGTTAAAAATTGTTTACATGCAACTGAGAAATAAGATATACAAGCAAAGGGGTATAGAAATCTATCCTGCCCTACAAGAAAACAGAAGCAGAAGGGGAAAAGAGAAGGGGAGGAAGTGATAGAAGGAAGGGCAGATTGAGGGAAGGGGTATTCAGGATGCACACTGTCTTGGGGTGGTGGGAGGAGAGAGGGAGAAAATTTGGAACTCAAAATCTTGTGGAAGTGAATGTTGAAAACTAAAAATAAATAAATTAATTAATTTTTTCAAAATGTGATAAACCATGTTGGCCAACAAAATACTGTTACTTATTGTATTTTATTGATGTCTAAATATAGATAAAGAGTTAGAGTAGGAGTGTCTCCTTTTAGAGTCAGGTTTTGTGTGAGGAAGCTAGGCCTAGGGTTAAAGTTTTGTAGAGAAGCAGAACAAAAGCTCTTGCTTTTGATGAGCCAAACCAGTTGTATCCAACCTCTAGACCAGGCCCGTACAACATATGGCATTCTGGCGTTTGTGGCCAGCTAAAGGATTTCAGGTGGCTGTCATGTGACCCGTGGCAACCAACCAAGACAAGTGATGATGCAGAGCAGGAAAAGTCACATACAAGGGAACCCCGAGTCCCCTCTTGCAGTGTCGGCTTAAAAGAAAAATACCTAACCTCTGGAGATATGGGTGAGTGTGGGTACGGCACAGTCTGCAGCCTATCTGGGTGGCTTTAAAAGAACACGTATGCATATACTGTATTTTACCACATAATCCTTGCAGGTTTTATGATAAAATTTTCTGCAAAAAAGTGGGGTGTGACCATTATGTGAAGCTTTTTTAAAAAACTGTGCTGGTATTACTTTAAAATCATTTATTATTAAACTGTCTTTGGTGCAAGATTAGAATGCACAGAATACTCATGAACATATGTTAAAATCAGGAAGATGCAAGTCTTACCATATTATGGGACTTACTCATCACAGCTTTGCCTGCCCACCTGCTCCCCTTGCATCTATGGCTCTTCATTGGGTTGAGTGACAATACCATTAATACTGCAGCGCTCTAAACAAACCATGCAAGTCGGTTTTCGGAAATATACTGATAATGTGCAGGCAATGAGGTCTAGGCTCTAGGCTCAAGACTTGCAATGCATGAGAGATAAATGCCTGTCCATATGCCACTGGTGAATACATTGCTGTTCTGTTTATTTTCTAAGCAGCGTGACAAACAGAATTATATCATGCAACAATTACATGATGAAAGGTTATACACCAATTTTTTGGACTGAAAACAAAACAAAACAAAACAAGGTGCAACAATTATGCAGTGAACGGTATTATATACAAGGTGTTCCAAAAGTCTTAGTTCAGTTTTAGGCTGACTCGTATGTTATCTCTCTTGTTTTGTCTGCCCCTACCTCCACTACACAGATCAGAAGGCTTCTGTTGTCAATGCAAAACAGGAAAGATATGCAAGGGATAAAGACAAGGCATGATAGGAAGAGAAAGGTACCCCAAACAAAATAAGTATTAGCAACTAAGATCAGATGACACATAACCTCTCTGCTACCGGGAAACAAACCAAAGGGCTCAAGGCCAGAGACACAGAAGGAAGAGGGTGGAGGGAAGAGGTACAGAGGACAAAGAGCATCTCTTAGCATCTGGCCTGCTCTGCTTCATAAGCGATGAGCTAGTCATATCCAAGAAGTAGTTGGAGATTCCAACTAACGACAGGATACCAAATAGGAGAGTTATCAGATAATGTTAGTTTGTACCAAATCCAAATCCTTTGCATAATCCAAATAGAAGTATTCCCTTCACATAATGAGGTTCTACAGATGTTCCTGTTTTCAGGTGGCATTACCACAGTTATACTGAACCCTGGAACACACTACAATGTTTCATCAATAAAATCTATAATCACTTAAATGAGATCCACCCAGTCAGTGATCCCTAGAAGATATGTGAAATGGATCAAGAAGGCATTTTTTTCCAGATTATGGTAGGCATTCTATTCAATTATTTCATCAGTAATTGACTCCATTGGGTCCAGGGGTGGGGAACTTGTAGCCTCAAGGCCACATGTGGCCTTGTAGGTCCTCGAGTGCAGCCTTTTGACCGAGTCCAAGTTTTACAGAACAAATCCTTTTATTAAGGGGATTTGTTCTTTGGAGTTTGAATTAAGTCAAGGGGCTGCACTTAAGGACCTAAAGGGACATATGTGGGAGGCCACAGGTTCCCCACCCCTGGTGTTAGTCTATCAGTACATATATCTTAGACAGTCACAACAGACAAATAATGAAATGGACCCCTGATAAAAGGGGAGAATGCTGAACTGAATTTGGGAAATGGCATAAGGCTTTCAATGATTTCAAGTTGCTCTATGCCACCAAACTCCATTTCTTTTTTAAGACTAGAATTCTCCCAGTGGTGCTATTTTATGTGGTTGGAACCATAATTTTTGAAGAATCAAAAATTTGAGTGAGCCAGAGTGGCAGAAAGATGGAAGGTGGGTACAAGGCTGAAGTGCTTTACCAACTTTTATTTGCACACAAGAAGCACACAGCATCAAGGTTATAACAGGGTGCCCCAAAGCTCAGCTTTAATAGCTGAACTGAAGGGCTCAAGGTCAGAGACGCAGAAGGAAAGAGTAGAGGGAAGATTTAAGCTATTAAAGCCTAAAACTGCACTAAGATTTTTTGGACACTGAATATGACTAGACTAGCAGGTTGGCCAGTCATGTGAAAAGAGCTTTTGTTGTTGTTCAGTCGTATCCAGCTCTGCGGCCCCATTTGGGGTTTTCTTGGCAAAGATCCTGGAGTGGTTTGCCATTTCTTTCTCCAGCTCATTTTACAGATGAGGAAACTGAAGCAAACAGGGTTAAGTGACTTGTTCAGGGTCACACAGTGAGTAAGTGTCTGAGGACAGATCTGAACTCAGGAAGATGAGTCTTCCTGATCCCAGGCCTGGCACTCTAACCACTATGCCACCTAGCTGCCCTGTAGCAAGAGCCACAGATAGACAATACAAGTTGTACTGATGTCCTTGAAATGTTAAAAGATACAAAGGGAATCCTAAAGAATGTTGGACAGGTGTTCTGTAGAATATTTGTGAGCAAGAATTGCATAAGATAGACAAATCTTGATCTGTCCTGGTGGAGGGAAAAGTCACACTGACATAATAGATCCAGTGAAGATGGTCAAATTGAATAATTCAGGAAAAAGGAGACTACTGCATGATCCAAGTTCAGTGGCCAATTAATTGTTCACAGCTCTGTTGCTACTCTTTTGGTTATGCTGACTAGCCCCAGTAAAAGAATGAAATCATAAAAACAAACCATTTTTTCCTTTGACTTTTTCTCTAATTTAATTTTTTCAATGAATGAAAATCTATTTTCTCTCCCCCCACATCCCCAAAAGAAAGAAAAAACAAAACACTCATAAGAAATACGCATAGTCAATCAAAACAACTTCTCTCATTGGCCATGTCCAAAAAATACATTTCACTCTGCACCGAGAGTCTATTCTATGACCTCTTTTCAGGAGGTGGGTAGAGTTCTTCATCATTAGTTCTCTAGAATCTTGGTTGATCATTGTGTTGATCAGAGTTCTCAAACCTTGCAGAGTTGTTTGTCCTGAGAATGTTGTTGTTACTATATAAATTACTCTCTTGGTTCTACTCACTTTCTTTACATTAGTTTAATGCATGTATTTCCAGGTGTCTCTGAAACTAATCCCTTCATCATTTCTTATCGCACAGTAACATGCCCATGTGCTAGGGGACACAGCAAGCTCCATGTTAGAAGTGGGCATGCCTAGAGCAGTCTTGGGTTACATTCATATGCCATAATTTGTATAGCCAGTGCCCAATTCATAGGCCCTGCCTTAATTTCCAGTTCCTAGCTATCATAAAAAGAGCTTCTATAAAATATTTATATATATATATATCCTTTCCCTCTGTTTTTTTTTTAATCTCTTTGGGGCCATAGACCTACTAGTGAAGACTGCTGGGTGGAAAACACTGCCAGAGGAGTATAGCTTGGAGGGAAATGATTAAATGGCTGGTCTGAGTTCTCTCCTTAAAGGGAGGATCTAGGAGGAGCTCTCCATTGTCCAGAAAGATGCCTTTCTGATCAGAGGAAGGGAAGGTCCCCAAAGGAAGAGTGCTGAGGAGGTACTAGTTTTAGAGTTTATGTGATCTTACTGGATGATGAGTTTCTGGAGACCATGATGAAGTTGCAGTCTGATGGGAAATGATGGGATGGATACACTGGGTGCCTTCCTTAAATGTAGCTCTCTACTGTTCACCCTTTATTCTCTCCAATTAGAGAAACATAGGAGCCCCAGGAGCACAACATGCACCAGTATTACTGAGAAAGTTTGAATAAAAACTAGGATATAGTTTTTTTTAAAAAAAACCCTTTATTAGACAAAATAAATGAGAAGAGAATTACCTAGAAAAAAAGGGGATTAAAAGGAATTATCAAAAGTTCACCAAATATTTGTTTTTTATTTTGGGGTATTGCTGATCATAGTTAATGCATGTGTGGGTGGCTGGGTACAAAGGCCAATGTGCAAATCAACAATGCTTTCCTCATCATGTACATGTGAAGATCATTTTATGGTTTCAGCTATTGCAACAGCCTGTTGCTGATAACAGCTCTACCTCCTAACCTCTTAGGTCCTGTGACAATAGTAACTTTTATTGCTACACCCAAAGCTTATCTTTCTGCTTTCACTTCTCAGAATATTAATTTTTAAAGTAGCCCATTGTACTCATTCATTTAAGTCCCAAAATTAAAAGAGAGAAGTATTAAGCATAAGGAATACATGTTAATAGAATTAAATTCTTAAGAGTGTTAAGTTTCTCATATTTGTACCCAGTTTTACCTTCTGAGGGGATTCAGCTTAATCAGGGGAGTTTACAAAGCAAATATGCAAGTTTTGCAAGAGTAAGCATATCAACCTTTCCAATTTTTCTTTCTTCTCTTCCCTTCCCCTTTCCCCCTTACCTAACACAGGAAAGAGAGTCAGCATCATAATTGGGCCCAGTAGTTATTCTGGGATTTCTTGGTTTCAGGTGGGCTCTTCTTAGAGCACTCCTGGGAGTGATTAAAAAGATTAAACCGTTAAGCAAGGTGTCTATAGGAGTGAGACTTCAAATGGCTTACAAGTCCTTTAAAATTCAACTACTGATGGTGAAAGAAAACCCCACACTCCCCACCCCATAAGGTAGTTGGAAAATTTTCTGGGGTGGACAGTTTGGGAAGATTACAGCTCCTGTTTTACCTCTCTTTTCTAGTCCTGTCTAGTGTTCCCTCCCATTTTTATTATCGTTAGCTATTCAGTTGATCTTTAATAACTTTAATAGTATAAAAATGTTTATTTGGGGTAACACAAAGCCTTCATGAGAGGCTATGCCTGGAAGCAGCTGTGTACAGTGTGGGCTCAAGAGAGTGTTAGTAGGCATTTTTCCTTCCCCCTTCCCCTAAAAGAAAAGACAAAACACTCATAACAAACACGCAGTCAATCAAAATAACTTTTTTCATTGGCCATGTACAAAAAACGTTTCGGTCTGCACCAAGAGTCTATGCCCTCTTCTCAGGAGGCAGGTAGAGTTCTTCATCATCAGTTCTCTAGAATCTTGGTTCTTTCTGCATGATGAGTTCCATTAATTATGAGCCCCGGGTATTCACTGACCATTAATTATGAGCCCCGGGTATTCACTGCCCATCTCCTCACCGCATTTCACCAATTTTCCCACGATACTTTTACGTATTATGTATTACGTAATGGACCCGGGGACGCCTTTCTACGCTTTTATCGGCCCATTTCCTCTACCTGACTAGACTTTTTCATTTCCTGCCTGTCTCACAGCGCGCCCCGGCCCTCCCGAGTCTTCCCTGCGGACCCGGAGGAGGCCATGGGTGGCCCCTCACGCTCGGGGTGGGCCAGAGACAGGCACACGCTCTTCCACCTTGAATTCCATTTATTTGGCTCCCTGCCTTTGAAAAGTCTCTTTTTCTAACTTTCATATTTATGATAAGGGCACCACCCGCTTCTTGATAAGGTGGGCTCGGTGAGCGTGTGTTCGCGTGGCCGCTTCCGCCTCCCGCCAGACCTCGAGGCCCACGCGGGGAGCCCGTTGGCGAGCCGCGCGCTGCCTCCCCATAAGTCGGGGGTCGTCGCTTGTGACTGGTTAATTAAAGGCTCAGGCTCGCACGGTTGGCGGGCGGGGGCTGGTAAAGGTGGGGAGAAGGGTGTAGGGCGTCGGCGTGCGCCCATACGTCCGTACGTGCGTGCGTGGACCGGATCGCATAACAGAAATGGCGGGCGCAGACTCTGAGCCCAGGGACCTGGTGAGTGACTAGGCGGGTTCGTTCTCCCTTTTCTGGGTCGGGCCTAGTCGCTCGTGCGCGCTCCCCCTCCCCTCCAAGTTCAGGAAGTTGGGCCTCCCACGTGGTGGGGGAAGGGCGCGCATTTCCTCCACTCCGCTTTCCCTCCAACCCCAGCCCTCCCCTCCCTTCTCGGTTGGTTTCGTTCTCTGTAGGGGCCCCCAACGGTCTGCTGCCTTGCTTTTCGCTCTGTGAGGCAGAGGTTCTTAATCTGGTGGATAGATTGGGGCGGGGGTGGGGCTGGGGTAGGGCCGGTGAACTTGGAGAGGAAGAAAATCACTTCTTTATTTTCACTCACCAATAACCAAAGTTTTGCATTTTGGTCAGAGAATTGAGTGCATAGGCGTCACCGAACCCCCAAAGGCGTCCATGCACCCAAAAGGAGACGCCATGCTATAATGTGCTTATCATCCCTGGAAGAAATAATTGTTAGTGGTTTTCAGGTGGTCAGCATTGGAAAGTTTTCCCCACTCAGGAGAGAAAGAATGGATAAAACTTGATAAAAGAACGTTGGTTTTATTTCTTTTTCCACAGGCAACAAAGGAGAAATAGATAAAAACACTGGAAACTGAATGGGATGGAAAGGTATGAATTCCCGTTCAGAGACATAACCTTTTTTTTTTTTTTTTTTGCTTTTTTTTGGTGAGGCAATCAGGGTTAAGTGACTTGCCCAGGGTCACACAGCTAAGTGTCAAGTGTCTGAGGTCAAATTTGAATTCAGGTCCTCCTGACTCCAAGGCCAGAGCTCTATCCACTGTGCCACCTAGCTGTCCGAAATAATCTTTTCATTGAGTTGTTTCTATGGTGCCAGTTTGTACCATGTTAAACATTTAGTGAACAAAGCACAGACACAGGGAATATAGATCTAGGGATGTCTAAGGTAAGGAGATGAAAAAAAAACAAAACCCCAAGCCTAAAATTGACCTTATTATATAGTGTTTTATAATTTGGGAAGATCTTTGCTCACTATCTCTTCTGAATCTTACAATAACCTTTTGAAGTAGATACTAAAGATTTTATTATCCCCCTTTTAGAGCTGAAGAAACTGGTCCAGATAGGCACTTAACTTACTTATGGTGGGGCAGCTAGGTAAATGTCACAGGTAGGATTTGAAATCAGACCTCCCAAGATTAGTACTATTTTCATTCCATTAGGATTTTCTATTTTTAAGATGGACTATGAAAGGTTCATTAGTCGCTTTACTTTCCCCTAAGCACCTATGACTCTTTCTTCCTTGGCAATTTAGTTATTTCACTGTTAATCACTGTATAGTCCCAGTGTGTACGATACAGGGGGAAAGAGGGAAGGTCACTATGCCATTAGAATTTATTTGTCACTAAATCAATTTGTAAATTGGTTTGTCACTAAGTAGGCTGTTAGAATGTTTGAGCTAGAGACAGAACATTAACTAGCTAATTTTGTGCCTGAGGCAAGACTATAAATTTGCTACTATCCCATCCTATCCTAATGGAATGTTGGTTTGGGATAGTAGATAAATATTTTATGTATTTTCCTGTCTACCCCTCCTCAAATTTGCATCCCTGAGGCAGGCGCTTTACTTGTTTAGCTCTTGTTTGGATCTGGGGTAATGAGTCTTTAAGATAGTCTCATTTCTTCTTTTTATAAACTGAGGCACAGAAAAATTTCAGTAGGTTAAATATCTATGCTGATCACTCGATTTTTGGCATATGTATCTTTCTCCTGAGTGGAAGGATTAAAAGTGCTATTTAAATGGAATGGATCCATTGGATAAAGATGTGGGAAAATGCATGTGATATAATCAGGCCAGAATTTCCCTAACTACAGTCAACTCTGGAATGACCTTGGGATCCATAAAGGGTTTTAAATTGGGGTTACTATAAAATGAAAAGATAAAGTTGGTGAAGGAATAATGACAAATGTTTCATGAATGGAAGTTTCTCCACCCTCCCCACTTTTTCCCATTCTTCCTTCTCTTCTCTCCCTTTTTCAGCAGAAAGAAAACCTTCCCACCTACTTTCCTGAGATGCTGTTCATTGTGGTTTGCTTCTTATCTCTCACTCCAGATCTCAAAATTTTTTTCATTATACTCCATTCTTTCCTCCTTCTTTGTTCCATTTTCAGATGAAGAGGTAGGCTTTCTCTTGCTGAAACTAACCCCTATACAGATGAGCTTGCCTCCTTCACTTGTTATCTTTTTCTGTCATCTTTGCTCTCTCTTTATTCACTTCTTTGCCACCTAATCCAGGTCTCTCTATAGTTAATTTAAAATTACAGCTTCTTTTTTATTCTAAACATGTCAAGAATCAATAAATATTAACATTTCTGTATACAAAGGACAAAACAAGGGAATTATATATGACATTGTGAATCTATTATATACAGCTTGGCTTTTTAAAAAAATTACACCTAAGTTTAACTTCCTAAGTCCAATACTGCCCTGTTTGTCTGTGTCCCTTTCTAAATTTTATTTTCCTATCTTCTGTTTTTAAACATGTTTTGTTAATATTCTTTTCTTTCCCTTTTTGATATCCCTATCACCTACTCCCCCCACTCTCACAAATAAATTATAAAAGCTTTCCTTGTATTATTATTCCTAAATTTTGTTTTTTGAATTACCAATTTTTAAAGTGAAAATCCTTTCATTTCCATTCATTCTTCCTATGTTCTTTATTGATGATTAATTTTATTGCATTTGGTCAATAAAGGATATATTTATTACTTCTGCATTTGTTTATTAAGTCTTTATGTTCTCTCACCAAGGTTAGTTTCTATAAGGCTGTCAAACATAGTGGAGAAATATGTATGTTTCTTTCTGTTCCTATGCATTCACATCAGAGATCTAGCATATCTAACTTTTTAAAAATTCTATTAAATTTATTTCCTGTTTATCTTTTTGTTGAACTTGTCAAGGTCTGAAAGGGAGCACATTAAGGTTCCCAGTCATTATAATTTTGCTATTTCTTCTTGTAATTTGGTGAGGTTTTTCTTCTTTTAAATACCTAGATACAATACTAATTGCATATGTTCATTATTGATATTTTATTATCTATTAAGTCTTTAGGCATAATATTTTCCTTGCTTAACTTTCAAAACAATATCTGTTTTTACTCCTGATTTGTCTGGGATCATGATTGCTAATCCCCTCAATTCCCTCACTGTTACTGATTTTTTTAATTTGCCTGAAGCTCAGTAAATTTTGCTTCAGGTCATTAAGTTGTGAATGAATCCTTTTACATCTTATAAACAATATATTGCTCTTTCAAATCTGTTCTGCTGCCCTTCCTTTTATGGATGAATTCATCCATTCATATTCATGTTTATAATTCTTAGTTGCTTATTTCTGTGTCATATCCTTTCATACTTTTTTCTCCCTTTCTTTCAATCCCCCAAATTCATTAGTAGGCACCTGGGTTGCTGATTAGATAGAGCACTGGGGTTGAAATCAAGAAGGCTGAAATTTAACTCCTACTTCAATCAATAGTTGTATGACCCTGAGCAATTTACTTATTCTCTCTTGGTCTCAGTTTCCTTAAATATAAAATGGAGATAGTAATAGCACCTATTTTGCAAGTTGTTATGGGGTTCAGATGAGATTTTATACATATATGTAAATGTATGTGTATATATATATATAACATATTTGTGTATGTGTATGTGTGTGTATATATGTATATATGCATATCATATATATGTATGTAATCATTTTGCAAACCTTAACATTTTATGTGAATGCTAGTTGTTATAATCTGTAATTCAAGTGGTCTGTTCTTGCTCCTCTTTTCCTCCTCTCTGGACCACCCGATATCAGATCTTTGGTTTTCTTTTTTAAAGATTTTTTAAAAATTTAATTTAATTCATTATTTTTTGTTACATTTTAAGTTCCAAACTGTCTCCCTTCCTGCCGCACATTAGAAAAGGCCATGGTTTGACACAGATGTGTGTGTGTGTGTGTGTGTGTGTGTGGTTTTAGTATGTAGTTTAGTAGGTTTTAGTTTGAGCACTCAAGTACTGCTGCCACTTCAATGCAGGCCCTCATCACTTCATATTTGGGCCTTTGCAATAGCATGCTGTAGGTCTGCTTACCTCATCCCCCCCCCCCCCCCCCTCCTCCATTTAGCTGACAAAGTGATTTTCCTAAAGCACAGGTCCAATCATGTCACTTCCCAAGTCAGTAAACAACATTTGTCTCCCTATAGCTCCCTATAGCTATAGCTTCTAGGATCAAATATGCAAAATCCTTTTTTGGAATTCAAATCCCTTTATGATCTAGCCCTCTTCCACCTTTCCAGTCTTTTTGTACCTTATTACCCACCGTAGACTTTTTGATCCTGTGACACTGGCTTCTTTTCTATTCCATGTACAAGTACTTCCATCTTTTGGTGTTGAGTATTTTTTCTGTCCACCCAGATTTGGAATTCTGTCCCTTTGCATTTCTGCCTCCTGGCTTCCTTCAAGGACCAACCAAAATCCCACCTTCTACAGGAAGCCTTTCCTAATCCTTCATAACTCTAATCCTTTTTCTCTTTTAATTAATTCCTAATTATTATTCCTAGGTATTCCTTAATTATTTCCTATTTAACTTTTATGTAACCTGTTGTACACATTTATATTTGTTTGCTTGTTGTCTCCCCCATTGGATTGTGAGTTCCTCAAAGGGCAGGGATTATCTTTTGCCTTTTTTTGTAATTCCAATGCTTAGCACAGTGCCTAGCACATAGTAGGCTCTAAATAAATGTTTATTGAACTGGTTGACTAGATAAGACTTGGCAAATGATTTGATATGTAAGAGGAAAGAGTGGATATTGACCAGTTTAAAAAAAGTGACTGAAAGAATGATGGTGCCTTTGCAGAAATAATGCATTTGGAGTTGGGGGAGGTTTTGGAGACAATGAGTTCCTTATTCAACCTACTGAGTTTACGAATCCAGGTAGTAATATGTGATAATCAGTTGGTAATTCAGGACTGGAGCCCGAGAGAGAAATTAGGACCATATGTAGATTTGGCTGTTTTCTGTGTAATTAAACTCTTTGGAACTGGTGAGATTATTGAGATTAGAGGTATCAAACTCAGATGGATCCCTATAGTGCATATTGACTTAGAAAAACACAAATTAAGTTTATCTATGTTTTATTGTATTTTTATTTTGTAAACATTTCCCAGTTACATTTTAATCTGGTTTGGGTCACACTTGGGAATCTTGCCAGCAGTTTGTTGCCTACTGGCATACCCATCCTTAGAAGATGGGACATGGATGAAAGCAAAGGAGCTTTGAATAGAGGTTAGGACTAGAAACAGATTTGGTATTCATCCACGTGGAGATGGGAATTAAAGCCATGAGAATATATGGTTTCTCAGAGAGAAAGTGGAGAGCAAATTGCATTTTTAATATGGTAAAGATATGTATTCCATGATGTAAAGAACTTCAGTTATTTGTTTGTATCTGGGAAATCAGTTTGCTTCTAATCAGTTGGGAATAGTTTTATGAAACAGAAGAGATTTGAAGTGGGAGGGATTTCAGTAAATAGATCTCTAGATTTTACTTTTTCTCTATTTCATTTTTTGTTTGTTTCTAATCTTTTATCTGAACTCCAAAAGCTCTAATTGTAATTTAAATTGTAATCCTATTTTCCATCATTTAAAGTATTAACCGCCCCTTCCTGCTGTTGTCATTTCCATTTAATTAGTGGACAAATGAATGAAAGCTTTAAAAATTGCTCTAATGTTTAATGGTGGTTTTACTTATTGAAAATGATTAAGTAGCATTCGTTAGAGTTATTATTAAAAAAAAAAAGATTCTCGCCTGTCTGCTTTACATTTTTCTTTGGGTTCTGTTTTTGTCCTTAGTGTTTTGTAAAGTTAGATTATAGGGCTTTCCCAAGAGACGAAGTCTTATTGTTTGCTAGAAGTAGGTAAATCCCGAGGGGCAGATAGATGGTTTGGGGGGAAAGAAGAGGAATTCAATTTTAGAAATAAGAGCCTCAAATGAGATAATATATGTAGTAGAGCAATTAAAAGATGTATGACAAGTAGAAAGTTGCTTATAAGTAATAGTGATATGTTCATATAGCACCTTAAAGATTGCAAAATGCTTTACTACATACATTATCTCATTTGAGGCTCATAGCAATCTTTGAGGTAGGTACTAGATTTTTGTTACTATTCTTTTTTATATATGTGAAAAATAAAGGTCAGAGATATTAAGTAACCTGATGATTATAGGTCCTAGTGACTGTAAGAGGTGGGATTTGAACCCAGGTCTTTTTTATTCCAAGTCTTGACTCTATTTCCCCAGGTGACAGACATTACCTCCCTAAAGTATCAACTACTTTTAAAATAAAACTTGATGAATATATTGTAATAACTTATTGAGGCAGCGTTCAAACCTCTTTAATACTATTATCTCAGTAATATTACACACAAGATGTTCCCTTCTTGAGGATTTTATTGTGAATTGTGAATAGGAGGACTTTTTATCATAGTAGGCAAAATTTTCATACGTCAATCCACTAAATTGCTGAAGAGTTACATAATCTTGTATACTACAGTTTATGTAAACCATCTGTAAAAAGTTTCTAAAAGGTGCTCGTTTTTGCTCTTACTGACTAGTCTGAGGATTCTCTAATTTCCTCAGATGTTTCTGTCATTTTACAACTGTGCTGAACACCACATATCACCCAAAACAATGCAACATCACGTGCTTTTTGAATTTGGATGCCTTGGGATTAAGATGATTTGTAAAAGACGAAGGATTATAACATCTGTAGTTTATATTTCATTCTGCTGTTGGTTGTATCTAGAAGAGTTGAGAGCATTAAATTTATACATTAAGGGATTTCACTATTTCCATTTTAGTATTACCAAATGAATTTTTTTCAAACTCTGCTGTGTACTTAAATATTGTGCTTCAGTAATAGGTGGAGGTTTAAAAAAAAAAAAGAGCAAACTGTTGGGGACACACTTGTAAAGTGTTTACTTTTCCATCCTTCTTGTAGACAAGATAGGTAAAAGTAATGCTCCAAAAGTATTACATCCCATTGTATTACAACTTATTTGTAAGAGGACATTGTCTCATATACACTAGTAGTAAATATCTGTGTGTATGTATATATAGATATACACACATACATATACAAATAATATATGATGTGTATATGCATTAAGTATTTTTATTTAATGTATACACATTTTATTTCAAGAAACATGGGCTTCGTTAAAGAACCTCATTTTTTTTATTAATCCCTGTGCCTACCTTTTGTTTTGCCTGAACAGATTACTTCCAGGTCCTTCCTTGCAAAGCATCTCCAGGTTTCTGTGTTTTTCAGTGAAAAGCCAGTTCACATCAGCAGATGAGCTAGAGGAGGAGGAACAGGGAGCTTTTCAAGTGTTTCAGACTATAGATTTTGGAGGGGATTAGAAACTAGTGAAAGACAAATATTGCTTATGGTATTTGGGAGTTAAGAGATAGAAATGTAGCAGGAAGGTTCTTTTCTAGGACTAGGGAAAATGGTTTGCCCTTCTTTCCACTAATAGGAAAATGAGGGAAGGGAAAGGAATAGGGGCAAACTAGAGATGGTGACAGCATCAATTGCCTCCCTCTCTACCGTCATGATACAGTCGTGCTGCTTCCTAATCGCCTTCCCTGCTGTAGCGTCATTCATTCTTGCCTTTTCCCATGTTACAAAGGTAACTCTTACTTCCTCATTTCAAACCTAACGTTCTGTAATTGCCTTTTACTCTGGATTAGTTTAATCAATTTGCTTTTCTAACCTTGATCGGTGACTAACTGAGAGTACCCTACTGCTTAACCCTCCCAAAAGTGTTTGCTTTTTAACTCAAATTAATTGGTACAATTGCAGGCAATTGGAAAGGCTAGGATTTGTGGACCCTCAAATCTCTTGGTTAAGTACTTTCTAATGCAGGTTTTAGAAGTGGCTTAAAGCCACTTCATTAAACCCTGGTATCCTCCTTGTTTTCTTCTCTAACCCTGATGAAACAGAGTAGACTTAAGTGGTATGATATAAGGGAGAGCCCCTATGGAAGTTTCAGAGGACTGTAAGAGTTTAATAAGGATATCATATGAGCTTCCTGCTCCTCCAAGTTCCCTTCCCCCATTCCTCCTTCCAGGAGGTGCCATCAGTGCTTGATTTGGCAATGTCAAGGTATGGTTACTCTTCAGAGTTTGTTGTTTATATTAGTTTGGTTATCCTCTAACAACTTGAAATAAGAATATCTCACATTTGTATAGTGCTTTAAGGTTTGCAACAACTCCATGAGTCAGGTGCCATGATATCTCATTTGGCAGTTGAGGAGACTGAGCCTGAGAAAGGTTAAATGACATGCCCAGGGTTACAGAATAAGTGTCTGAATAGTAGTTAGTGGAGATATTGGTTATGAGTTAATCATGCTTTTAGAAATTTATACTTTGGGGCAGCGAGGTGGCACAGTGGATAGAGCACCGGCCCTGAAGTCAGGAGGACCTGAGTTCAAATCCGGCCTCAGACCAAACACTTGACACTTACTAACTGTGTGACTTTGGGCAAGTCACTTAACCCCAATTGCCTTAAAAAAAAATTTATACTTTGCATTGAAATTCTTTAAATAGGATATAAAAATAAACATTGGACCACTTCCCTGGGAACCAAAATAAAATAAGACTTGCTGTTAGGGATAAGGCCTACTGAAACAGAAAAGTTACCAGGTTTGCAACAAATGTGAGGTTTGCTTCAGCTTTGAAGGAAGTCAGAACCATGAAGAATGGTGAAGGACTTGGACTTCATGGCATAACTACCAAAAATAATAGCATAGACTAAATTCCATTCCAAGGACTTTAAATGGATTGTTGTAATTCTTTAGTTGTAGTGGAATTCTGTCCTATTGATTTTTGCTTCAAATAAGAGCACTGCAGGTTGAAATCTAGAATGAATTTATTTTAATGGAAATTTTTCTGTAGCTAGGTATGTTGTGGTGTTTTGGTCCATTTTGTAACAATTCACACAAAAGCCAGACTTGGAGCCATGATTGTAAAGGCTATTGTGCTGGAGGGAGGAATCCTGAGGCCAATTTCCCCCTCTCCCACCACCTTAGCTTAGGAGTTTCTCCCTAGCTTAACTCTTGACTTTTCTTTCCTTCCCCAACTCTGGCAACCTCCAGTCTCCCTGAAGGTGTGCCGTGCACCAAAATTCCTAGTTAAAGCTACAGCTCCTTCACAGATCCAGTGGAGGATTAAGAGGATTGTCCAGTTTGATCTAGTTTGCCAAGAATTAACTCAGAGAGCATAATTTGGGTTGCAAAATTGATCTGGAGTAGGAAATGTCCCTAATAGACAAATTCTTTAGCCTAGAGTCCTGATGTCTCTTTAGAGACATAGGACTAGTCCCAGATGTGGCCACACTAAGACATAAAACAGCCTAATTTCAGTATGACCATATACTCTGTAGAATTTCTTAAGTACCATTTTCACCTTAGTTTTTAACAAATTTTTAAAAAACTGATAGACCTTGTTCAGGAACACTTAAATATTCACTGCTTGAAAATCAAGGAGGCACAGCAGTGCCCTTTGATCACTGAAAGAACAGGTGTTATCACCTCTGTTTGCTATTAGAAACAAAGCAGTTATGAATATTTTTGTATGGATAGTTTTTTTTCCTTTTCTTTTTTTTTTTTTTTGCAAGGCAGTTGGGGTTAAGTGACTTGCCCAGGGTCACACAGCTAGTAAGTGTCAAGTGTCTGGTCTGACACTGGATTTGAACTCAGGTCTTTCTGGGTCCAGGGCCATTGCTCTATCCACTACACCACCTAGCTGCCCCGATTTTTTTTTTTTCTTTTAATAACACCCTTGGCAGATAATTGGCCCAGTACTATTTCCACTATACATTACTGCTCTTTTTAAATAAAGAATTTTACAGGAAGGACACATTCTGCGGAAGGGGAGAAGATAATTCAGTTTTACCTATGTTGAGTTTCATGTGCAAGCAGAACATCCAAGATAGGAGATCTGTATCAGGCAGTTGGAAATTCAAGAAAGGAATCTCAGGAAGAGAGGGAGGAAGAAAAGGAGAGGAGTAGAAATACGGATTTGTATTCATTCACATAGAGTTAACAATTAAAGCTTTCCTGATTAAAAGACAAAAGCTGAGTAGGAACTTTGAAATGCAAACTCTAGGGTCTCGAGAAACTTAGAAAAATAAATTCAAGCAGTTGGAGGGGGCTGTGTGATAATGCCATGCCAATATTTTAATAAGGGGAGAAGAAATTGTTGTCTTATTAGAACCTTAATTTTTTTCAAAAAGTACTGAGGGAGTTAAATAAGAAAAAAAGAGGTCCTAGAGATAGCATGGTCCTGATATGAGGGTTTTAAGAGGGGAAAAGGAAGGGAGGGTAAAAAGAATACACTGGCTCAGAAAGAAGGAAGAAAAGGGGTGACACCTGTTTCTCATAATTGAGGTATATGGTTAGAAGAGTATGTAAACATAAATGAAAGGTTAGGGGGACATCAGATGACCATCACTTTTATCTGTTCCGTACAGAGGAGGGTTAAACACACTTAGACACACACTCAAACACAATGAATGTAGCATAGAACTACATTAAACTCAACAGAGTAGCAAGTAAAGATTGGTGGGGGGAGGGGGCAGGTTAAGAGGGAGAATAATATCAGGCAGGGAATAGTCGTCATAAAACAAACACTGGCCGTGAAGAGGGGATTAAAATAAAAAGTAAAGAACTAGAAGTTAAGAGTGTGCTCATTAGTCAGGCAATGGCTGGACAAATTGTATGAATGAAATGGAATATTGTGCCATAAGAAATGACAAAAGAGACAATTTCAGAGAAGCTTGGGAAGTTTCAATTGTTGCACAGTGAAGTATGTGAAACTATGAAAACAATATACAAGTACAACTCTGTAAAGAAAAGCAATATTGAAAAACTTAAGAGTTCTGAGCAAAGCAGTAACCTGCCTCATCACCAGACAACCTGTAATGAAGAATGTTACCCCATGAATGAGACGATGAATCCATGGTACATAACAAGATAGATGTTTTTGGACATTGTGTGGATTTGTTCAGCTTAACTATGTTTGTTGCAAGGGCTTTTTTTCTTTTATTTTTATTTGAGGGAGGGGTGGTGGGTATAGGGGAGAGAAAGGGCGTGGTTAGCAGTTGTGATACCTCCCCAAAAGAGGGATATTAAAATACTTTAAAAATACACAAAGTGAAAGGAAGCACAGATAAGTAGGATAGTTTTGAAAGTAACATGTTCATTATATACTTTTTAAAAAAGCATACAGTGTGAAATGGAGATTCACAGTTCCATATACAATCATTTTTGTGTTCTGTGTATATGGACATGTTCATGGGAATTTTTTTTGCTTTTGTGTGTGTGTGTAAGTTCAGAATAAAAAAAATTTTAAATTATGACAGTTGAGGACAAATGACCTCCTAGATAATTTTCATTATAAAAAAAATTTTCCCCAATTACATATAAACACAATTTTAACATACTTTTAAAAAAAGTTTTGAGTTCCAAATTCTGGCTCTCCACTTCACCCCTCACCAAGATGATAAAGAATCTGATGTCGGTTATAAATTGGCAGTCATGTAAAATATATTTCCATATTGGTCATTTTTTTGTAAGAAAATTAAACAAAAAAAACGAAAAATAGTATGCTTTGATCTATATTCAGATGCTATCTGTTCTTTCTCTGGAGGCGGATAATATTTTTCATCATGATTCCTTTGGGATTGTCTTGGATCATTGGATTGCTGAGAATAGCTAAAGTCATTCATAGTTGTTCATTGGACAATATTGCTGTTACTGTATACTATGTTCTCCATTCTGTAAGATCAGTTCATGTAAGTCTTTCCAGGTTTTTCTTAATTTATCCTGCTTGTCATTTCTTTCTTTCCTTCTTTCCTTCCTTCCTTCCTTCTCTCCTTCCTTCCCTCCTTCCTTCCCTCCTTCCTTCCTTTCTTTCTTTTGCAGTGGGGTTCACTGACTTGCCCAGGGTCACACAGCTATTAAGTGTCAAGTGTCCGAGGCCAGTTTTGAACTCAGATCCTCCTGACTCCAAGGCTCGAGCTCCATTCCATTGTGCCATCTAGCTGCCCCCTCATCATTTCTTATAGCACAATAATATTCTATAAAAATCATGTACGACAACTTTTTCAGCCATTCTCCAATTGATGGATATCTCCTCAATTTCCAATTCTTAGACACCACAAATAGAGCTACTGTAAATATTTTTGTACATATAGGTGCTTTTCCCTTTTTTTAAATTTTTTTATTTATCTCTTTGGGATACAGACCCAGCAATGGTATTGCTAGATCAAAGGGCATGCAGAGATTTATTGTCCTTTGCGTATAGCTCCAAATTACTCTTCAGAATGGTTGGATCAGTTCACAGCTCCACCAACAGTACATTAGTGTCTCAGTTTTCCCACATCCTCTCCAACTTGTATCATTTTCACAAAGGAAGTTTCTAATCAAGTTATGTGCATAAGATTAAGGTAGAAATTATGTATTAGTAAGGAACTTCATAGGAACTTAATACATTTAAACTAGGAAGGGACTCAATAAATATTCTAGTTTAACTGTTTACAGATGAGTAGCTTGGGGCCTCCAAAGAAGTGGCTTGCCCTGTGATCACACAGGTCACAAGCAGCATAGTCAGGATTTGAACCTAAATCCCATGACTCCAAATTATCTTTCGTGATAAGTTAGAATTAATTTCTCTTTATGTATAGTCTTTAAGTGTTGTAATGTTGTTTTAAGGTCGACTTCTTTAATAAAGTTACATTTTTAAATTTAAAAGTCTGATGAATGGGAAAGTGTTAATCATTCTTAACAGCTAATTAAGCACACCTATGCTTAAATCTGACAGACCAAACCATACTGCTGAGGCACTTACCGCCATCTGGTGGCAGTGTGCTCTCAAATATAGATATGTATATGCACATTATATATATCATTATATATATATGCACATTATATATATACACACACACACACACACACATGTTCAGCTTTTTAGAGAAATTTTACTATAACGAATTTAGAGTTCTTAACAATAAAGGCTTTAATATTTTCTTTGAAAAGGGAGAATATTATTCCTGAAAAGTAGGTTTGCTTCCCATATAATAAAGTCTTGCTTCCTAAGTAGTTTTTTCTTCCATAAATAAATGTCTCTGATCCTTCAAAATGACATTTCTCAAAATGCCATCAAAAATCTTTCCCCTGCTGCCTTGAGTAGGATAGTAATTCCAGTCTGTCCTTTTCCTGGACTACTAGATTTTCTCATCTGTTAAATAATAATTAGTCTAGATAATTTTTAAAAGATCTCTTCCAGATCTAAAATCCAATGCTCCTAAGAAATTACTTTGCTTCTTCTTTCCCTTTGTGTTGGCAGCCTGCAGTGCTTGTGCCATACTGTTCTTTTTCTTCCTCAGTGCTCCCTCATAATAGTTGGAGTGACCATGTGCTTCAGCAAATGTCTAAACCATTCAAGATAGATGGTTCTTTCCTTGAGAAAGACTAGATGATGTCCATCTCATAGTAGCCTTTTAGTAGTAACTGTTTGCTTATGGAGAAGCCTTTTAAAGAATTGCCCTAATTTAAAGTAATAGTGATAGTGTCTGACCATACTTTGAGTTTTTCTGGGGGAGTTAACTGTGAAACAGAAGTAGCTCTTACTTGGGGTTTATTCTATAAGGAATCTGAGATGAGAAGCAGAGCCTTCAGGAAAGAATATGCAGATGCACTTGCTTAGCAGTTATTAGCAAATAATTCGCTGGCTATTTTTAAAATACAGAAGTAGAAATTGGCTAAACAGGATTGAGAGGAAAAGGGGTCACTTAAGGGAATATTCTAAGGATTTGATATTTCTTGTCTATGTCTTGCTTTATGAAGTGAGTGGTGGGAATTTATATTCTTGATTATGGTTAGAAAGAGTGAAAGATTTGAATGTGAGGAGAGAAAAGAAAGTATCAGTGATCACTCTGGAATCATTTGGAAGGAATAAACCTAAACTTCTGATCATGTCAGTAATTAACAAGGCTTTTTTAGTCTTCCATTATCACTATAACAGGATGTTAGATTAAGTTAAGAGATTTACTCATATAGAATGCCACTTATATTGATAGGAACAAGCCAGGGGAATTTCCTCTAATCCCAAATTGGAACACATAATTTTTCTAAATAAGAAAAGTAGGTGATTTGATGTGTCAATTCAGGGCAGGGGACTGGAAGCAAGAGAGGATGTGAGAGTGGTGTAGTGTGCTAATTTGCTATATTTTTTCAATAAATCAACAACCAACAAGCATTTATTAAGTCTCTACTATTCGCCAGGTGTGGAGCTAGGCTTTGGGTTTACAAAGACAAAAGTGAAACAGTCTCCACCCTTTAGGAGCTTATATTCTAACAGAGTAGACCAGAAAGGAGGTATGGTGTGTATGCCTGGAAAGGGCAAGAGGGAGTAGGAAGATGGGAAGAGGGAAGGAGCCCGATGTTAGAATTTTTGTTTTATATGATAGTCTTTCATACTAGTGGTGTCAGACTCAGGTAGAAACAGATCCTTGCAGGCTCCATATTTACTTAGAAAACCACTAATTAATATTGTTTTTTATTCTGTTTTTATTCCCCCAAATACAATTTAATCTGTTTCACGAATTTTGCTCCCCCCCAAGCTCAAGTTTGACACCTCTGCTTTAAATTATATCACTGTGATGTAATACACACTCACTGATATATCTAATGAGAATTTTCTTTTGAGAAAATTAAAAAAAAAAATTTTAACTAAAAAAATCATTAGAGCTACCCCACACCTGGAAATAGGTATATTGTTAAAAGCAACCTGTTTACACTTTGGGATTCTCGTGCCTTTTAGTAATTTCATATTCAGCATTAACAATGGTGGCAGGCATCAAAGGCAGCCTTAGTGGTTATCATGTGAAAAAGATTAAGAACAACATTTCTAAAATGAACATTGATGTCATTACAAAATATAATTTGAAGATATCAGATACTAGAGCTGTTTTCCTCATGTTGTCCCATAATGACTTCCCAAGCTGTAAATTTAGAAGTTAAGTGAGTTTTCTATTGTATCCATGAAGTAAGGTGAAAAGTGGTATGCTTTCAACTTTTAATGAATTGCTTTTTGGAAATCAGCAGTTACACCTTTATTCACTATTTCTATATCATTATTTTTGTTCTTTTTGAGTCCTTTTCTCACTTGAATTCAAACCTATATAAATATTACTTTTAAGGAACAAAGTAGTTACACAAAGAGATTCTTTTGGCATTTAAAAATTTATATCTTTGATATACGTGATTTAAGCAAAAATTAATTTTAAATGTTGGGAGTTTAAGTAAAACACAGTTGACATGTAATTACAAGTCCTGGGATGTATCATTTCTGAAGTATGGTTTATATAAAATGTTTATTTAAAGTTGTTTGTTATTTTAATCCTTTCATTGCATCATTAAGAGCTAAAGTAAAAAACTTAATGGTAATTACTTGGTAATATGGTAAAAATCATATTTATGGATTATTTCATTTGAACTTCAACAGCTCTACTCCTTTCCTAAAGTCCTAGCAGCCTTCACATTGTGGCACACACAGTATGGGGTGTTTATAAAAATGTACTGTGTTATGCTGGTGACACCAGGTGTTGAAAGTAAAAAATGTAGTTTGTTCCATATTTGAAAGCATTCATTCTTGTTGTTTGATAGTTATTCTAAAGGAGAATTTCAGTCATAAGATGATAAAAACTTCAAGCTCTTCTAAAATAATGTTTATTTTGGAATCATTCATAATTACATTGAAGGTTGGAGAAAAGTAGAGGGTTAATCCTTGACAAGTATTTCTTCTTTCAATAGATATTTTTAATTTTTTTTGAATGGGGTTAAATTGTAGATTTTGCTTTCTTTGACTATTATAGGCCAGGGGCTTGGAATCTGGTATCCACAGATTCCCCTGGGGTCTCTGGATAGATTTCTTGGAATGAGTGAACTAGAATGAGAAAAAAAAATTACATTTTTTCTTTTTACTAACCTCAGCTGAAATTTAGCATTTCCCTCAGTTATTTAAAGGCATTCTGAAAAGGGGTCTGTAGTATTCATCTGACTGCCAAAAGGTTCTGTAAGATAAAAAGGATTAATAACACCTTTTCTAGACACTCATAAAATGTACATTTAAAGAAGAAATGCATCCAGTAAACCTAGCACTCTTGGAAAATTTATCATTCTGGTTATTGAATTATCTGCATATTTGAAGGTTATACTAAACAATTTTTTGTTAGAAATCTGTCCTAAAATGAATTATTTTACTTCTCTAATTATTATACTAAATGTAATTGGATTTTGGATTAAGGGTCTTCTTTTTCTAAGAATCATTTTTCTAAAGATCAATCTTCTTTGTACATTATTTGAGACAGCAATTAATGGATCAGAGTAAGTGTGTGCTGACCCCAGGATATCTATTGGAGGTTAATTTTATTTATTTTTTTTACATATTCCTATTTAAAGCTTGTTTTCTTGGTATTTGCCGCCCTTTTCTGATAAAGTGAAATGCAATGTTAAAATGTTTCAGAAAGTTTACTGATCCAGTGTTATATGCAGCAAGGCAAAACATATGGCCTGCAACTCCTGAGTGGCCTAAACCAGATTAAAATGTAATTGGGAAGTAGTTAACAAATAAATAAAAATACAATAAAACATAGATAACATATTTAAAAACTGTCTGTATGTGTCCCTTGGGGATCCTTATGTTCAGTTTTGTGGGCCCTGTTTCTATTCGAATTTGACCCCACTGCAATAAAAGATACAGAAATAAATAGGGTATTTCTGCCTTCAAGAATCTGATATTATAATAAAGGAGACAAGACTTCTCTGGTGCAGTAGAAAGAGTGCTGGATTTAGAGTTAGAATGATTTTGATGAGGTTAAGCAACAACTGTTGTAAACATGATAGGGTTTGATGCCCTAGGAACACATAGAAAACTTAGATAGAGTTCCAGGAAAAACAAATAGAAATTGTTTTAAGAAATGGAAATGTTGATTTATGAAGAATAGTAAAAAGAATCATATTGATCCAACAGAGTCAAGTGGCAAACATTTACAAATAATGAAAGTGCTAAATACCTAGAATAGGTACTTGGGTAAAATAAGTAAAAAGCAGTTCCTAAATCATATGGTATGTCCATCATAGACCCCAACCTGGCCCTTTCATTCATCATTAAGTGTCTACTATGGGCAACTCTTACTATTGTGCTAAATGCTGGGAGGTAGAAGGTTTAGATAAGACTGGACCACTATCCTCCTGGAGCTTACAGTCTAGCAGTAGAATAAAACAGATAACTATAAAACACAATATTAAAATATACAAATCTGTACAAATACCATATAATATACAAAGCTCTATGTGATGGCTGAATGATGAAGTTTGTTGACCCCGGGATCAGAGATAATGTCATTTCTTTTCTCATTCATAGATCTTGTAAGCCAGTACCAGGGGAAAAAAAAAAACTTTAAAACAGAAAGGAGTGCCATTTTGCAACTACATAGAAATATCCAAGTATTAATTTTTTTGTGTGAGTGGGGAATGGTTAGGAATTTAACAGGTAAAAAGGGTTTAGAGGACATTCTTGGCATATAGAACATCACAAATGGCTCAGGTTTTTGGGGGATGTTAGGAGTTATATGCAGAGAGTAGCTTAGTATGGCTGAAACGAGATAAAGTTGGAGAGACAAGCAGGGCTTTGAATGCTAGGCAGAGCAGTTTGAATTTTATTTTGGGGGCAGTAGGAAACCACTGAATGAAAAGATAGGGTGTAGGCATGAAAAAGTTAATTAATTCTGGCAGTGTTTTAAAGAATGGGGTAGAAGAGAGAGAGAGAGCAGGGACAGGACTATTAATAAGCAATTGCAGTAATCCAGGAGGCTTGTGCTAGTATGGCAGTGAGAGCAGAGAGCAAAGAACAGTTGGGAGAGATGCTGCACAGGTAGAATTAGTATGACTTGGGAACTTACTGTATTTAAGAGGTAAAGGAGAACTACAGACAAGTGTCAAAAAATAACACCAGATTTTTTCTTTTTCCTTCCAATTCCCCTTAGGTATTAGAGTGCTTAAGATACCTTCTCCCCAAACAGGATTATCGAACAACTGAGTTAGACTAGATCTTAGTGTTCATCTGGTCCAAGTCCAGTTATTTTTCAGATGATGAAATTGATGCCCAGAGAATGTTAAGTAACTTGCCCAGGGTTATACAGATATTAAAATAGCAGAGCCTAACTTTGAAACCAAGCCCTCTGACTCCAAATCCCATCTTGGTTTCTTATTTTATTCTAGCTCCCTGGAAGAGCATGTGGAGGCCGATTTGCAGTTAGTTAATAAACGTTGCCTACTATGTGCCAGATACTGTGCCAGGCTCAGGGAATATGAAGGAAAACAAAAGACAGTCTGTGTCCTTGAAGAAGTTTACAATCTAATGGGGGTGACAACACATAAAAAGAAGTTGTAAAGGGGGTAGAAGAAAAAGAAGGTACCCTGCAAGGGGTAGAGGGTGATGATGCAGTCCCACAGCTAGGTGGAAAATTAGGAGATGGCTGTCCTGGGCCTCCTCCTAAAATGAAGGATCTGGGAAGAGGTTTCTCACGTCTGCCCTCTGCCGCCCTCAGTCCGTGGGACAGAGGGTCCCCAGGGTACTAAGGAGGTATGAGATTCAGAGTTGGTATGGTCTTAGAGGAAGATGAGTTTCTAGAAACTGTGATGAAGTGGCAGGACTGGGAGTTTAGAAGGAGGAAGGGAAGGTTAGGTTTCATTTCCCTTTTCCTACATTAAAATTCCTTCCCTCACCCTTTGGGCTAGTCTCCTCTGGCTCTTTGCCAAGTCTTTCCTTCCCCCTTCTTCAATATTCTGGTTGAGCTGCCCAGGATGAAATTATTCATTCATCAAGCATTCACTGAGTGTCCATCATGTGAAGGAAGTATGCAAAGATGAATAAAAGGTGCTTTCAGGGAGCTTACAGTCTGTATGAGAGGTGAGATATATGCCCAGATCACCACAGTGCATGGCAGGATAGGTGCCAAATAGTTATTTCTAAAACTTGCTGAAAAATCTGACCATGCCATACTCCTGCTCAAAAAGCTTCAGTCTTTCCCCATTACTTCTAGGATCAAATAAAACTTCCCTCCTTTACAGCATGGCTTCAACCTACTTTTGTAGGCATATTTCACTTTTCTCCCCTTCTCACACTCTGTGGTTCATCCAAGCTGTTGTTCTTGCTGTTTTTCATCCGTTTCTTTGCATAGACAATCCCCCATATCAGAATGTTCCATCTTCACCTTTACTTCTTAGAATCATCCAAGCTCAGTTCAAATGCTGTCTCCTATGTCTGGCTTTTCCTGATCTTCCCAGCACTTACTGTCTCTTTAGTATAATTATCTTGTATTTATTTTGCATATGCTTCATGTGTACATATTGTCTCCAAGATAGAATGTGAACTTGGTCAGGGTAGGAACTGACTTTGATTTTTGTCTTTCCTTGGCACATAGTTGGCCCTTGATAAATGTTTGGTTGATTCCCTTCCCCTTCTAATGGTCCCTTAACTCCAGAGTTCCTACTTTTGCTTCAGCTTCTGTGGTATAAAATCTGGAACAATTAAGTGTTTGTATTTCTCCCAGAAGGTAGATCGTAGATAACTCTTTTTCAGACCTTGCCTTGGTGTTTACCCTCTCAAGACCCCATCATCCCTTACTAGCAACTTTCCCTACTGTATTTGAGTGCAAAGATAAGAAGGGAGAACAGCAGGAATAAGAGGAAGTCTTTTAACTCCCTTGTTTATTTATGATTTGTATTGGTGGTTTAAAAAAAAAAACCCTTAGAAAACCTTCAAAGTTAGGCTTCTTGCTACAGAGAAATTATTTTTTTTTACATTAGGCCAAGGAGAGAAAACAGTGGTTTGGAGCAACAGATGTTAGGAGTAGATAGAGAAGAAGTAGGTGAGTAAGGCTGGAAGAAGAACAGAAAGGAGGTTAATGGATATATTTTTTGCTTCCTCTATAATCATTCCTCCCAATGATCCCCTTTTCTTTAGTCCCCAGGTCCTGTACCATTATAAAACATAGCAAAGCCATTTGTTTGAGGGTATCAGTGACCTGGAGTTGGGGATGGGGTGTGGTAGGTAGAATACATTCTCCTTCTTTGTGGAGAGACTGTGTTGGGGAATTGTGGGAAGGGAGGAAGTGGTTCTACTCCAGTTGTAGGGGTAGAGGTGTGTTCCTGATGTCCCAAGGTAGAACTTTAAATGCATTTTCCTAGGAACCTTTTAAATGTGATAACATATTACGAGGCACTCTGGTTGTTAGTGTGGGAGCTCCCACCCAGAGCCAGGTCCCACAACCCTTCTATAACTTAATATCTAAGTGCTAGGCATTACCTGAGTTGCTTAGAGGTTAATTAAGTGACTTGTCTAGGTTCACATAGCTAGTAATTGTCTAGTCACTGTGTCACACTCCCTGTACTACCCTAGAACTTTTAGTATATTAATAACAATTTTCCAGACAAATTATAATTAAATAGGCTTTTTATGTGCTAGGTTATGAACCCATCCTCCATTTTAAAACATTGTTTCTAAGTTAGAAAAAGGAAAAATCTAAGCAGGCTATAGAAGGAAGAAATTCCTTTCTGTTAGGACTCCCATGTAACTAGTAGAAAATGGCTTTAAAATTGAGAGCTCACCCCATTTTATAGTTAAAACAACAAAATGATAGTCTTATTGTTTATTTTATGATAAATCTAAGATTTTATCTGTTATCCAACGTCCCTTTGTTCTATCTGGCACATAGTAGATACTTGTTGATTAGTAAATTTGTTCAGCTTTAGTCTTTTGTTTGTTTTATAATTAATTAATTTATTTTTAGTGTTCAACATTCACTTCCATAGGTTTTGAGTTTTAAATTTTCTCCCTTTCCCTCTCCTTCCCCCTCCCCAAGATGGTGTGCAATCTGATATAGGCTCTACTTATACATTCATATTAAACATGTTTTCACATTAGTCATGATGTACAGAATTAGAACTAATTGTTCTGCTTTAATCTTTAGAATTTATTTTAAAGATTGCTATATAAAAAAGGTATATTACTTTCTCTACTTTGTAAGTCTTAAAGGAGACTTTGCCCCAAAGTAATAAAATTCTTAATTGACTGCAAAGGGGAGCTTAGGGTAGAGGAGAGAATCTGTTGCTCTAACAGCGGGACTTATTAGAATTGAATAAAATTACCAAAGAAAGCCTCTTCATTAATCAGTAAAAACTGGAATAGACAAAGCAATAATCTAGTTGTGAAAAGGGAGACAGTAAATAAACCTTTTGAGCATTTTACATTCAAAATGGAGAAATTCTTTTCTTGGAAGAAAGCTAATTAGATGGCATCCGCAGATCAGTAGTTTACTTCTTGGCTTTTTCTCAATGCCTGGGACTCTCCCTTGGTATTTACCAACCAGTCTTTTTCAGTAATTTTAAATACCAGAGATTTAAAACCAATTTTAAATACCTGTTATTTCAAAACCTGGGATTTTGTCCTTAGTAATATGCATCATGTGACTTTCTGTTGTCTTGTTAGTGGTGGAGGTTAAATTCTCCATAATAAATAGTAACATGGCTTCACTACTGTGCAGCTGCCTAATTAACCAGTAGCAATGTTTAAGATTAAAATGACCCCTCATTCTCCCCTTTGTAATTGGATGGTGAAGGTTTTGGTCTAAAAGAGGGTTGTTTCCCTAAACATTATAGGTGATGGATTTCTTTAAAAGACTACATACAGGTAGGCAAAGAGGCAGAGAAGCAGCAGCACCTGACAGTTGTCTGCTCAGTTTAGGGTTGCCACGGATGTTTTTATTATAGGGTCAAAGAAATCAATAGCTCTAGATTTAGCAGCAATGTATTATGACATTGCTACCGAATAATGAGGCTAGAAATTCATGTAGGAAAAGGCTTGGAAACACTAAAAACTTGGCCGTTATTCCTTTACCCACCTTCCCTTTCTGGTAGTCTTTCACACTTCCTTACCTTGCCCTGTGCTGGTGGAAAGCAAGAGAAATATGGTTTTAGAGATTTGCATATTTTGATTATCACCACAGAGCATTGCCTCATTTGGGATACTTTGGGATCTCAGCTCAGAGGTGCTCTCTCCCTCCCACAGATATTTTATGCACACTAAAACTTTATCTGGGGCCCAATTTAATATAAATTTCTTCAGATTGTCCTTCATATATGTATAAAACCTTCATACTTCATTTTGCCAGTCCTTCATCCATTGAATGACCTTATCGGTCAGATCAATTAAGCACCAATTAGGGGAAGTAAAAGGTAGCATGAACCCCTGCCCACATAAGGATCAAGAATGGATTTTGTAGTTGTAATCAGGTACTTTTTGGTACCATTTATTAAACACTGTTTAAAGACTAAAATCAATTCTGTGTTAATAATTTGTGTCCTGAAACTTGGCTTCACAGAATAATAGGTGGGACTTATATTTCCCCCCTTTTTTTTTCCATTCATTATCTTGTCTGTATGTCCTACTTTGTCTCTAAGGACAACATAAGGTTTGAGTGTTCCATTTCCTATATATTTTAAAAAATTGAATCACTTGTATGATTGTAAAGGATTTCATTAGCTCACTGTTTGAATAGGTAGTTTTATTTCTAAGGTAATTTGAATGGACTCCTGTGATTAAAAATTCTAGTTGAAATGTTGAGCTTTATACCTTTCTGCTAGCTTAAATTAGGTTAGCAAAACAAACTTTGTTTTTCATTGACCCCCATTGGTATTTCTAGTACTTTACCTAGAAAAAGGTTTAGAGCCATATCGTATGACAGGTAATTAAGCAATTAAAATTGTGAGGCATTTGCCTATTAGCAATAGACGGTAAAAGTTCTTTTAGAGGCTGCCTTTCTACAGAGTGGTTATTACAGGCAGGCAAGTCCCAGAGTATTACTTTTGGCTGGGATTCACACATCTTTCCAAGAACCTTTAAATTTTTAGGATTGTGGTGCTCTGGAAACTAGGGGCTTGAAGTATAATGGCAGTGCTCTCTCAGAGATGAAGAAATTTCACCTATGCTTCTGTTCTTTAAGGTCAAGCTAGATTAAGGATTGGCTAGTAGATTCTGGATGCAGTTTGTCCGATGATAATATAGGGTTGTTCTTTGGGTTGTCCTCCGATTCAGGTTAGGATGAGGAGGTTGGCGATTAAAATTCAGAAAAGGGTTTGGGAGATGTGTCTTGACATAGGTTGTAAGTGGTAGTTGGTGCTAAAATAATATCACATCTCTTAGGGTGTAAAACTGAGACATCATTGTGAGAGGTTTTTGTTGTTTTTAAGATTATGGTCCTCTACCAAGAGTCAACTTTTAGCCTGCCTCATCACCTCAGGCTACCAGTTAGATAAGAGGAATAAAACAACATATTTGGTGAGAGCACCATCTTATTTAAGACTTTGAGAAGGACACACAACCTGTCTAGAAATTTTGATCTCTAAGACCAATTCAGTATGTATGTAGAAGGCAAGGAGCAGAAATATAAACCTGGGGAAAGACTTCATATGTTGGGCCTTGTGTCCTGAGTTGAAGCCACCAGGGATAGAACACAATTTGGGAGCCAGGCTTGGGAAAGTTCCCCAGGGGAGGGAAAATCCTCAAAATCCCGTCTTGGCCTTTTTGCTGCACTATTGTTGGTCATCCTAAGCATCCTCCATGAAAGGCATGGTATGAATCCCTAGGGCAGGCAGGATACCTGGACCCCAAGGACATGGGTCATAGGATCACAGAATAGCTTTAGAGCTGGGTAAGAGCCCATCTTCTCTACGTCCCTAGTTTCATAGATGAAATGTCTAAGACCAAGGGATGTTAAATGAATTGCCGAAGCCCACATAGGCAGTATGTGTCATTGGTGAGCTTTGTCCTCAGATTCTCTTACTCCAAAGCCAGTGGGTACTGTCACACTGGGAGATGGGGCAGCCTGTCCTTCCTGGTCCTCCAGCTGACCACTGTCTGGCCCGTACCTAAAGCCTTCACATTTTGGTAGGACCTGCCAGAACTTGGCATCTGCTGGCCTATGTAGGCTTCAAGAATCCAGTGCTGCTGCAGTGGCCATTAAACAGCTCTGGAATATCAGTATAGTGGAGATTTACACATCAAAAACCGTAATTTTGAGAAAACATAACTTGGAAATGGCATAGGTGAATCACTTATGAGGAAAAAAGTAGTAAATGGCATAATCAAAACATTTGGTCTATTAAACTAAGAAAATGATGTTTGGACATAGTTTTTATTTTTAACGTTAAAGAGTCATAGTTACTTAGACCAACCATGGGCCCTATTAAGTTTTTAAAATATGAACAAAGCCTTTGGTCTAATTTTTTTAATGCCCTTAAAAACCACTTGAATTAAATGTAACATACATCAATGTTCTAATAACCACAGAGCAATAAACATTCTTTTTAACAGAGGATTTTGCTGTACTCGAAGAGGACATGTTCTTGTATTTTTTAAAAAAGCAAAGTGTATACCAAAATGTGCATTTAGTAACATTAAATATTCTGACATGCCCCTCAAATCTAGGAAACCTATAATATTGTAAAACAGAGGAAAAGATGTAAAAGCAGATTTTCACTTTGAGCAGTATACCTGGCTTTTGTCAGTTGGTCACAACGGTAAAGTAGCTTTTAAAAGTAGGGGTAGGTTGTTTTTTTTTTTTTGTTTTGGTTTTTTCTGGGTGGTGTAATAGGGCCAAATTCAATTAGTTCAATATGTTTAGCTTCCTCAGTGGAGACCAGAGTTTCTCAAACTGAACATATTTTTGTTAACATTTTGGACTCTAATTGATTCTGGTCCAAAGGTAATAGAATGTTGTTGGTGAACAATGACCAGCTGTGTGTTTAGGATTCATAAGGATGTGAGTAAATTGAGTTCATTTTGTGTAAAGTATTTAAAAGCATGTTTAAATAGCATACACTTAATTTCCTTCCCTACTCTATCCTCCTTGGTAATTCATTGTTTTAACTCATCCCTTAGCTATTTTATTGAATTTAATTTCGTATTATTATAAAGAGACCCAAATTAAGGAATTTGAACACTACAGACAGCAGTAATTAAGGAAAATTCAAGAGTATTTGGTTAAATTCTGAATTTCTTTGCTTTTCTTGCCTTAAAAGATCCTAATTCTTTTAAAATGGAACTGGGCTGGGCAGGAATATTTTATTTTTCTCTTATCAGGGAGCTCTTTGGGAAAGGAAGCATAGCATAGTAGATAGTCAGGAAGACCTAGGTTCAAATATCACCTTTAACTCGTGGGGAGGTCACTTCTGTCTTTGGAATAGGGGAGCAGAGTTGGATTGGATGGCCTCTTAGGTCTTTTTTTTAGCCCTAAATCTATGATCCTTGAATCATAATAGGTAGTTGGTAAGAATGGCTTGTGCTCTTTTCATTCCTACACAAATATGTTTATATGTTGACCAACCTTATTCACTGTTCTTCTCTGCTCAGAAAATATAAACTGATTTTCATAATAATAATAGTTGATTGTGTAGATGTTTTATCAGTTACTATTATGAAAATTTATTTACAGTTTCTATGTAGTGATCATTGAGTATATCTGAGACAGACAGTAAAAATGGACAATGAATTGGAGCAAGAGTTGAACAGAGAGGATGAGAGAGAGAGCTGGATTGCCTTCAGGAAACTGCAAAGTTACTTTAATGCCCAAAATTTTTTCCTGGAAACAAGGACCCAACTTTTTCATACCAATATTCTACCAGTGTTATTATATGGCTTTGAGACATGGAACACAGTAGTCTCCAAAGAATTTTAAATTACTTATTCACAGAGCTGCACAGAGAGATAAATGGTGGGTGTGAGCAAGCTTGGGTAAGAAATGTTGGACAGTCCAAGTGCTCTGTTGGTATCCTTGAGATATCAGGAGAAAACTATGAGAGGATAGGAGTTGCACAGGATGGGCAGATGTGATTGGGTTGTGATCCACTTTAATGAAGGTAGTACCAAAATCATTGAGATCACAGATCTATTGGGCTGTTTCAGTAGTTGAGTGACAGCTGACATTTATATAGCTCTTTAATGTGTGCAAAGCTTTTTATATATGTTGATAGAATTCTCCTGTGAATCCATCAGGACCAGGGGTTTCTTTGCTAATTCCTTGACAACTAGGTCTATTTTTTCCCTGGTGAGATCGGATTAGTTACTATCTCTATCTGGTCTTCTTATAGTGCGGATATTTTATATTTTCAAAGATAATTCTTCTATGTATTTTGTGTTCTTAGTTTTGTTATTATATAACTCTGCTTAATATGTTCTGATTATTCTTTTTATTCTAGTTTTGCAGTGACTTCACCTTGCTCATTTGCTATTTTATTGATTTTATTTTCTTCTCTCTTTTAATCAGATTAGCTAAGGGTTTATCAATTTTGTTAGGTTTTTTTCAAAGAAGTAGCTTTTTGTTTTAATGATCATTTCTAGGGTTTTTTTTGTTTCCAGTTTATTTCCTCTCTAATTTTTAATATATCCTCTTTTGTGCTTATTTGTTGATTTTGCCTAAGATCCACATTCATGTCATTAATCTTCTCTTTTTCTATTTTGTTAATGTATGATTGTAAGGATATAGAAAACCAGAGTTTTCTCACTGAGGATTGCTTCAGCTGCATCCCAGAAATTTTGGTATGTTGTCTTATCGTCATTTTCTTTTACAGTTATTAATTGTTTATAATATTTGTTCTTTGACCCAGTAATTATTTAAGATTTCATTGTTAAGTCTACATTTGGGTCTATATCTTTTGTTTGTGGTCCCTGAACCAATTTCTGTTCTTATTGTGTTGTGGTTTATAAAGGATGTATGGACTGTATCTAACTTTTTTACATTTGTTTGCAGTATCCCTGTGCCCTAGTACGTGGTCCATTTTAGTAAAAATTTCATATGGTACAGAGAAATATGTATATTCTTTTGCTGTCCCATTTTAGACAATACTATAAATCTTTTAACTCTAGTTTTTCCAGAAATGTGTTCAGTTCTACATTTTTCCTTTTGCTGATCTTTCTCTTAGATTTATCCAAAACTGATAAAGGGATATTGAAGTCTCCTGTCATTATGGTGTTACTGCCTGTGTCTTCTTTTTTTTTTTGCAAGGCAATCGGGGTTAAGTGACTTGCCCAGGGTCACACAGCTAGTGAGTATCATGTGTCTGAGGCCGGATTTGAACTTGGGTCCTCCTGACTCCAGAGTACTCTATTCCCTGCACCACCTAGCTGCCCCTGCCTCTGTCTTCTTGAAGCTCAGATGGTGTTTCCTTTATGATTTTGGATGCTATAGCATTTGGAGCATATAAGTTTATTACTGCTGTTGATTTATTGTCTATAGTTCCTTTCAGCATAATACAGTTTCCTTGTTTATCCCTTTTTATTTCTTAATTGTTTTTGCTTTGTCAGCGTGATTCCAACTCCTGCTTTTTTGGATTCACTTGATGTATAGTAAAAAAAAGTTTTTCCATCTCAGTTTTATTTTGTGTATGTCATTTTTTTAATTAATTAGTTAATTAATTTTTTAACAGGTGTTTTTAAAACTTCGGGTTACAAATTCTCTCCCTCCCTCCCTCCCCACCCACCTTCATTGAAAAGGCAAGCATCTCGATACAGGTTATAGATGTGATGTCATGCAAAATACTTCTATAGTAGTCATGTTGTGAAAAACTAAGTATATTTCCCTTCATCCTATCCTACCCCCTATTTATTCTATTCTCTCTTTTGACCCTGTCCCTCCTCAGAAATGTTTGTGTCTGATTATCCCCTCCCCCAATCTGCCCTTCCCTCTGTCAACCCCCTGCCCTCTTGTCCCCTTCCCCCTTATTTTCCTGTAGGGTAAAATAGATTTACATACCCCATTGTGTATGTTATTCCCTCCTTAAGCCAAATCCTATGAGATTAAGATTCACTCATTCCCTCTCACCTTCCCCCATTTCCCCTCCATTGTAAAAGCCTTTTCTTGTCTGTTTCATGTGAGATAATTTACCCCATTCTACTTCTCCCTTTCTCCTTCTCCCAGTATAATCCTCTCTCACCCCTTAATTTTATTTTCCAGATATCACCCCTTCATCTTCAACTCATCCTGTGCCCTCTATCTATCTATACATACATATACTTTTTTTCCCTCTTACTACCCTAATACCGACAAAGGATTCACGAGTTACAAATATCATCTTTCCCTGCAAGAATGTAAACAATTCAACCTTAATAAGTCTCTTATGATTTCTCTTTCCTGTTTACCTCTTCCATGTTTCACTTGAGCCTTGTATTTGAAAGTCAGATTTTTCTATTCAGCTCTGGTGTTTTCCTCAGGAATGCTTGAAAGTCCTCTATTTCACTGAATGACCATTTTTTACCCTGAAGGATTATACTCAGTTTTGCTGGATACGTGATTCTTGGTTGTAATCCTATCTCCTTTGCCCTCCAGAATATTATATTCCATGCCCTGCGGTCCCTTAATGTAGAAGCTGCTAAATCTTGTGTTATCCTGATTGTGTTTCCACAATACTTGAATTGTTTCTTTCTGGCTGCCTGCAATATTTTCTCTTTGACCTGGGAATTCTGGAATTTGGCTACCATATTCCTAGGAGTTTTCCTTTGGGGATCTCTTTCAGGAGGTGATTGATGGATTCTTTCAATTTCTATTTTGCCCTCTGGTTCTAAAATATCAGGGCCGTTTTTCTTGATAATTTCTTGAAAGATGATGTCTAGGCTCTTTTTTTGATCATGGCTTTCAGATAGTTCAGTAATTTTTAAGTTCTCTCTCCTGGATCTATTTTCCACATCAGTTGTTTTTCCAATGAGATATTTCACATTCTCTTCTATTTTTTCATTCTTTTGTATTAGTTTTGCAGTGCCGTGATCTCTCAAATTGTCGCTTGCTCCATTCTAATTTTTAAGGAAGTATTTTCTTCAGTAATCTTTTGGACTTCCTTTTCCATTTGGCCAATTTTGCTTTTTAGGGCATTCTTCTCCTCATTGGCTTTTGGAACCTCTTTTGTCATTTGGTTTAGGCTATTTTTTAAGGTGTTATTTTCTTCAGTATTTTTTGGGGGTCTCCTTTAGCATCACTCTCAGTTTTTCCTCTACTTCTCTTACTTGCTTCTCAAAATCCTTTTTGAGCTCCATGGCCTGAGACCAATTCATATTTTTCTTGGAGGCTTTGGATGTAGGAGCTTTGGCTTCATTGTCTTCTTCTGGTTGTGTGTTTTGATCTTCTTTGTCACCAACATAAGATAATGTAGTCCGACTCTTTTTGCGCTGCTTGTTCATGATCCCAGCCAATTACTTGAGTTATAAACACTTTGTTAAGGTAGGGGTCAGTTTCCAGTGTGGAGAATGTACTGTCCCAAGCTTCAGGGGTTTTGTGCAGCTATAAATTTTCAGTTCTTCCAAGGTGCTATGATCAAGGGCGAGGTGTTTACTCCTTTCCTGGCTTGTGCTCTCAAGCATTCTTTTCTGTCTTGGAACTGGGGGGGAGATTTCCTCTCCACAGTGACTACAAGCTCCACTATGCCAGCGCTCCTCCTCGTCCCAGGATCGCCACCCAGAACTGTGACCCAGATCCAAGCACAGGCAAAGCAAGAGAATCCTGCACCAGCAAAGAGATCCCTGCAATCCCCCTCTGATCAGTCACTCGATTCCCCCTCAGTCTGTGGGCTGGAAGCTCAGGAAGCAGCCACCGTCCCAGGGCCATGCTCAGGAATTGGGGCTGGTACCTAGCTTACCGCAGAAACAGACTTTTCCCACTGACCTTCTAAGTTGTCTTTGGCATTTGTGGGTTGAGAAGTCTGGAAACCGGCACAACTGCCCATGATTCAGTCGTCTGAGTCCTGCTCCAGGTTCACTGCGGCCTGCACGCCCATGCTGAACTGAGCTCCTCTCCCAGCCTAGCGTGATATACCTTTCCAATCAACCATCCAGGTTATCTTGGGCTGGAAATTTGTTTCACTCTGTTTTTTTTGTGGGTTCTGCTGCTTTAGAATTTGTTTAGAGCCATTTTTTTATAGGTATTTGTGATGAGGATGGGATCTAGACCCCACAAAGGAAAAACCCTGGACTTTCCCACATGGCCAAATCTCTGGCATTCTCCTGAGTCTGTAATTCCATACCTCCCTATGGTCCCAGGCCACTTCCTACCCTTAATCCTATCTAGGCTCCATTCTTCCTTGGCCACTCCTAGAGTTCTATTACCTCATAGACTACTTGGCCGCTTCTAGATCCCTCCCATAGTCTTTCTGTATATAAGGTCCATTTTGTCTCCAGTAAGAGGCTTGGATTCTTAAAATCTAGCCACTGGTCAGATTCTTATAATCTAGCCAATAGCTTACTAATATTCAGACTCCTTAAGAGTCTGCCCAATATGACAGATGTTCTAATAAACCTTGTCCTTGGCTGAAAGAAGGCTTGAGTTGAATTCTTTTGGGCAGGACCCTTGTGTTGTGATATTGGGCTCCCAGCACCCCTGAACCCCTAAATCGTATCATTTTGGTGGCCTGTATGGGGAAACTGCCTAACCCCAAGTTCTTCTTCAGCCAAGACTGGAAGGTATGTAAGCCTCCCCTCCCTCCTTTCTTGCTCTGCAGTTAGGGTCACTCTCCAAGCAGACAGTCACGAAGCTATCGCTCACTCGGACTGATGCTCTCAGTCCACTGGGTCGGTTCATGACCATGGACCTGGGTATGCCTTCCACAGCATAGAGGAGAAGAATGGATGCCCTACCTGGAAATGTATGCTCAATTCTGTTAATTTCCTTGGCTCTAGGGAATTGGGGAAAACTGCAGTTGCTTTTTGGTTCCCTGAGGCTTATTTATTCCCTTGCCACTGCACCTCTGAATCCTTCTTCATGGAGGTTACAGGGAAAGTTAGAATAGCTAAAAATATCTTGGCAGATTCTGTAGGTTTTGTGATTGATCATTAAGGAGTTTTGAAACACCTGTACAACATGGTCACTCCCTTCCCTTGAGTCAAGAGGGTATCTGTTAAACCCCTCTCATAGGAGAAGAGAGTTTCACTCTTTACCCCTCACCTTTGATTTTGCCCTGCCCCACTGGGAAAGGAAGGAGGGGGGAGGGGCAGCAGCTACAGTGTGAGCCCCCCTGGCAATGCCCTTGTGCCCTAGGGCAACCTTTGCCTCAAGCATCACTCAGGTTCAACACATCCTGCTCAAGGTAAAGAAGCTGACCTCTGAACTTGGGTAAGCATGCTCTTCTTGAAGTTTTAGTTTTTAACTGTTAATGATGAGATGTTGATTCTCTGTGTAAAGTAACTTGGAAATGCATTTGACAAAACTCAAGTCACCTGATTGGTAATGGGTTTGTTTCAAGTTTTAAATTGGTGAACTTTTTGTATCAGTTATGTCAACCAACTTTTCATAATTTGGTTACCACTAAAATAGTTTAGCTATTCTTGGTTATTGTTTTAATATGTAAACTAGCTGAAAAGCTTGTTTGGGTTACAGCTTGCTGAGAATTTGCAAGTATATAGAACTCTCTAATGATTAGCTTTTTATACCAGGACAAATTTAAATTGGAAATGTAAATCCTGGAAAAGTTTTTCCCAAACTGTGATTAGTGAAACTTGCTGTTTGAGGTAAAACTCATAAGATTTTATTTTGAGTTGTCTGATGGATCATAATCCATTGATAATCAGTAATCCACCATCTTGAGAGAAATGCCACAAACTACTCTGAGAACGTGATACTCGTGGGAAATCAGCATCGGGAAAAGCTGAGAGGACAATTTTAGCTTCAGTCTAAGATGGGATCCTCCTGGCTCAGTTTCCCCATCATGTTCCTTTGAAAGGGAATGTTACCCACTTGGCTATTCCTGAGTCTGGCTATGAGGTGGATTTAATCCTGGAAGGTTGGAAAACTGAATTATTTGAATCCAAACAGAGCTAAGGATGTTTTATCCTCTAAAAGTTGGACCCTAAATCTAGTCCCTGCTTTAAATCTGGGCCCTACAGTCTTTTCTGTCAGATTTGTGTCTTCCAGATTATAGGCCATTCACCTATAGTTGGTAGCAAACAGTGAGTACCAGCCAATGTCCACCCATTGTTCCCTGCATGCAGCCTGTGCTCAGTTCCAGTCAACCTCCTCTTTGGGACCCCCTTGAGGCAGGGACAGCTCTATGCCCCTTACCAGCAGGAAGCAGCTTCAGAAGACAAGACCTTTGCCCCTTACACCAAAAGAATTTGGGTCCTATTTGTTTGAGGGGGGATTGATGAGGGTGGGATCTAGACCCCACAAAGGAAAAACCCTGGGCTTTCCCACATGGCCAAATCTCTGGCATTCTCCTGAGGCTATAATTCCATACTCCCTATGGCTCCAGGCCACTTCCTATCTAGGAATCCTATCTATTAATCCTGTCTAGGCGCCATTCTTCCTTGGCCACCCCTGCAGTTCTTTTACCTCATAGACTACTTGGCCACTCCCAGATCCCTCCCATAGTCTTTCTGTATATAAGGTCCATTTTGTCTCCATTAAAAGGCTTGAATTCTTAAAATCTAGCCACTGGTCAGATTCTTATAATCTAGCCAATAGCTTTCTAATGTTCAGATGTTCTGATAAACCTTGTCTTTGGCTGAAAGAAGGCTTGGGTCAAATTCTTTCAGGCAGGACCCTTGTGTTGTGATATTGGGCTCCCAGCACCCCTGAACACTTAAACTGCATCATTTGAAGGGGTTTGGGGGAGAGCTCAAGCAAGTCACTGCTTTTACTCTGCCATCTGGGCTCTGCCCCCCATGTCTTTGCTTTTTAAGTGTGTTTCTTGTAAGAAACAGATTGCAGGGCTTTATTTTCTTATCCAAATTGTCACTCTTTCTCATTTTATTGGATTGTTTAATCCATTCATACTTAAAGTTATAAGAGTTAGGTTTATTTTTTTTTTTACTTCTGTCTCTAAAATTTTTTGTTTGTTTGTTTGTTTGCTTGTTTGTTTTTGTGAGGCAGTTGGAGTTAAGTGAATTGCCCAGAGTCACACAGCTAGTGAGTGTTATGTGTCTGAGGTCATATTTGAACTCGGGTCCTCCTGACTCCAGGGCCAGTGCTCTATCCACTGCGCCATCTAACTACCCCCAAATTTTGGGGCCAGTGCTCTATCCACTGTGCCACCTAGCTACCCCAAAATTTTGGGTTACATTTTAAGTTCCCTTTTTTTGGGGGGGGTGGGCTAGGCAATGTCGTTAAGTGACTTGTCCAGGGTCACACAGCTAGTAAGTGTCAACTATCTGAGGCTGGATTTGAACTCAGGTCCTCCTGACTCCAAGGCTGGAGCTCTATCCACTGCACCATCTAGCTGCCCCCCTAAAATTGGGGTTTTTAAATGATTTACTTTTACCCTCTCTTTTGCTGTAAATATAGTATTATGTTCCTTCAGTTACTTTATTTTATTTTATTTTTTTTAGGATGGCCCTATTCCCACTGACTCTCTTCTCACCCCAATCCCCTCTTCTCATTTGTTATCCCTTTCCCTTTAGAGTTTTGTTTATTCATTCTCTCCTGCTTTTATCTGGTTACATATTTCTTCCCTCATTTTTCCTTCTTAGTAGTCAAGTAGATTGCCCTTTCTTCTCCTTCAGCTGGTCCTGTTTATTAGTTTTTAAAATTTCATTTTTGTTCCCCTTTCCAAAAAGAATTTCTCACTCTTTTCATTATCCATCTTCCCATTAAGTTATTCTAGACCTTCATTCTCTGATTCATGATGCCCTGTGATTGTTTAGTCTCTCTCTTTTCTCTGTATTCTTAATACAAAGCTTTCAAGGTATTCATTCTAGGGTCTCTCATCTAGGCACTTTCTGCCACTGCCTTGTAGGGCATACTCCATAAATTCCCATTCTCTGTTGGGTCTCATATTCAATGCCAGTTATTACTGGGGTCAGAGAGAACACTGCTATGGTAGGACCTCCTCCCTCACCACTGATCCATACCTTCTCTTTTTGATATTTTTTTTTCTAAATTTTCCTGGGACTCTCCTACTTGTGTCCATACTATGCCACTCCTCTGGCCCAGGACAAGTAGATTTTTCAGACACCAAATCTCCCAGGCCTCAGACTCATTTCCTCATTAAGCTTCTCATTTCCCTTCACTCGTAGGAGTATTCATCAATGGAACCCTCTCCCACCAACAGAGTAAGATCTCCTTCCTTCCTCTTCCCTCTTTTCAGTCTTTCCCCATTCTCCCTCCCTCCCTAGTAGTCTCTTTCTGAGCCCACAGAGCTCACCTTCCCCTCGTTACTAGCTTTTGATTTCATGTATTCTCCCATGTTATAATGTAGTCTCCCAGAAGCAGCATTTACTTATAGGCAGTGTGTTCACTTCTGTTTTTCTTTGTAAAAAATTTTTAAACTCTTCTTTATTATTGAATGTCCATCTTTTGTCCTGTGTGATTAAGCTCAGATTGGCAGGTTAGTTCACCCTGGGCTGCATTCTGAGCTCTGTTGCTCTTCAGAACATTTTATTCCATTTCCTTCCTCTTTTTCTGGTGGGTGTGGAAGTTTCACATTATTATAATATCCTTTCCTTTGTATTTTAAGGTCTTTCCCCTGATGGCTTGCAGAATTTGTTTCTAAATTGAATTGTTAAATTTAAGCAGTATGTATCTTGGAGTTTGCAGCTTGGGTTTTTTCCTGGAGGTGATCTGTGAATTCTTTCAATTGAAATTTCATTTTCTATGTTCAGAAGTTCTGGGCAGTTCTTGTCTGTTTTTTCCTTCATTATATGTTTTCATTATATGAAGTTTTTTGTCCTGTCATGTTGTTCTGGGAGACCTATGATCCTTAGGTTGTCTCTACACATTCTGACTTCAAGGTCAGTATGTTTTGCTTGCATGGTGTATCTTTTGTCATGAGATCAGAGTAACTACTTACAAGAGCTTGCTATGTTGCTTTTTTCTTCTTTCTTCTGCCAGAGTATACTTTTAGTAGTGATGGTAGGATTCTTATGGGAGTGTGTTCATGGCTAATTATAGCACCAATACCTTGGATATTTGTAGTAATTATCCTCTCAAGTACTCTCGTATATTAGTTAACTGTCTCATGACATCCCTTTGAAGAAAATAGAGGCATAATTAATTAAATAGAAGAAACCAAGGTCAAGTGACTTAGGGGGCCAATCTTATAGAATATCTTCTCAAACTTAAAATTTCTGAGGTAAGAAAATAGAATCTGTATTGAAACCGTATTGTTAGCAAAGCCTTCAAAATATTTCTGGAAATTTTTATTTTATTTTATATTTTTTATTAATGGTATTTTATTTTTTCTAATTACATGTAAAGACAGTTTTCAACATTGATTTTTTGGAAAGATTTTGAGTTCCACATCTTTCTCCTTTCCTTCCTTCCTTCCCCCATCCCCAAGATGGCAAGCAATCTGATAGAGGTTATGCATGTGCAATTGTGTAAAACATATTTTCATATTAGTCATGTTGTGAAAGAAGAAACAGAGCAAAAGGAAAAAAGTGAAAATAGTATGTATGCTTTGATCTACATTCAGATTCCATAAGTTCTCTGGATGTGGATACCATTTTCCATCATGAGTCTTTTGGATTGTCTTGGATCATTGTATTGCTGAGAAGAGCTAAATCAATCATGGTTGATCTTTGCACAGTGTTGCTGTTACTGTGTACAATGTTATCCTGGTTCTGCTGACTTTCACTTAGCATCAGTTCATGTGACTCCAGGTTTTTCTGAAACCCTCCTGCTCATCATTTCTTATAGCACGATAGTATTACATTACATTCATATACCACAGCTTGCTCAGCCATTCCCCCAATTGATGGGCAATCCCTCAATTTCCAATTCTTTGCTACCATGAAAAGAGCTGCTTTCAATATTTTTTTACATGTGTGTCCTTTTCCCTTTTTCCTCATCTCTTTGGGATACAGACTTAGTAGTGGTATTGCTGGAGCAAAGGGTATGCACAGTTTGATTGACCTTTGGGCATAGTTCCAAATTGGTCTCCAGAATGGCTGGATCAGTTCACAAACTCCAGGAACAATGCATTAGGGTCCCAATTTTCCCACAACTAACATTTATGATTTTCCTTTTCTGTCTTATTAGTCAATCTGATAGGTGTGAGGTGGTGCCTTAGAGATGTTTTAATTTGCTTTTCTTTAATCAATAATGATTTAGAGCATTTTTTCATATGACCATAGATAGATAGCTTTGATTTCTTTTTCTGAAAACTGCCTGTTCATCTCCTTTGATCATTTATCAATTGGGGAATGACTTGTATTCTTACAAATTTGACTCAGTTCTCTATATATTTGAGAAATGAGGCCTTTACCAGAAATACTTGCTGTAAAAATTGTTTCCCAGCTTTCTGCTTTCATTCTCATTTTGGTTGCATTGGTTTTGTTTGTGCAAAAGCTTTTTAGTTTAATATAATAAAAATTATCCATTTTGCATTTAGTAATGCTCTCTATTTCTTGTTTGGTCATAAATTCTTCCCTTCTCCATAGATCTGACAGGTAAACTGTTCCTTGCTCTCTTCATTTGCTTGTCGTATCACTCTTTATGTTTAAATCATGTACCTATTTTGACCTTATCTTGGTATAGGTGTGAGATGTTGATCTAGTGTCTACCATACTGTTTTCCAGTTTTCCCAGCAGTTTATTTTTTTGGCAGTTTTTGTCAGATAGTGAGTTTTATCACAGAAGCTGGAGTCTTTGGGTTTATCAAACAGTAGATTACTATAGTCATTTACTACCATGTTTTGTGTACCTACTCTATTTCTTAGCCAGTACCAGATAGTTTTGATGATTGCTGCTTTTATAACACAGTTTTAGATCTGTATTGCTAAGTCACCTTCCTTTGAATTTTTTTTTTCATTAATTCCCTTGATATTCTTGACCTTTTGTTCTTCCTGTTAAATTTTGTTATTTTTTCTAGCTCTATAAAGTAATTTTTGGTAGTTTGATTGGTATGGCATTGTAAATTAATTTAGGTAGAACTGTCATTTTTCTTCTATTAGCTTGGCCTACCCATAAATAACTGATATTTTTCCAGTTGTTCAGATCTGACATTATTTGTGTGAAAAGTGTTTTGTAATTGTGTTCATATAGTTCCTGGGTTTGTCTTGGTGGGTAGATTCCCAAGTATTTTATATTGTCTACAGTTATTTTAAATGGAAATTCTCTTTCTATCTCTTGCTCCTGGGCTTTGTTGGCAATGTATAGAAATACTTATGATTTATATCCTGCAACTTTGCTAAAGTTGTTAATTATTTCAAGTAGTTTTTTAAGTGATTCTCTAGGCTTCTCTAAATATACCATCATATCTGCAAAGGGTGCTAGTTTTTTTTTCTTATTGCCTATTCCAGGGGTGAGGAATCTGAGGCCTGAAGGCCACATGTGGCCTCGAGTGTGGCCCTTTGACTGAATCCAAACTTCATAGAACAAATGCCCTTAATAAAAGGGTTTGTTCTGTAAAACTTGGACTCAGTCAAAAGGCTGTAACCTGGTCTAGTGCCTTCAATTTCTTTTTCTTCTCTTATTGCTAAAGCTAACATTTCTAAGTACAATTTTGAATGATAGTAGTGATAATAGGCATCCTTCTTTCACCCCTGAACCTACTTCCCATTACAGATAATGCTTGCTAATGATTTTAGATAGATACTATTTATCATTTTAAGGAAAGTTCCATTAATTTTGCCGTATTTTGCCAAAAGATTCTTCTGCATCTGTTGAAAATAATGATATGATATCTTTTGGTTTTGTTATTGATATGGTCAGTTATGTTGATAGTTTTCCTAATATTGAACTAGTCTTGCATTCCTGGTATGAATCCCACTTTGTCATAGTGTATTATCCTGGTGATCAGTTGCATGTAAAATCCTTGCTAATATTTTATTTAAAATTTTTGCATCAAAATTCATTATGGAAATTGGTCTATAATTTTCTTTCTCTATTTTGGCTCTTCCTGTTTAAGTATCAGCACCATATTTGTGTCATAAAATGAATTTGGTAGGACTCCACCTATTTTTCCAAATAGTTTATACAGTATTGGAATTGTTCTTTACATGTTTGGTGAAATTCACTTGTAAATCTGTCTTGCCCTGGGGATTTGGAAAATTATATTTTAAAAAATTATTGACTAGTTAACTGAGAAATTCTAGTATCAAATCACTTTAGACTCATGAGACCCAAGAAAAAAGAAATCATCTTCTGGATAAATAAGAATTTTTAAAATAAAAAAAGAGAGAGTACCTTTTGTTAACAAAGAATACCAACTATAATGCCCTGGGAAAGAAATGAAAACCCTTATTAGGAATCTGGTCCATGAAAATCAGCTTGAAATCACTTCTTAAATTTACAAATACAAATTCCAGAAGAAATTGAAATCTGTAGTGTCATCATTCCCAGACAACTTAATTTGCCTCTTCTCTGTAAGGTGAGTTATAACCAGATGGGTTTTTATTAATTCACCTTCCCTGAAAGCAGCTGTTTTAGGGACAAAAAGGGAGTCAGAGGATATCAGAGAGGTTGTAGAGGCAGAATCACTGAGACTTGTCAACAAACTGGATATGGGTGTGGTGGTACAGTGAGGTAGCAGAAGAGTCAAAGATGATTGTTACAAGCTTAAATGACTAAATGGATGATAATGCTTTGTATAGAAAGAAGTAAATTAGAAAGAGGGGAGAGACAGCATCATGTGAGTAAAAATCTGGATTCAAAGCCCACAAAGATGTGAGTTCAAGCCCTGCCATTGACACATACTGGCAGTGTAGCCCTGGGCAAGTCACTTAAATTCTTGGTGCTTTAAGCAGCTCTCTAAAACTAAATTGCAGTCACCTGGTGTTTATATTCATTCAGTAAACCTTCATTAAGTGCCTGCTACGTGCCAAGCAGTATGCTCAGTGCTGGGGATACAAAAGCAAATGAATTTGCTGATTTTGTTGACCTCATAGTCTAATGGAGGAGACAACATGCAACTACATACAAATAAGATATATATAGGGTAAATTGGAGGTAGTCTCAGAGGGAAGGCACAAAGATTAAGAACTTGAAAAGGCTTCTTGTAGAAGGTGGGACTTTAGCTGAGATTTGAAGGAAGCCAGAGTAGTTGAGAGGCAGAAATGAGGCGCCATAGCTATGAGGTCAATGTCACTAGATCACTGAGGGGCAGTAGGAGGACTAAAAAGTAAGAAGACTGGACTTCCATTGGTGGTGGGAATTTCCTCACCTTGGAAGTTCCCTAGATCCAGAAGAATGCAGATATAACCTCTATTGCTGATGCTTTTTAGGTGGGTCAGATGCCAGCTTGGAAATGTCCAACAGGGAGTTGGAGTTGTTGGACTCAAATCTTCATAAGAGATTCGGGCAGAATGTGTAGGATTGTGACTGCATAGGGGAGATTGAATCCGTGGTAATGGATAAGATTACCAAGGGAGAAGAAAGAGGTCTAGGGAAGACCCTTTGGGGACATTTGCACTGAGAGGGCAGGAGGAAGGAGAACCAGTGAAGGAGTGGATTATGTTCCTGGAGACCCAGAAAAGAGAAGTGCCACAGAAGCCAAAGGAAGAAAGAATGTTTCTACTGTAGAAACAGCAAAGAGAATGAAGAATGAGAGGAAAAAACTCCCATCAGACTTAGCAATTAATAGGTCCTTCTAGTTCCAAATCAAGTTTCAGGAATGGAGTTTCAGTTGGAACAAGAGAATCTGAAAATTTGGCTTTTCTTTTTTGTGACTTTGGCCGGCTAAACCCCTAAGCATCTATAGAAGTAGGCATGAATTTCATAAAATCACATCTTATTGAGCGCTTGCTGTGTGCAATCAAGACACTTTCATGATTGTACTTAAAAGCAGGACTTGAGAAATGTAAAGAATCTGGAATCTGGAGGTGGGAATTCCTAAATCTTGGCTTTGTTCTTTACAACTGGCTGTGTGACCTTTGGCAGGTAATTTTCTAAAGTACTCTCAGCTTCAGTTTCTTTATCTATAAAAGATGCTGTTAAACTAGGAGGCCTGGGAGTGCAGTTGAGAGAATGCTGTATTTGGGCTTGAATTTGAATGTGACTGCCACTTCCTGAACATGTGATGTTGGGCAAGTAACTTAATTTCTCAGTGAATCCATTTCCTCATATGACGGGCTGGGCCATATTACTTTTACAGTACCTTCTAATTTCTAAATTTATGATCCTGTGGCTAGATTTTATCTAAAGTACCTTCCAGCTCAAATTTTCAATCCTGCTAACAGTAGCCAACCATAAGAAATAATAGCATCATCCTAATATTACTATCTCTCAGAGGTGCTTGAACAATCAGTAGCTTCTCAGGGATGATTCTTAAATCTTCACTACCCCAAAGGCCTCCTTAGGCATGTTTACCAAACTTTCCCACAACAATCAGGGGCAATTTTGGTATAAACTCATACTCTAAGTGGGAGTTGTCAGATAGCAACAGAGGTGCTATATTAAAATAAAATAAACTTGCCTGCTTTTTATTCCTTTAAATTCCAGACAGTGATTGAACTTTGTGGGAGACAGCACCTAAATATCTTTTTATGATAAAATTTCTATTATGTCAATATGCTTTGAACTCAAGATTTTTAAAATTTTATTTGAAAAGATTAACATTGAACATTAGTGCAACCAACTGATGTTACTTAGTAATTATTTGAATTTAAATTAGCTTGTTGTAGTGCGTTTTAATTTACAGTGTACCATAGCAAGTTTTAGGTACTTCCTCTAAGACCTTGTCAGGACTCTTTTTCCATTCGTTCTCATTGAATTTTCCTTTTTATACGTTCTTAATGTGTGCTTCATTTTTCTGGTTCTGTTTTTTCCCTTTGTATCTGTTTGAATTAATTACATTATAGTATTCCTTTATATTAATATACCACAATTTTTAAACCATTTGTAGTTTTTGCAGTTACATTTATTGCTGCTATGAAAATCTTTGTAGCTACTTTTCTTTTTGTTTTTGATAAATGGTTTTGAATCTTTTCCCAACAGTGGAATTATTGGGTTAATTGGTCATGATTATTTATTATGATTATTTTTGTTAACTTTACTGCATGCTACTATATTGCAATTCTGTCAGTAATTGATGAGAATAATTGTTTTTCTACAATCTTGCTAGCATTAAGTTTGTTTTGCAGTCTGATGGATATGAGGTGGTACTCTCAGAACTGTTTTAATTTACATCTCTTTGATAATTACTGCAGTTGAGCATTTTTTTCAAGTCTTTTGGCTGTTTATTATTCTTAGGTGGTTTTTCCTCAAGTTTATGTATGTTTTTATGTATCAGTGATTGCAGAATATTTTAAACTGAGGTTTAAATTAAATAAAATATGTAAACTATTTGAATGAAACAAAAGTTACAGAGTAGGGGGAAAAACTTTATTTTACAGTACTTGAATTATACTACTTGGATATTATATGTCCTAGAGAATAAGGAAGAATTGAAAGGTTCATATGAATACAGAGATGGTTTGCCATCGTGTCCATACAACCAGAGGAGCATTGTGCAGTGAGAGGCTGATAAATAAAATACAGCCGTGGTATAGCTCAAAGCCCATTATAGGAGAATGTTGGAAAGTTGAGGAGGTTGCAGTTTGGTTCTCCCTTGGCTTCATGGCAGGAAGATGCAAGGCCAGGTGTAGCTTGGTTGGGTCTGCTGCCAGCAGGGCAACATGGAAAGATGGTCAGGGAACATCATGAATATAGCTCTCTCTTTGCGAAGATTAGAGTTGAAGTCTCATATACATATATATATATATATATATAAAACATATGTGTTGTTACTTGAAGTTGAACTAACAACTCCCATTTATATAGTGTTTTGAGGTTTAGAGGCTTTTTCTCAAAATAACCCTAGAAGGTATTATATTTTTCTGGATGGGGGAAGAAAGTAAGTGTAGGAAGAAAGGTAATTTATTCAAAGTCACACAACTAGTGTCATAGCTGGAATTTAAACTCGGGTGTTTCTCCCTTCAAGTCTAATGTTCTGTCTGTTATACCACATAGCTGCCTATCTGACATACAGGCATACAAGTTTTTATGCCTGTGATTCCTGCTATTAGGGGGAGGTTGATCAGCCATGGGTTGGCCCTGAGTGGTTTGCTTCACTTCCGTCCTGGGCAAGATAGGAAGACCCAGTCTTGAAGAAAAAAAAAAAGAGAAAAATCCCAGGTTAGCAAATAAGCAAATGCCTGAGTATTTATCGATGGAATAAAACAGAAGTAAGTGCTAAGGGCATTTTCCCATTTTATTGCTGTCCTTACCAAGCCTCATTTTAGCCTTTGAGGCTGTAGGGAGGATTCCTCATAGATGTGTTTTAATGGACTTTCAAGAGACCTCTGCAGTAGGTCTGATAGCTGAATTTTTCACCATTTTGGGTGAGGGATGTCTGTCCCTATCCTAAGAAGGGGAGATAGAAAGCTAACTGCAGACACCTCTGGTAGGTAGAAGTTATTATGTTCACCTTTCATGTAGTTTCAGAGCAGAAAGAAAGGGTTTTTCAGAGTGATGTTAACAATACCTCCTTTTCTTTGTAAAGTACTTTATATTACATAAAATTAGAAGGGACTAGAGGTCATTTAATCCACCCCCTTACAAAATTGAAAATCTGCAAAATTTCCTTTACATTTCTAACAAATAGCTAGCACCTGCTTTCATATTTCCAGAGATAGAAAGCTTACCAATTTAGAAGTTGTTTAGCAAGTCTCCTGTCTCATATTTATGCAGCTGATTTTTCAAAAACCTCAGTGCAAGACTATACATTTGTCTCTCATCTTGCTATATCATTCATTCTATCATTTAAATCTGTTAAGCACTTTTAGATACTGATTCTCTAATCCAGTGTATTAGCTATCCCAAGCTTCTTATCTTCCCTAGATTTGATAAACATTCTGCCTATGCGTCCATCCAAATCATTGATAAAAATGTTAAATAGAACTGGGCAGAGGACATTTCTGCCACACTTTACCAAAGATCTCCCAATCCAGTTCATCAAGCATTTACTATGTGTAAGGCACCTTGTTAAGAGCTGGTGTTAACAAGACAAAATGAATAACAGGCTTTTCCCCAAGGAATTTACATTATATTGCCTTCTGGTTGATGTTAATCCATGAATCACCATTCCTTAGGTAAACCCATACAGTCAGTTCTAAATCTTCTCAGTGGTAGTACTAGTATTTGTCATCCCAGGTGCAGGTAAACATAGATTCAATACCCTACCTCGATTTTGATTAAGTTAAAGAGTGGGGTGTTTTTTTCTGCCATGATTACAAAGTGTTCCAACCATTGCTCTCTATATCTGTCAAGGAGGAAAGGTTTTTAATTGTGTTTCCCTATGTAGCTTATCCTCTACTGTAAGGCTATCAGATAGTGAAGGGTAGTATATGTTCTATTTCTGAAAGGCCCCGCTCTCCCACCTCCCCCTCAGCTTTAGCAAGGCCTGGCAGCATTTTGGGTACTACTGACGAGAGGATATTCAGCATGACATTGGTTACTATCATGCTCTTGTTTGTTTTCACAAACCAGTACTTAGTCATTTCTGAGTGAACAACTGCTGAGAGGAGACCATAACCTCTTGATTTCAAAGGAGTCATCACTTCACTGGTGCCTCTGTGGTTAATATAAGAAAGGTGTTTTGCCATAAACTTTTCCGAGGTATTCAGTGAGGTTGGAAAGGGGTCGGCCCAAGCAGGAAGCCCTTGTCTGTGCTGTAAAGAAAATAGCAAGTAACAAAATAAAAGCATCAAAGAACCAACAGGATGCAGTCCCACGAGTCCTTTCTGGCATGTTGGGCTTCTTGAAAGTTAGCATTGAGTGAAGGATGACCTTAAAACTTGCTTCACTCTAACAGACTGAGCTCAAGTTTAAAGTTCAAGGCATTTTGTTTTTTCACCTGTTTCCTACAGTTTTAAGAAACTTCTGAAGAATTAATGTGTAACTATATCTGGTCACTGAGCCAACACTAAGAATTTTTCTCAAGGGAAAATAATGTTACTGTATAAAGGGAGAGAAATGGATACTCTCCTGAGATCCAAGGAAGTTTTTTACAAAATAAAACACTAGCCAGGGTTACCCTGAATACTTAGTTAATACAAAAGTTGGAACAGGATTTCACCTCTGCACTGGCTTTGGGATGTATTTTCCCAAATGGGGGCTGTTGGTTTTCGTGTGAAGGAGGCAATAGATTGTCTTAAGATAGCAAGGGAATGAAGCGTCCAGTTGTGAGATGTGAGAGTTTAGCCTAAACTACTATTATAGTCTGATGAATTTCAGGCTTAGTCGAGCTGTGATTCTGACTGGTTTCACAAGGTTTGGGCTAGGCTGAGCTGTGATTCTAGCTAGTTTATAAGTGTTATACAAGTTTTGAATCATTAAGCAAATTTCAGCAAGGAAAAGGGATCAGAGGGGGATTTGCATCTCAACTGCCTTGTGAATCATTCTCTTTTCCCCAAGATTCAATATTAGTTACATAATATATGATCTTGCATCATTGCTTTCTATGGCACCATTTACAAACAGGGATATGATTTTACTGCTTTTCAAATTTAGTTGTTTTATCTTTTTTTTTTTTTTTAGCATAGATAGTGACTTGTAAGCTGTGTCAGTGGCTCAACACCCAGAGTAAAAAGCTACTTTTAAGGAGTTGACATACAGATTTTTACCAGTGTTTCCTCTAGACATTAATTTTTAATGGATGTGGTATGAATATTTCATGGCGGTACCTTTCTAAAGGTTGGTTTTTGTGTCAGAAGCTGGTGTCCATTTAAAAACCTTTTGCAAATTAGTTGTGAGGATGTGAAATCTTATCTATTTCCTCATCTCACTTTCCAGGACAACGTTTTTCACTGTACAGACTAGACTTATGCGGTAGTTCTGCAACTGTGCTTCTTTTGTAAGCTAACATCAAGTTAAAATTTAAAATTAAACTCTGCTTTTCAATCTTGCCTTTAACACTACAACCACCAGGTGGCTGAGAAATAACACTAAATAGGCAAAATAGAAACAATTATCTGAAAGCCTTGTAATCACTTGCATTTCTGCCTCTGTAGGGAATTATGAAACCATACATGGACTTTGTTTCAAGAAAGAAAAATGCTGAACAAGTTGCTGAGTATTTCAAATAGTTCCAGGCATAGGCAGGCACTTGCTTTGTTGGGTTTTGTTTTTTATTAAATATTTGCTGCCTTAAACTGACTATTTTGCTCTGAACTATCACTTTTTGAAATTGAATCATTTGATCTGTATTCTGTATCCAATTTGACCTTTACTTTGCTGAAATACTGTGTTGTGGCCACTGTCAGAACCCAGAACCCAACTGTGGGCTCTCTCCAATAGATTGTATATTAACTCTACAGTGTTTCATTGAGACAATGATGTAGTATGTCACATGATGTTAGAAGGAAGGCTATGCCTGTGTGTTACCGTTATAGTTTAGTCATGTTTTCAGAGTGACAGAAATCTGACAATCTAAAGGTAAGATTCTCCTTAGGATCTTAGGTGTCTCTTAATTTGTATTTTCTGGACCTTAACTCTATTTGTTGTTTGAGCCTGTGTATTAATAGTTACCCTAGGCATTATGCTCAAATTTGGGAAATTCATGAATGAGAAGTAATGGCGGTGGAACAAGGCGAAAAGTTTTTCAAGTTTATCTTCACAGAATCCTTAATTATGGAAGAAATGAAATTGTATCTTTCTATTGGAAACATTTCATAGTTTCTTGAAACTAAAGAAAAGTTTCTTATTTCATGGAAATAAAGCTTATTTTATTCCCCGCTTGATGTTTCAGTTTGGCTGCTCTTTGGGTGCATTCTAGTTTCCCTTTTTATTTTTTAACTTATTAACTTTGACAAGTAACCTCTTGGTTGTGAACAATTTTATTCACAATTCATTTTTCTGATTCAAAGTGAACATGAGTGCCCTAATCCCCTAATGGGAATTAATTGCATGTTTCAGTGCTTAACTCTAATCCTTTCTCAATCCCCACAGGGGCATGGTTCTTCCTGAAGGATCTGTGTTTGTTATTCCAAACACAATCAGAAAGGTAATGATTTTTCTTCTAAAAGGAACCAGAGATGCAGAATATTAATGTTCCTTTCTTTGTACTGGAACAAGAAGTAGTATCCCCAAACTTATTTTGTATTATGAAGGATAAATGGCATTTAATTAGGTAGATAAAATGAAGAAAAAAAATATAGTTTGGTTATTTGTCAGGTATAAAATGATTTCTTAGGAAAAGGGGTTTAAAGTTTATTGTCAAATCTGTTATGGAAATGTTATTTCCTTTCAACGAAGGAAATGATAGCTGATTTTTCAAAGGGTCAAGTAATAGTCCTGTAGTCCAGTTGTAAAGTCTGAAGAGTTTTACTTTACTATCAGCTATGTTTGGCTATATACAGTGAAGGACATTGCCAAAGGATGTTCCCCATTTACCCAGGCAAATGAAATGATTATCCAAGATCATATGGCTAGGTAGCATTGGAGCTAAAACTAGAATCCAGATTTTAAAATAATGCTGTCTCTCTCTGTGATACTGACTTACTTATAATGTTTGGAAATACTGATCTGCTGAAGCAAATTCAAAACCTCTCATCTTATGTGTACAACCAGTGATGACATTTGAATACCTTACAACAGTGTTACCCATGTATTCATGTTGACAAGATTGATGTCTGAGCTGGAAAAGCAAGATGTGCTGGCATTGTCACTGGGTCACTGTACTGTTTACATTTACTCTATAGCCACAGGATGATAGAGAGAGACTTTGTTGTTCAAATGTTTCTTATGTCAAGAAAGCTAAATAACTCACATATAAACATTTCTATCTACCTCTACTCATTCACCTGACTACAAGACCTGTCCTTTCATTTTATCTAAACCACTGTCCAGCACTGGGACAAAAAGCAACACTATCTTTTTGTTGGGAGGAAAGAATAGTGCCTTTACAAATGTAGCAGGGTCCTTCTGTTTGGTCAGAGTGGCTGCCTGTGCCAAATGAGGTCCTCAATTATCTAGGCAATGCTGGGCTCATAGTTATATGAATGGCCTCACATTATGGCTGTTACAGGGAAATTGCCATCCTACTTTATGAATGAATTCCACACAGTTTGCAATGTCAATCCCTGCTCTTACCTCTCGGGGCCCTTTTTGAGAAGGGGCCTTACATCACTTCTAACTTCTCAATAGCTGTTTACTACAGTAATGACAGTGATAGTGGCAAGAATTTAATAGATGTTTCCATGCCAAATACTTTTAATTTCCAAGGTCTGTGGAATGAAGTGATTTCAAAATTCAGAAACCTAACAGAAGAAATCAAAATCTTATTGATACAGGATGAAATACATATCATCTGAGTTGCTGTTAGATTTATAATGTATAATGATGATGTTTTCAGCCTAAAGAAGATGAACTTACATTCTAATATTTTTATTTGACCTCAAAGAGCAGTCTGTTCTGCGGAATGATCTCAAGAACATTAAATACAAAATAACAATAATAGGATAATGATCTGTCCCAGGACTTAACTTCATCAAACTGAATGAGAATGAGCACATTGAGAATAACAACAATAATATAAATACTTTACATTGACAAAGCATCCATACACATTTCAGAGGCCTTTCACATATTTCATGTGATTATCAGAACTACCTAGTGTGAGAGGCTTGGATGGGTTTTGTGTCCACTTGGCAAAGAAAGAAATTAGAAGTTGTGATTTTGCCCAAAGTCACACAGCTACCTAGCAACAGTGCTAGGTAGAACAGTCTCTTATTCTTGGTCCAGTGTACTTGATATTAAAATAACCTTGATACAAAATTAAGGATTCTCCCCCCCCCAAAAAAAATTTTAGTCTGAGATTCATTAAATCATTTAACAAGTATGTAGACTACTAGATAGATGCAAATTAGGTGCTGGGGTAGACAATCTTTCCTTGTCCTCCTGGAATTCAGAATTCATTTGGTGGGAACTAAGGCACAAGCAAAAAAAATTATCTAATACAAGGCAGCATATGATGTGTCATAGGAGTGGAATAATAATTTAGGGGAAGTAGTGGGGATTTTTGGAAGCTCAGGATTAGAATTGACATTTTTCTCTTATAACCCTGAATATTAAGGATATAGAGCTCTATATTTGACTGTTGTTGGGGCCCAGTTGGTATATCTCATAGTGATATAGTTTATGTTGTTAACAATGCTTGTCCAATGACCACAAAGTCAAATTCAAACAGCTTATTGTTCTGAAAGCCTATTCTTTTCTTGAAGTACAATGTCTTGTACTTCACTATAAGATACCTCCTTAATAGCTTGGTTTAAAAATACCATTAAAAACATATAATCTGAATCCTTTCTTTGATATATACTGGTTGTATGATTCTGGGCAAGTACCTTAAGTTCTCAGCTTCTGATCTGCATTATTAGAGCGATTTTTTTCCACTGGAAATCCCCTATACCAATAAAATCATAGGTCTGTTTCCTTCTGCCACTCACAAAATAATAATCTGAATGAAAAAATTCCATATGGTGGAAAGTTACATAAATCTTTGGCTGACACTGTATTTAAAATGTCTGGAATACAGCCATGTTAGCCAGTCCTATCATCAGCAACTCTCTTTCAAACACGAGTGTATCCCTTCAAGCCAAAGGGACATCTTGTTTCTTTTCCATGTGAACATTACAACTGTAAATAAAGTTCTATCCTTTCTAAATATGGAAACAAATTAGCAAGCATTTATGGAGAATTTCCCACAAGACAGACAGAAATAATTTATACATGAGGCTTAGCAATGGTAGATTATAAGGTTAGTGATAGAGTCCTGAACAGATGACCCATTAGCCCATCTCATTCGAGTAATGATCACTGAAAAGACCAGAAATCAGGAGATTGTAGTTTAGCTTACAAACCTGAAGTTTTTCTTCCTCATCATTTACGCATTCTCAGGCAGCCCTACACAGCCTAGTGAAGAACCTGCCAATTGTTTTACATCAGCTGCCAGCTGCTGAGATGTGGTCCTTTAGAGTCAACTTTTATAGGTGGTCCTCACTTGAGATACAATATGTTTACTCGAATAATGGGTTAGCAAAAGGATGTTTGTGAGCTCTTAGAATGGGGATCAGTGAGCAAGAACCGGAATGGTTCATTGAAGAAAAGGTTGTACCTGTATAATTTCATCTCAGGGTTCCCTCACTGTAGAGCTGGAGAAGGCAGTAAAAGTCACGGTGCACCCAGATTTCAGTGAAGTGTTTGATATTCTCTAAAAAACAACAACTAGCATTTATATAGCACTTAAAGGTTTACAAAGCACTTTACAGATGTAATTTCATTTGATAGTTAACACTGAGGTAGGTGTGCAAACCAAGGCTGAGAGAGGTTATAAGTGACTTGCCCTGGGGCACATAGTGAGGAAGGCTGGCAGGATTTGAATTCGGGTATTTTTGAGTCCCAGTTCAGTGCTTTTACACACTGTCTCCTAGATGCCTCCTGTGGACAAGTTGGAGAGTTGTGAATTGGTTGATGGTATATTTAGGTGATTTCAGAACAGTTGACCAATTTCCCCAAAGAGTGAGGAATTTCTCTCATGGAAACATATAAGGTTCTATCCTTAACTATTTGCTGTTCAATATATTTTTTGTTAAATGAAGGCAAAGATGGTATGCTTATCAAATTTGAAGATGTCACAAATTTGAGGAGGGGGAAATGACAGAACTGGGTGCCAAAAAGATCTCAATAAGTTGGAAAACAGGCTAGATATAATATATGAAGCATAACTGGGTAAAAATGTTAAATCTTTCAAGTCCAAAAAAGTCCTGTTACAGGTACAGGAGGAAAGAGCCATAGCTAGACATTTCAGGCATTGTAAGGTTCAATCTAAACCTAATAGTGTGGTATGTTAGACAGAAAGCTTACTCAGTTGTGGGTTTAGTATCCAGAAAGAATAAGTGATAGTCATTCTTTATTCTATGTCAGGCCACATATAATAAACATAGTGTGTTCTGATTCTGGGCATCACGTTTCAGGAAGGACATTGACAAACTGGAGCCAAAATAAAGGGGCATTAGCACTCTCAGTCTTTCATTAGTGGACAAACAAGAGCTCTCAGCATTTAGTTAATAAGATTAGCCAGATATTGGGCCACTACTATGGGTGGTCTGCTTCCTCCTACCATTGGCCGTAACCCCAGGTGAGTTACTTCCTGCCTCCTCCCCACCCCCTGGCCAGGAACACTCCAGAGTTACTTTTAGGGAGACATAAAAAACCATTATTACTGTCAGCGGTAAGAAAGGAAGCACATGCAGAATTGTTGGTTAAATTTGTTTCTATAACCATATTGCTGTACTTAGAATTTAATTGTTGTCTGTAAGATGGAAAAGTTTCTCAGCTTTGGAAAAAAAAATTTTGTAATTACTTTCTCCAGGATATATAGCCCTGAAATTAAAAAACCCAGCACAATTTCCCACAGAAATAATGCTATCAGGATGGTTAGGTTTCTAGGCCAGTCCACACAAATAACCTTAAACACATATACACATATATATCAGCACTGTATGTGATCTACTCTTTATACCACTGTTTCTCTGGGAAAGTGCATTCTGATTTCTAACTGGATACAGGAATATCTTTATCCCAGTGTTAGGCTTGTGAGAAGTCCAACCACCACTTCCAAGCCAGAGGGTGCCCCTTTAGCTCAGAAGATAAGACTGCTCTGAATGTCACCCGTGGCCCCCACTGAGTCCTTTGCCATGGAGAAAGGGGCCAGTAGTTCCTGAAGAAGGAGCTATAGCTATGGTTGCTTTCAGAAGGGTAGGGCTGCTGGAGGGGGATAGGTCCTGTTACTATATGCAGTGTGTTGGCATACTGCAAGACATTCATCATCTTGTATTTTTAAGTAAAGAACTACCTGTGGTCGCTTAAACATTAAAACAAGTATTGATCACAACATGCTTATCGAGAAATAGCCCCATGTTGGAGAAGGTGGTGTACGTTGTATTTGATCAAGCTTAGGAAAGTTCACACTCATGCAGAGTTTTGAAAGTGCCCTTAATCACTGTGTTTCAAATAGCAGTGATAATTTTGTGAAACAACTGAAATGAAAAGAGGGGAACTGGTGCTATGGTCAGGGTAATGTTTGGATAAACCAGAAACCAGACAGCACTCCGCTGCTTCCTAACAGGAAAGACCAAGTTGGGCATAGTTCCCTAGTGTGCTAGGATTTAATAACTCATTTTTCAGAGGGAAAAATACTCATTTAGTTAAAGAAAATACAGATGAAGCTGTTCCTTATCAGAGACATTCCATCTCCAGCCTCCATGCCTTTACACAGTTCCTTCTCCTAACCTCCTAACGTCTTGGAGTTTACTTTTTTCAAAGCAAAGCTCAGGTGCCACTCCCAAAATTGCTTTGTAAATATTTCATACATGTTGTCTCACTCCAGTCCAATACAAACTTCTTGAGGAGGGACTTTAATTTTTGTCTTTGAATCCCCATCAGATAGTCTCTTGTACACAGAACATACTTAATGTCTGTTGAACTGAATTCTTTAAGAAAAAAATGGACAAAAATCAAGACCTGAGGATCATTGGAAAACGAAGGAATTAATTGCTGTAGTATTTATAGAAGCAGCTGTCAGGCCAGTTCTTTTTTCCAGTTACCTATATAAATAACTATCAAGAGATACTGATGAAATGATTGAAAATATACAAGATCTTGCTCTAGATTCTGATTCCTAATAATTTTTTGTCTAGAAGGACCTGTTTGGGCTTGAAATCTATTGATGAAATACATAAATGCTGGGTTAGGTCTCTGCCTACATGGAGTATTTCTGCAGGAAATTTAGCCCACCAAAAAAAAAAAAATCAGAGAGCTAGAACAAGGTTCAAGAGTGGATCTCGTCTTACTGCTTGTATTCAAATAGGTAATACAATCAGAGGATAATCTGTTCTCTTGATGAGCCCTAGGACTATAGACTATATTCTACAGCCTGTTCTTTGCTTTATCACCGACATGGTTATGAAGCTCATCCTTTTATCCAAGCAAAATATTTTCTCCCCTTTGCTAATTTTTTTGGTTCCTTCTAGACAATGCAAAGATGATTAATTGCCCTGCCCCTTAGCACTCATATAGTACTGATATACTTGGTTTCTTATTTTCAGCTTCTTTGACCAGAATGGCATGTGTGTTTGTATATGGGACTCTTAAAAAAGGCCAACCCAACCACAGCTTCATGACCAGTTGTACCAATGGGATTGCAGAATTCCAAGGTCGGGGTCGCACAATAGATCTATATCCTTTGGTGATTGGAAGCAAACATAACATTCCCTATTTGCTGAATGTCCCAGGAAAAGGACATCACGTTACTGGAGAGATCTATTCTGTTGATGACCAGATGCTGCAATTCCTTGATGAATTTGAAGGCTGCCCAGACATGTATCAACGCACTCCAGTGAGGATTGAAATATTAGAGTGGGAAGGTAAAAGCAGTGCACCTGAGGAGAGGCCAGCTGTTAACAGCATTATGGAATGCTTTGTGTACAGCACAACTACCTACCCGCCAGAGTGGATAAATCTCCCTTACTATGACAATTATGATTCCTTAGGGAAACACGGCCTTCGTTATAATCCACGGGAAAATAGATGAAAAATGGTAAAGAACACTCATTAGTAAGAAGATGAATAAAACACATGTTGATTATAAGATGACCTCATCTTAATTTGCCATTATCATCAGGTTTTTTTGAAAAGCCATAGCAGTACATTTAAAGATGATCAAAACTGACTTCTAAAGTCAACATTATGGAAATCTACTAAGGCTGTATTGGAGCTTATCTTAGAGATGATTTTTAACACATTGACAGCATTGTACTGATCATTCCATGGTTTGTTTTATTTGTACTCTTGCTGTCTGTTCCAACGGCATTACCTTTAAGGTGTTCAAAAAGAAAGGTTAAGTTGTAAAATTTAGATTCACCCAATGGCATATACGTAGACATTTTATATCCTCAGTTCATTCTGTGCTATAATTTTGTTGCCTTCTTTTTAAATATTAAGATAATTTTGGGAATGAATCTTTTGAAATGTGTTATTTTGACCCACTAGACCATATCCATACTGCCAAATTGATTCTGGCCTATTGTACCTAGATGTTTTTATAAAAACTGCTTTGCTGTGCTGTGTCAGTAAGTAATTTGGTATATTAGCGGGTTCATTCTTGATCCATTTGCAGAAGCAGCCAAAGAAAAATGCCTATAATAAAAAATGACCATTCAAAACTAAACCAATTAGGGAGCTTAAACATAGTATTAGTGATATTTATGTCCTGGATCTTTTTGAAAAAAGATTTATCTTGCATAGGCTTTGTTACCCCTCCTTTGTAGTCTAGCAAAATAGCAAAACACCCACTTGCTTGTGGATAAAACCAAGCATCCTGGATTGAGTATCAGACTGAAGTTTAGACCGATGCCCAGATCCACAGAACCAAGAAAATATCACTTACTCTTCAAGGAGAACAGTGCCTGGGGGTGGGGATAGCACAGAAAAACCAAGGCATTGGCAATTTTTTCTTCAGCCCTGACAGAAAACTTAAGCTTCTAAGTACAGACAACACTTAAAATAATTTTTAGCAAGGCATGAGGTACCAATTACCATCCACCTCCCATTTGATATTTCAAGTCAGTGTAGATTCAAGTTAATATACACGTCTTTGCCTCTGCTTCCAAGCAAAGCACTAGATTCGTGCTAAGTATTTAAGAACCAAGGAAGAACACAGTTACAATTGTTGGGCACTGATTCTTCTTAACCTCAGTAGTTGCAAGTTTTATTTTCTCTTAAATTTAATGGTAGAGGGTGAATACTAGCTGCATTCCTGGAGCAATGAAATGATCTATACAACAGTAAACATAGCTATCATCAGCTGATAAGCTAGCAAGATCACAACAAAGTACTGTGTAATGGGGCATAGTGTAAGAACTATTAAATAGCTTCTGTTCTTTTGACTAGCCTGGAAGAAGGGGTTATATTTGCAGACCATTCCTGAGGAGCATAATATTGTAGATATGGCAGGAGGCTAAGATCTCCCTGATGTGAAGCTCCAAAGCTTTAGGCTTAGATCCAGTACCATACCACCAGTATGCCACTAAACACTATGACATAAAGGCAGTATTGCAAATAGTTAGGGTACTGTCTTCAGAAAGTTAAGACTGATAAATGATAAAAAATTAGGCTGTTGGGTTCTGTAATTATGGAAAAGAGTCAAGACTTGAGCGTGGCTAATCAGGGTCTAAGATGACTAATGCTAATTTGAAATGATCTAAGACTGGCTGAAATTTGCACACATTCTTAGAAGAGATCACAGAAAAGAGTCTGGTATTTAAAGTCTACTGGCACAGATTATCATCTTGTGTACATTGTCTTCATTCAAAAAAAGGGCAAACTAATATTTAGACAAATGTTCCGTTTTATTGATTTAATTTTGACACTAGGAAATCTCACAGCAGAAGTACAAATCATATGTACGATTATTTATATCAATACAAATTTCCATTGGTGATTTTTTTGGCAGAATGTTAGTTTTGACTATATATGGAATAAATATGACCATGTAAAATCTGCTGCACAGGAGCATTCCCGTAAAATGCCGGAATAAATTTGGTATGAAAGAATAGTAATAAAAATAGCTAATTAAAATGGGTGATGATTAAGGATATTTTATTCCAGTTCTACAAGAAGATCTCCTTCTCCAACTGTGTCTCCAGCTTTGCAATGCACTGATTTCACCTTAAAAAAAAAAAAAAGAGTAATCATTAAACAGGATTTATAAGGATGAACGGAGAAGCAATATCCAGAACTTCATTTGGAAAAGACAAGGAGGTCTCTGCAGGATCTGAGGCACAGGTACAATCTGCTTGGCTCCCTGAAGTCCTCAGATGTAGTGCTAAATGAGGCTGGGATTACCTTGAGTAGAGTATGTGCATGACTCATTCTCTCCTCTGCCCCAAGTCCCTTTAGAGTGTCCTTTTGTCCTTATGTGCCTGAAAAGGCCTCTCAGTTCAAGGGGGAATCCCTTTGGGGAAATAATTTTACAGCACATAACACCTTAGCTGGAAATGTAGCCATTAAAATGTCCAGTAATTTCCCCCCCCCCCGCCCAAAAACCCAACCTATACATAGGTACTATTTTTTTACATTTGGATTCCAAATGGAAACTGTGAACTAGGTGCTTTTTTGAAAACATGAATCCCCCTAAATCTTAACTTCACACACTCCAAAACCCAGAGTAAAATTTTCTGAGATGCTGTAACATTTCATATACTCACTGAATCCCAATGTAACTGAAAACAAGAGAACAAACTAATTTTAATTAAAGGATTAATTAAAAGTAGAAAGCAAAGAACCTGTAACCCTGAGACTAAATGCTGTAATTAGGTACTTGCCTTTGAATAGAAATTAAACAATCAGAAGTATTATATATTGTCCATTATGGGCTTCTGATGTAATGGATTCTTTTGTGGACTTATTTCCCATGGTGATTGTTACTATAGTAGGCTTTTTTTTTTTTTCCCATTCCACTGATTTTTTCTTCTCATAAAAAAAAGTTCTGCCTTCCAAAAATGCCACATGTTTCTGGAAGTTCTGATACTTTTAGGGTAGGAGGGTATAGGGAAGGGTTCGTTTGACCTGGCACAGGCTCCAGCAATGATAAGCAAGGGAGAAATGGGCCATGTGGATAACTGGTAAAAATACAAAATGGTAGAGGGGCCTAGTGTCCTGTGCTCTCCTAAGTCCACTGAACTCAGATGGGAACAGACCAAGAAGAATGTTTGTCCTAAACTGAGTTTTTCTGAATGGTATGAGGCTATGGTGACGTGCCACTTGGATTGAAGAGACTGTTTTTTCTGGACACTGATGCCTCCAATGTTTGTATGTGATGTCTTTTTTAATGATGCTACAATTACTATGGTAGAGGAGGCACTTCTATTGTGAGCTTTTTTATGAGGATACTTGGAATTTCCTGGAAAAAAAAATACCCTGTGATACAAGAACAAGTAATAAAAATCTAATCTAGGCAACCTTCACTTTGACTTGACCTGCTTCTTTGTGCTCAGGTTTCTGACCATCAGAGTTGTGTCTGTCATGAAAGCTCATGGTATAAATCAGCTAGAGCCATTCAAAAGTGATGCAAACTCTGCGGTGCAAGAGAATGTGAATAAGTCAGTGTGAGTCCTTCACCACCACTGGGAAAACAATGGGTGATGGGTCAGAGCATCATCTCTGGTTATGTGAGATAACAACATAATTGAAATATAAAACCACAAATTTAGGCTCAACTTTTTTAAAAAAAAATCCAATGATGCTTAGTTTTAGGGCATCTGCCAACTATAGATGGCATCACAAAACATGCATACTGAGGGCACTGGCTACATACACATCTTTCCATGGACGAGAGGGTGGTTATATCATATAAGTTAACCAATATACAAATTGTTATGATTATGAGAAACTGACAGATTTTTCCTGCTCACTTTAAAAACTGAAGACTTAAAAAGAACACACATGTCTTTTCTATGATTTGCTTCATATTGATTCCTATTAGGTTTAAATGTTATCTGCCCAGGGAGTCCAATGTGGCTCCCCTGGTCCTTACCAAACCTACTGGTGCAGAAACCCCACACAAACCTTTTCTTCTACCCTACCAAAACCTAGGCATTACCAATGTTTTTAAAGTACCCCCTTGCCCAGATTTCTGGTTTTCAATTTTGTTTAATTTCCAAGGGCATATACCTGTGCACCCTCAGATATTCGACTTTTCTAAGTTTTTTTCAAGGTGACTGAATTTGTCACTTTTCAGGGGCTGTTTTGCTAAAGCCAACAGGGTATTGCAAGAAAGCCACAACTCTATTAATACCAGTCTTAGGAGCCTGAAGTGCCCTTAGAGGTTATCTGGTTTGAACGTCTTATCTTATAAATATGACTGAACCACAAGATATTACCTCACTCAATCCAGGGTCACACATGATTGGGCCAGGATTATCATACTACTTAGATCTACATTTTGAATATTTCTAAACCAACACAAATGTACACTTTCAAAGTATTTGGTTACAAATTATGACACTTGAATCTTAGGAAGAATAATTTTTTGCTCAAATGTTTTTTATAGATGTGAATGAAACTTAAAATTCTGCATCTTTACTTCAAAGATCTATAATTTTGTTAGTGTGGTCACCCCCTCCCTGGCAGACTCTGGCCCTCTACAATTTAGTACATGTCTTTGAGAATCACTATGGCCAACAGTTTCACCTTCCTGTGGCCATAGCATAGTTATCATCTCCTAAACTTGGTGAGGCTGGTTTCAGACAACAGGTATGTACAATCTATCACCAGGACATGCTCAAATGCTTTACATCTTGGTAGGACCTGTTAGGGTTTGTGACTCACAAGCAGAGGCTTCAGGAGCACAGAAATGCCAAATGCCTTTGCTAAACTGCTAAGTAGTAATGTATACCCAGGGACTTTTCAGTACTTGATCTAAAACTGAATTGTTCTCTTTATGAAGAAATTATTGTGAGAAACCGATTTACATTAATTTTTGCAATCTGTAAAACCATCCCCTGCTGTGTCACCTAAGTCTCAGATAACTGCCTCCAAGACAGATGTAAACATTAAAAATTAAAGACCCCTCAATTTGAAAGACATTAAAATTAAGAACCATTGTTCTTTTGCTACCTGAATATTCATGTCTTCTTTTGAGGGGAAAAGGGCTGGGCAGGAATTGGTTTAACTTTTGGCCCAATTTAATTATCTGTCATTGTGCAGTGGAAAAAGTACTAGGTTCAGTGAGAAGACCTGGTCTAGTGCTGAACCAGTCACTAGCTGTGCAACCCTTACACAAATTACTCTCCCTCAGTTTTTTCATAAATAAAGAAAAGGAACTAGATAGACTTAAGTTAATTTATAAGGCCCCTTTCTTGCTTTGTGATTGTAATTCGCAAACTCAAGTTTTCTTTGGCACCCTGGAGACCACAAGTTTTCATAAGATCAACAGCTGGCTGATCTTACCTTGCCAGTTTTCCCTGCCCCCATACTGTTCTGCATTTTCATAGCTTCAATCACGCAAATCTCTTGACCTTCAGACACCTAGGAAAATAAAAATAAACAAAAATTTTAAAGTCTTAGTGTTTAAAAATATTTTAATTCTGTAGTATCTTTTTTTCTTAGAGGCAGCTATGTGGTACGGTAGATAGAATGCTAGACCTAGAGTCAGGAAGACCTGAGTTCAAATTTGACCTCAGACACCAGCAATGTGACCCTGGCCAAGTCACTTAACCTCGCTTTGCCTCAGTTTCCTCAACTGTACAATGAATAATAATAGCACCTACTTTTCAGGGTTGTTGTGAGGATCAAATGAGACCAGAATTGTAAAGTGCTTAATACAGCGCCTGGCACATAGTAAGCACTATGGAAATGTTCTTAGCAGTGAAGTTATCAACAAGTGTTTTACCAAAGGATAGGGATTTTTGCCCATAGCACAGCAGGGGCCTTCAGTGGGGAACAGACAAGAAAGAAAAAGCCCATTTATTTTACAAATTAAAAGCTGATTCAGACATATCCTCCCACTGATGGCTGTAGAACCTCGCCTATGATCTAGGGGTTTGTTTTGTACCATGCAGATTCCTTATTTGAGAACCACAAATTTTGGGGCCTTAGGGAAAGACTGGGGCTTTTGCTACAAGCCCCGGACTGGCACACCAGCTCTGACTAGATGACTTCAAGAGCAGCTAACCATACCTATTCAGAGGAAGCACAATCTCTATGGCAGCATGGACCCGAGGCAGCAGCTGACAGCTCCTTCTTCATGCAGCCCTTGGCTTTCAGAGCACAACGTTCAAGTTTAATTTCTGCACTTGTTTGCATTTGGTGTGAAGCATGCTCAGGCTGAGTCAGGTGCAACCCACTGACATTGAACAGCTTCCATTTAGGAATCAACTGTCACTACAAGCCCTTTGCCTCTTTGTCCCTTACTGACAAACACTGACTGCTTGGGCTGGATTTTTTTTTTTTTTTTTACCTTTGTTAAAGAAAAGGTCTTATCTTCACAACTGCCTTTAGGAAACTAAATTGGGGTAGGGGTGTGGGGGAAGAACTCTAGGGCCAGGTGTGCCAGACTCTTCTTATTCACCCCTCTTTGGTGTGGTTTGGTTTTGTCCAATGCTTGAAGAAGTGCCTGGAGAATATTCTTTCCTGAAATCCCCAGATGATCTACAGGGACTCAAAGTCCTCATCCCCCCCCCCCCCCCCCCCCCCCCCACCCGTGGTACAAGCTGTCTTACTGGCAGCCATAAGGGCCTGGAAACCCTATGTATTCCTTTCCTCTGTTGTTCAGGTGGTGAGTTGTTTTTTTCTGGCACAAAAATATAGGAAGAGATGGAATGCCAAAGCTTCAGTGCTGGCACTGACTGTGCTGGAGAGCTGGTCTTTGAAACATTCTGTGAGCTGCCTTCACTTCTGTCCCGCTGGATGATGAAGAAAACCCTCATAAGTCGGTGAGACACTCACCATGGAATTCAGATGCCAGGTGAAAATGATTCAAAAAGGGCAGCTCAGAGGAAATACAGTAATGCCAATTAGGGGTGACAAAATGGTGGGTTCTTTGACGAATTACTGTATAAATCAGGACAGGGAACGAGAAGGATGGGAAGCAGTACCTGCCCTTCATCTCCAGATACGACCCCTGAAAGGCTAGAACCATGACCTACCTACTAGATTGTATTAAACTAAAGCCAAAAAAAACACTGGAAAAGGAAAAGCTTCTATTTTAATCATACAGAAGTTAGAATAGTAGTAAAAGGAAAAGTGGGAAGCAAAACAATGATAATTATGCCCCAAATGAATCGTTCAACTTCGACTACGGGTACGTGAAGAGAGAGATGGATTTATTCTGCCAAGTGTTTCACATACACAGGACCCTAGATTCAGAGCTGGAGAGGGTCTCAGAGGCCATCTAGCCTAAGCCCCCCCCCCCCGCCCTTGTTTTACAGATAAGGAAACACGAAGAGACTGAAGGTGACAAAGGTATTGTCAGAGAACTCGGGTTCTTAGACTTCAGAGTCGAGGCACTCTCAGTGCACCATGCCTGAGCTTTTCAGGGTATGGGCAGTTTATGTATATTCAGCCCTACACGTGTATACTGAGCAACAATTCTCTTGAGGTCACTATTACTGTGCCAAATTGCTCTCTCTCTTTCTGCTGCCTCTTCTAGCCTCCTTATACTAGGTCTAACTTCCTTTCTTGAGCTGCTCTTCCTGTTTTATTCTCTCTTCCTTCCAATGGCTTTGTCTTTCTTCTCATTGCTTTGAATCTGCCAGATACCGGAGAGTTTTGCATCTTCACGTGGATTTTATATTAAACCACTTGCTAAAACTGTGAACACAAGGGGCAAAATCAACCCCCTACCCAGTCCCCATGATATTTCACTTGGCTTAAGAAGAAAAGGGACAAAAAAAGCCATTATAAGGATGCCCACATGACAAATCCAAGAAAACATTAAAACTACCACTTTTCATTTTACTATATGAGTTTGCACATGCAGATGGCAATAATAATAAGCAGCTGCATAAGATGCCATGGCTGTAGGGGACAGAGAGCCAGAGGCAATGAGGTTGAGTGTCTCAACACTATTAATTCGTGTATTTTTAATGGGGCAAATTTTAAGAAACATAAAATTTAGAAAGCCATAGAATGTTTGATGGCTTATTAATTTTTAAAATAGTACTGATTCCATTACCCAAATAAAAACATTTTCTCTTGGGTCTTGTGACCATGGACAACATAGGCTTAAAATTATTTTAAAGAGAGCAACCCTGGGCATGGCGAATCATGATTCTTGTGCTCAACCACTAGGATACTTTCCTTTGTGCCATAAGACAATGAATTTGAGAATTAATATTTTATTGCTCTTTAATTCACTGGGTTTTTTCCCTATTTCTTTGACTTCATAATTGTCTTCATCGTTTGCCCTGTGCAGATTATTTAGCCTGTAAATGAAAATCTTAGTCATTTCATCTCCAAAATGATTTTAGACTGTTTTCAATCACGTCACTCAAAACAATATTAAACAACCGTCCTGACAGCTCACAGAAACAGTAAGACAATTTTAAAATCATTAAATTGTATATGTTTCTACATAGAGCACAGCGATAGCCATGATCTGACTTGATCCAATTTCAAATCACTTCAGCCATCAAAAATCTGCATTAGGGAACCAAATGAATGCTGCATTAACTTAATGCCACTGAACACAATCTAAATATGCGTCCCTGCCAAAGCTAACATAAAAATGACTGCATCGATAATTGGGTTTTCCTTGGACTGGCTCTGTAATGCTTTACTGTGGTGTGCTGTACCACCAGTTACCACAGTTCTCAGACAAAACTGAAATGACTTAAGCTTGCTGTCAGAACTTTCCATCTCAAAAACCTGGTGGCTATGCTGGTCTTGTGTGATTAATATATGTATCAAAGAGCAAAAAACAGAAACAATCTAGATCTGTACCATATTATGTAACCCCCCCTCGCCCCCGGGGCCCTGATGACTGATAAAGAACTCCGGGTATGCAGCCCAGGGACCTTACCCAGGAGTGGCCCTGAGATTTTCCTCATGTCCTTAGCAAGGGCACAGCACTAATTGTGCTCTCAGAGTTGGCTCTTTCAAATGCAGAGGTATAATAAGAGAGTTCCCATCACATCTGCGTGTGCAGTGCTGGGCCTGAAGGATCTTTGGGGGTAGGTGCACTTCTCTAACACTTTTGTGAAGCATCTGCTAAAGACTTACTGATTGTGACAGGACGTCTTCAGTGTTAGGCTTACAGAATAGTCACAAGCCCCACAAGTCTGTTTGATGAACCCAGTCAGCCTGATGTATTTCTCCACTCCTTGTCTAATTGGTGTAAAGTTTGTAGACTTGAATCCTGTATCTTTCATCCAGCTTATTGCATCCTTTTCTTTGACACAGGGTCAAGGTTCACATTCGCATCCGATTATCAAAGTGGCATTCATTTAGCAGCAGCCTGCCTTGCACCAAAATGAGTTAGCTTGAAGGAAAACTCGGCCCATTTACTCAGCAGATTTTAGCATTTTAAGGAGGCCTGAATGTCACACAGTATTGCTCCATTCTGAAGAGTTTCAGACATCTCCAGCTGATGATTAATTGTGAGTGATGGGAAATAAAATCCAGTAAAGCCAGCTGCTTGCCATGGTCGGCAAAATTACTATAATGGATATAGGCTGCCAATTTTCCAGTTTTACTGGCAAGTCTTCCAAGTGTAATTAAGGGAAGTTATAAATGATATGGAAATCTATCAAGTCCCATTTATTTTCAGAGGACTCTTTCCCCAGAGACTTTTATCTTCAAGCTTATAGTTTGCTTTGTTGTGCTAATGATCTAAACTACTTCTTATTCCTGATTAAAGTCCCCAATATCCTTCATATGATGTTAGAGTCACTTTTTTTTTTGCAAAGATTTAAAGGAACAGAAATGTACTCAAGTTGTTTGTGAACTTAGCTTATTCCTACATTCACTGTGAAAATTCACAAGGGAGGGCCCATTTGGTGGCAATGTGTCCTTGCTGACTATACGCATCCTCATGAACTCAAAAATAATGTCGGTACGAAGAGAAAGAAGGAGAAAGGAAAAAAAAAAAAGATCTCAAGCAAGCAGAAAAGGAAGCTCCTCAAAAGTAAAGACTTTAAAGTCTGCTTTCAAGAGCAGATATTCATTCATCAGAAGGTGGTGTAGCTCACTAATGTTATTTGATTTGGAATAAAAGCATGAAAATGATGGCAAAGGCCTAAAATTGGAGATGTAAAGGATGACTGCACAGTATTCCATTTCTCAATTTCATCCTTCAGAGCCACAAAATGGGGGTGATACAGTTACTGGATGAGATTTACAGTAACAGCTGTGGTCTTCCCACACAAGGGAGGCCCTTCTAATGGGCTAAGGTCTGTTTTGAACAGACGGGGAGCAACAAAACAAGGTTTCCTATTAAGAGTGCAGTAATATTTCTGATAAAGAAAAGGATTACGGGATTCATATTTCCTTTAAGAAAGACACAACCCCGTTTTGTTGACTAAAACTAGTGTAGTTTTAGAAGGTTATATGTTAAATGTGGGAGAGGGGACACAAATATCATCGAAATGTATAGTTTTTAAAGACTGAGCCTCTAGCAACTGTAAAGAATTCATAGGAAACTGTGCCAGTGGCATATGGCTTTCCACTGTGCTAAACATTCATACAAAAGACAGGTTCATCAGTCATTGGAGTATCTGGGTAAAAAATTAGCTCCTGATGGATGGTATTTTGAGCTTACCTGCTGCTAGTACATTACCAGAGAAACACAGGTTTTGAAACCCACATGACATTAGAAACTGCAGACCATGAAATACAACACGTGCAGGCGCACATAATGTACGCCAGATTATACAAAATAATAAATAAGCTATTTAAACCCTCTGCCTAAAATTGGGCCCGCTGCAAGGAACCCTGGGTCACTTCTACGCAGGCCAATTAATGCACAGCATCTGCTGTATAGAAGCAGGGCATGAGGCACTTCCGAATGATTTCAGCAATTAAAAGAAAACTGTTTCCTGCCTGTTCAGACAGCAACTGTTTCAATGCAAGAGTGAGCACCAAATCACTGTGTGCAGCTGAAAAATTAAGCCCTCTTTTTGGGGAAGAGGGGTGAGTGGGATGGAGGTTTTTTTTTTTTTTTTTTTTAAATGGAAAAAGGAGCCTTCTTTTGTTGTCCTACATTCTGTGTTTTTCTGCCAAATTAGACAGAAGGCTCTGAGGGCTTACAGGGCCCTCTACAGTATCACCTTCTGGTGCACTGTGGCTCCCTAAAAAGATGGATCAATATCAACCCTGCTGATTCTTCTACAAAAGTGAAAATCCTTCAATTACATTTTTAAAGACTGTTCTATTTAGAACACAGGTGCTTGAATGCAATGCATTTTAAGGCCCTCAGATCCTAAGAAAGGCACAGTTAACAGCCACAAGGAAAAAGGCATCTCGGATATGGTTAAAAGGAACTGCTAGGATCTGATTTTAATAACTTTTTTTCTGAGCCTGGAAGATAGGCTGGTAAATATCCCATGATATTTCCCAAAGAAGAGAATGTGTATTCACATCCCAACATATTTAGGTATTTGGGGGAGGGGGAAAGAGGGAGACCACAGGGATTTTTTTCTGTATTTAAGCAGTGATGATATGATCAACAAATTATAAAGGAAGACTTAAGAAAAACAATGCCAAATTTATTATTGTCTTGGTTTTACCAAGTCTTTGAATGGGCTTCTTCCATGGACTGACTCATTCAGAGGGGCATTCAAAAGAAGGTTTGACACTTGCTCCTGTCATTTCTGTATAACCTCTATAACCCATACAAACACAATTTCTCACACATAGTAGGCATTCAGTTAACATACATGAAACTGAATGGCCTCTCTAAGCCTAGGTCCTTGTCTGCTCTTCTCTATTTTCAAGGAACTTGATCTGCTGGCAGGTTACAATGGCCACCCGATCAGGGTACAGGGTTCCTCGGGAGAAAAAAAAGGAGTTAAAAATCTAATGCTCTAGTACGTTATTTTCCTCAACCTTTGTTTAAAATGATAAAAACACCTTATTCCTCACTGCCTTCCTTCCAGGGTAGGCCTTTTGGAGCCAAAGTGTGTAAATGCAAGGAAAACTAGCTAAAAGCTGACGCTATTTGAAATGAATTTTCTGGTGTCCTTCCGCTTTTAGAAATCAGTTTGGTTGCTATACCTTTGTAGAGGTCCTTGCCATGGAAAAGGCTTTGTAGTAGAATGACACTTTTTTGAGCATAAAGACAACAAAGGCTATTTTGTTTTAGTAAGGCTGAAAGTGGCCATCTTCAAAACAGTCTGAGTTTGAAACAAGGATAACCTTACCTTTAAAAGCAAAAAATAACAACTCTTACAAAACAGATTTCCTCCTGGTAAATAACATTTGAATGTTAATGGACTACTCAACAGTAACAGAATATACACATTTTAAGAAGTCCAAAGACTTTATATAAAGTAGTACTGCAAACAGAAAACAAAGAAATGCGTACTTCTTTATGCACTCATGTGTATGTTTTAGATGTGTTTGAGGTTAGGGAATTTAAATAAAGACCATGACTAACCCTATTGTAAAATAATTAAGTACTGCAATCACTTTATAAATGGGAATCAAAGGCATCAGAGATCGAAAAACCTTTGAAGTCATCGAGCAGGTTCCTAGGCTGAGCCAGAAGAACTCTCCTCCCACTCCCCAAACAGGGGTATAGATAGAAATCTAATGGTTATGTCCACTGGTCTTCGGTATCAAATCTAACCCTGGGATACTCCAAATACCTCACAATCAAAGAGCTTTCAAATCTGGCTCAGTACTGTCTCTTTCAAAAGCTGAAAAAACAAATGCCTCTCTTATTCACCATTCTTTCAAATTCAGCTATGAACCAAAAAATTTTGAGAGAAAAGGGAAGTATAAGTTCTATATTCTGAAATGGAGCACCCGTGTTTCCCAAAATAACACAGGTTTCAACTCTTAGAAATACTACTATTTGGAAGGAGCAGAGATTAGTAGGAAACAGTCAAAGGGGGATGCTCTAGTCAATAACTTGCAACGAGGGGCAGCTTGGTTACTTATGTGATCTACAATACAGCAAACCACCTAAGAAAACTGTCAGCAAAGCTATGCCCTCCAGTAACCAATGCTGCCTGCCTTTAAATGCCAGTTCCCTTACAGTGGTGTTCTTCTACAGCTCAGCCGGACAGCCGCACATTCTGGTAGGTGCTGCCAAGTCAGAATTTGCACTGGGCAACAGGAAAACAAAATCTGTAACCAAAGTAGATGCCATGAAAAGCAACAGGTACCTTTTGCCAGCCTGTTATTTTACCTGAGTTTATAAAGTAATGAAGAACTCTATTTTCCTTAGAGGAAAAAGTTATCCCATGATTGTAAATTGAATACAGCCCTTTGCAGGCCTCTTTTTAAAGATGAGATGAATATTTTCAATGCAAATCTGAGATGATTACTCAATCTAAACACAACCAGGAAGGGCTTGAATTAAATACAATGCTAAAATTCTCCCTTGGGATTTTTTGATGTTTTTTTCCCTGACACCAGGAGAAGCAAAGGGCTAACAAAACAAAAGTGTTCATGCTCACTTTCTTTTACACTTCAAAGTCAAAACAAAAATTGTGCAATAAGTTCATCAGTCCTGAGTCACGTGGTATTATGGGGAAGGAAAATCATTTTTCCAGGGTTTTAATGAAGAAAAAAAATTTTTTTCTGTTAAAAGATATGATAGAAAAATTATACCCATTAGAAAATGCTAGGTATGGGAAAAAAAAAAAGCAGTGGCTTTAATTAATTAGTATCAATGTTTTTTAGTTTAGCACAGTGTTAAAGGTATAGAAACATTCAAATCAGTCATTGAAAAGAAATACTTCTATTTTATATAAGGCAAATACTGCTTTCCCATTCCAGTCCGTATAATGATTTATAATTTGATATTAAATTTTCTTCTGAATTACATTTCTAATTCTTTTCTTGAAAATATCTGCTCCACTCCTACCCCCCCCAATCTACTAACTAGCATCTGATTTACTAATACCTATTTCCAGACGGTAAACAGTTGTAGACAAAAGAAAAAGTTAGTTTGTCAGCTACACGGAAAAGTGAAGGCCTTTAAAAAAAGGAAATAACCGTCACATTAAATGTTAAATGTAAAGAAATATATTTTAGAGAGCTTTAAGGAAGCCACACTGTGTGAAGCCTAGAACAAAATGTTCCTAATTATAGTAAATTTTCTCTTTTATGCTTAGGGAAAGGGAACCTGCATTTCAAACAACTTAGCTCACAGGATTTTAAATACATGTTACAGAGTTCCAACTGTACCTGGTCACCCTGAAATAACTATAGAGATTCAGAACAAAATTCAGGTTTGTTTGTTTTTTCTGCTGTTGATGTTGTTTTGGTGTACTACTTTCTACTTGGATCTCTCTGCTACAATGCTCCTGTGTTGTCATCTCCCCAACCCCCACCACTTTTACAAATGTCTTCATTCTTTCAACAGGCATTTCATGGAAACATTGGTTATTTGTGCTTACTTGGCTTGAAATATAAGGATTCTTTTTAAGATTTACTTAGTCCTAAGTAAGAATTGAGCAGCTAAACGGATTTAAGGTTTTTAGAAATATTTTTTCAAAAGAAGAGCTGAAGACTTGAGGGGTCTTTGGTTTTCCTTGGCTATCTCCTGAGCTATCTGCTTTAGGAGGCCTCAGTGATAACAGGCCTTGGCTCCTTGACAGCCACTGTATTCTAAGCAGAACAGCTAGAGTTTCTTTGCAAGTGGATGGTGGCCTAAAACTGGGCAAAACTCAGGTGAAGAGTACTAGTTTTCTAAAGAGGCAGTAAAGTAAACCTGGGACCTTTTGTCAAATGAGGAGAAATTTCTTACAATTTAGTTCTTTGGAGAAGAATTAGATTCTAAATTGGTGAAAACTAAAGGATTAAAAACCTCCCCTAACTTCTGTGGCAGTGCCAGGCTACTTTTCACAAATGGCAACAACTTAACAGAGAACACAGCTTTATCCAAACACAATGGTACATACAAAGTGTGAAAAGCATGAGAGGAGGGACCACAGTGAGCTTTGGAAACAGGACCAAAGCAAACATATTCTTTACCTGGATGGCTTAGGAACCCTAGCCCAAAGCATTTGAGAAGTGTGGTGGCTGCTACAGGCTGCACAAACCATGGCAAGAGTTTTTATCCCCTAAAGTACTTTCTGATAGAACAGCACTAACATAAGCTGGTTCTCAGGCCAGTTCACGTGACTCATGAGAAAAACGTCCCAGCAACTCTAACGAATAGTTCTTACTTGATAATTTCAATAAAATAATATGTTTAACAGTTCTCAGGCTATACCAGTCTTGAAAACCTATGTTCAGGTGGGTTTCACTTTTTAAAAATACAGACAACTATTTAACTGCTTGAATAAAGTCGAATAGCAATGTTATCTTGCTCCTTTTTGTCATACCCCCCCCCCAGTTTTCATAAAGCAAATTATTCATTGGTAAACATAAACTGTATCATTGATTTCCATTTTTAGTCAGTGTAGAAATTAGACTCTGAGGAAATGGTGGTTTGAAAAAAGTCTACACTGATGAGTACATTCCAGTTCTTTTTGCTACCCTCTAGGCAGTTGTAGTTAATAGCCACAACATGAAATCTGAACCATTCTGTCCCACCACTTATTTAGCCCAGATAGCTAATGCTACCTCACTTATTGCAGGTTTTGACACTGGTCCTGGAAAAGGAAGGATTTAAGTTAAATCCTTCTTAAAAAGCCAATTTTGTAATTAAAACTACACAATTAGTAAGTACTGACAAGTTCAGCTTGTTCAAACGTCTTGCTGTTCCATGCCCCCAGCAAAAAGCTGAACAAGAATATATAAAAAACAAAAACCCTCGTATTCTACTTTACCAGGAAGTTTGTGGGTTTCCTCTGATTATGTTGGGGGGGGGGGATTTCTGAATTCTATAGCCCAAGATCTAGCTTCTCCTAATCCTATACCTTCAGGACCAAGAATATTGAGTAGGCTGTAAAAAAAAAAAAGTCATCAGCCTTTACTTATCTTTTTATTGCATGCTCCAAATCCAAATCACAAAATCTGAATGCATGATCTTTGCCAGCAACAGCAAAACAAAACTGAGAATTCATCATTACTTGAGAATTTTACATCCTTTTTTTTCTTTATAGAAATGCTAGGAGTTATACATTCTATCTTCTAAGGTGAATTATTTATTAAATCATTTTTCTACCTTCTAGGCTAATTTCAGTTCTAATAGTTTCTGCTTCTATACTAGCTTTCACTGGCTGCAAATGCTTTTTTGTATACCGTTTCTAAAAATGTAGACTAGTCACTGTTGGTGTTGGCATTTGTTATTTCATTTATATTAATAATAAAACAAGGAAGAAAATTCAATTCGATCTTTAAAAGAAATTATGTAAACTTCAGACTTAACTAAAACATAAAATAGAATCTTGTGCCTGTACTACCATAGAGTTCAATAAAACCTACCTAGATTGGGGGGGGGGGTTTCCCTCTTACCATTACATCACCCAGAAAGCCTTTGTAAAGATCGTTGATTACACCAAAGATTATTTCCTTTTTCTAATTAATTGATAGAAAGATTTCTGTAAAAGGGTGCTGGAACATGCCAGTATTGCTACTAACCTGACCATTCAATACACTCCTGGAGGTGGAGGCACAATCTTATCCTTAGGGATTAAGAGCTTACTAATTAAACAATAACAAACTATTCTTTGTGCTTCAGTATTACAAAGTTGAACTTCAAGGTGAACTCAACATAGAACTTATCCCCAGGTCATGGAAGATGCATTTTGGGGGGTCCTACTTTTTCTTCTTCCCAATTAGCTCCTTATTCCCTATGCCAAGAGAAAGTTTCCCTTTGAGAGAATTCTTTCTCAGCAGTATTGCTTGTGGAAGACCAGAAGATCCTCCCTGTAACGCTGTTCAAAGCCCTGAGTGCACTCATGATATTAAATGGAAATATTTTAAAGTAAAATACTACTAAAAGCCAGATTTTCCCTTAACCACAACAGAATGAATTTGGCCTAATTTCCAATCCATTCACAAATGGTTTCTTAGGCACTCAAAACTGTGTTTTCTGAGGGTATAACTGATGTAAAAAATAGTCAATGCATATGGTCTGAACTATAATCTACTTTACTGACTAATGAAAGCAGTGGAAAGACTGATTTGTGCTTTCAGGGATGCTGTGAAGGCAATTTGAGGAGAGGAGCTTACAATACAGCCCATATTTAAAAGTCATATCACTTACCATGTCTCCTGGCTTCACAGAGACTGCAACTACCACTCCAGGCATTGGCGATCTCAAAATACTGCTTGTGTCCTCTGCTATCTTCTCCAACATAAATTTGTTCAACTTTGCAGCAAGCTGGGTTAAGATATGTACCTTATACTTAAAAGAAAAAAAAAAGTTGTAGAATTTCTTCATGAATTTTTGTTGTCAAATACAATTTTTTTTAGTTTTTAGAAGTCTGAATTATACACTAATAAAATATCTCAACTAGAAATTGCTCTTAATACAATTTAATTATATATACTAAATATGAAATACTGTATTCAGTACATTGTTAAAAAAAACTATCTAAAATGGTTATGGGAGGGACATGCCTATTCCAAAGTTAGACACAAAGAAGCAATTAGTAAAATACTACTGTATAATTAAGAAAAATAAGCCTAACCATACAAATTTAACAGGTCATAATTTCCCTTTCTACCTCCCCACTTAAACACTTATTCTTGATGAACAGAGACAATCCAGGGAGCTCAGTGTGAGCCTGGGGAGCATTGAGTGCCGAGCACCAGTAGATGGCAGCAGATTTCTGTCTCAAACTTTCAGCCTCTCACCTCCATGAGGACAGAGCTCACTGCTATTCATCAATCATTTAAACAGACTTCAATAAGTATTCCAGAATGAATAGCATTTAAAATTCAAACTGATATTTTGACGAAACAAATATCAACAAATTCCACTAAAAATATTCTATTCACTATGGAAACCACTGGCTTGTTTTTTTTGTTTTGTTTTGTTTTGTTTTTCCCCAGTGCAGTAGGGTCTTCTCTCTGGGCAGGGAGCGGTTTCCTGGTGAAGAAGAATATTTAAAGGAGCCTAACTTCTGCTTCCAAGAACAAGATGGGGACTTCAGAAAGGGCCAGTGGCACCCTCGAGGACCGGCAGGCTGGCCCCAGGAAAGAGGGGCTCCCAGGGATGGCCCTATACTTCTGGGAACTACACTTGGTTCAAACCAAGTCTAATAACGTGAAGGAGTGTTAACTGTGAAGCTGAAACCACCACCAGGAGATGTGAGGACACCCACCAAAATGTATTTGTCTTGCAGAAGACTGATCCTGCCTAGCACCATTCTGCATGCAAAAAGCTACTCTAACTCAAAGCCTTTCAAGGGCATCAATCAGGATGTCAACGAACGTATAGAGCTTACCTTCCATCCCTTCATCCCCCAATAAGCTTAGTTATTTGCCTCTCAGCACAGATAAGGACATTAATGTATATTGTTTACTATGTTACGGGTGGGGGAAAGCAAGCTCACTGGGAGCTCTGATAAGGGAAGTTTTAAGTAGATTTGTGACAATGTGACAGGTTGAATAATAACATCTTTTGCATGTTTCTTTACTCTTGAGTGTGTGTTTTGCAATCAAGACATACAAGTGTCTGCCAGTTGCTGAAGGATATGATCCTTAAGTGAAATTACAGTGCAAATAAAAGCTTTCTGCTCCTATTAAAATTCATCTGAGTCATAAGTGGCAAAGGAAAAAAAGCCAGGAGAGTGCCTTCTGACAGCAGTCAGTCTGATAAACATTCTGGGCAAAGGGGCTATCTATCAAAGATAAATTGTACTTAGAAGTCCTTCATTAAATCTAGGGGGGGATGGGAGGGCAGAAAATATAATTATACCAATTTTCACAGTTTCAGTATCTGTGGTTAGTGTCTACTTTGTACCAACAGTTTGAAAATTAAAACAAAAGAACCCACCAAAACACAAGCAAATCTCTGTCTTGAAGACAACAAAAATAGGTTAGCATTGCATTAAAATATTGCATCCATGTAATTTTAAAAGGTTATATACTTGGCTAATTTGGTTTTGAGGACTGAGTGTATAGATAACTTTCTGTATACATTTTCCTCCCTCAAATAGTATACTTTAAAACTATAAGCTCCAAATTCAGAAAAAGCAACTTTTTAAACAAAAATTCAGGGTCATTTGATTTACTTTTTTTTGTGGTTGTGGGGATACTTAAAAGTTAAGACCTTAGCTGGATCACAAAGCATAGCATTAACAGGAATAAAGTGCTCTAGGTTTCTACTGAGGCCCTCTTTCCCCCCTCCCCCTACAAATGATAATATCCTGACTAACAACTCCATTCCTCTACTATTTTTATAATTTTCCTATCTTTTAGATTCCTCTCTCTGTAGGATTCCAGCTTTGCTTGGAATGAGATGTGAAAGAGTCAGAGAACTTAAATGCCTTCAGATGCAGGTCTTTGTTATTGATGAGATGTTTGAGATGTTCCTTTTCCTTTTGTATTTGTTTATTGTTCTTAAATCTGTTTGGGGGATATGCAAGTGATTATAATCAAGTGAAAAATAATAACAGTAAACTCCTAAGGAAAGGCCTTGTTTTTCATAGCTGGCTTAGAAATGACCTTTTTGAATATAAAAAGATGAGGCAGAGAGAGGGTTCTCTTAAGATCACCTTTGATGTTGGACTACTGTTGTCCTGACCCCACCAGAATAGTCATACAAACTTCCCTTCTTAAAACAATATCCTGGCTCCCCAAAAAAACATTAGACAGGGGTGTGATTGCTAGGCTTGGAAGCTTAATGGAATGTTGCCTATGAGCCCACTAGGGCAAACTTCCTGGTGAGACATGCACAGGCTTTCTGGTGCCACAAAAAAGGAGTCACTTGACAATGTATGTAATGACTTCATCACAAATCCTGCTTGTTTGTTTTTTTGAATTCTGAGGGTTGTAAAGTTCAGTTCAGAAAGCACTATGACTCCAGCTTTATAACAGGCAATTCCATGCAATGACCAACTTCTGGGATACTCCTCAGGAGAGTTCATTTTATCAAGCAAAAAAACGCTCTCCCTCCCTCTTCCAATTCTTTTCCCCCTCCCTCTCAAAAAGAGCAAAATAAACCCAAAGTTGATGTTTTCAGATAGGGGCCAGGCTTTTGGTCAATGGATGGCAGGGGAGAGAAGTATAATAATAGAAGAGGCCATAAGGTTTTCATTGCCTAGAACATGAGAAACATCTGCCTGAGTCATGAGGCGCTCATTGGTAGAGTATAGCAGTCATGGAATCTGTAGCTGATCAGCTCTGATTTCATCAGGAGATGTCACTTTACTCTGCAGGGCTTCAGGGGATAAATGTTCCAGCCAAAGTAAAGTTAATAAAAAGTACCTGAATACTATTTCATTGTGTGTTCTGAAAAGAAAACAGGTGTTTCTTGTCCACAGGACGGTTGGCCTTCTCAGTCAGAATGCAAAAAGAAATAGGATGGTACCTGATGGCCTAATTATGGTAACAGGACACTGTCCTAGGTCTCCCAATAAATTAATTTTATGGTGCGTACAATGCAAAACCATGTCTAACAAGAAAATTTCTCTAATAAGAAATAAAAAAGGGCCTAATCAT